>NC_139027.1:111325911-111812745 GCF_964662115.1 Mustela nivalis
GATTAGTGCTCATGGTACATTCACTCTGAGT
Source organism: Mustela nivalis (assembly GCF_964662115.1). Taxonomy (NCBI): domain Eukaryota; kingdom Metazoa; phylum Chordata; class Mammalia; order Carnivora; family Mustelidae; genus Mustela; species Mustela nivalis. The sequence continues at coordinate 111,325,943 of NC_139027.1, forward strand.
TTGGACAAACGTTTGGGGAGAGGGCGTATTTCCAGTGAAACTTAAGCAGGCAGTATAACCTACGAGAGGAGTTCACAGAGCTCTGAGTGGGATGCATTTAAGACAGATGTACTGGGAATCGCCAAGCATATGGCATATATCTGAAAATGATATTCTAAACCATGTTTAAGAAGATGACTTCCCAGTTCTTAGACAAATGCCAGGAAAGTAGTTCTGGAGTTCCTTTTGATTGAAACCGGATGATGTCAATATGTTAACTGTAGCCAAGAAGTCTAGAAAAATGCTATGAATTACTAAGAAGGAGTTGGGAAAGTACCAGGAAACAGAACTCACCCTTACTATCTCCATCATAGCCTCCTTCTAATCTTAAGTTTGGTAGAATCAATTCTACCAATTTCCATTAGTGGAAAAGAACAACAAGTTCTCAAATCTGCACAAATAAATCTCTTCCATTCACAGAGACCAAAGGAGTTCAGGAAAACAAAACTTGAGCTCACAAGCAATTTTGGAACTTCAGTTTGCCACCAAAATTAGTGTAAATGAGCATATATTTAACTGTCACTTACTGACATTCATAATTTTGGGTGAAGATATTACACAATAACTTGATTATTCCTCTTCTGCTAGATCTGGGAAAACCTTCTGATGAACACTCATCACCCCCAGATAATTCTAGAAATCCTGATGGTTGTGCTATGCAAAGTGGCAATTTGTGAAATGACCTTAAATACGGTGGGGAAATGAAGAAGGCTGTGCCCCACGTGATGATCGTGACATGCCATGGTTTCAATAATCTGAGGCCATCTGAGGTTCCTGGAATAACCTCATTAGGTAATTTACATGGTTACACGTTTTTATGAGCATCACAACCATCACATTAAAAATGTGATGTGAGTCTAAAGAACATCACATGACTCTTTATATCAAATATACTTAGTTATCATTCTCTAATGATAATGAAGCCCTATACTACATGAGGCATTCATCATTACCTACACCAAGCCTATACATACAACTCAAGTGGCTTATTATCTGACTATTATCTGGTAAAGGTAGTAGCATCACACTGCAAATTAGGGTCTCAGGTATCAAGTTATTAAAAAAAACATTTTTAATTCTTTTAAAAAAACCATTTTGATTTCTTTTCATCAGAAAAGTAATTAGGCATTCAGGCTCAATAATTTATTGCATATTGATTCTCCAGGAGCTATATTAATCCCTATCCCAAGAAGATGATTGAAGGGAAAAAAATGATTTCTATGCAGATGAACATTCAGATCCAATACAAGCACTGTGGAAATGCACAGAGACAAAATTAACTTGCTTAGCCAAACTTCCCCTTGGAGGTGAGTAGACAGATTTCCATGATTTAGCTATGATATAAGTGTTTTTTGGTTCATACTGTAGACCATTGTTTTTCTACAAAGATGGGTACGAATCAACACCACCATCACCTCCTCCTTCCAAACCAATCACATTCTTCAGACACAGCTTTTAAGTTGTCTCACAGCATCAATGTGGCCTTATGCCTCCATGTAAAAGCCTGACAAGCAATTCACATTTTATTCTACATTGGCTTTTAATTCTATTAAAATAGAATCTAAACATTTCATAGAGTAGACACTATGTTATTAGAATATTCGGTGGAGTGTCAAGCAACCAAGTAATGTTGGCACATTATTTCATTATTTCATTCATCTGCATGAGCTCCTTTCTGGAGTGAATGATGTGTTTTTGTTACTGTATCTTAAGTGTGAAAAGTTGGTTTTGAAGGTCAGCATCCTTACCTATAAAGGAAGAACTTCATAAGAGTCCAGAATTTACAATCTTGAATGTTTTGTAAAGTAATGTAATGTAAGTAAGGTAAACAGACCAAATTGAGTGTGTAATAGAAGTGGGATGTGGAAAATCAGGGAACACAGCTCCTGTTTCATCAAAGGATGGTAGTATAGCATAGTGCTTAAGGGTAAAAGTTTGGGCAATTTCTCTGGGCAAGGAAATCTGCTTTCTCTTGGAATCAGCACTTTGAGACCTGTGTGGAAGCTGCCTTTTCCACATATTAAGAAAGGAACATATACTTTGTTGAGAGAGAGAAAAGTTGGGACGTTAGAACTTCATCATTAAGGTAAAAGAGGAAGGAATGAATACTTAGTGAGATGACATGCTCATTTACTCATCCAACAAATATTGATTGGTCATGAGAAACTGAATATACAAATGGACAATGGCAAGATCATATGTGACAATATAACTCTGACCACAACCCATACAGTAACCAGCCAGAAGCCAAACCACAACCTCTCCAGAAACCAGACCAGGAAGCAAAACCATAAACGTCGCAGCAATCAGCCCCAAATAGTCATAAGCTGGTCAATGGAGTTCATCCCTAATTTTGCTCCCCATCCCCTTTCTACTCAGGACCAACCAGAGAAAGCTAAATAGACTTCTGAAACCAATCACATCAGATTGCCATTTCTATTTAACTCCAGTTTCCCCATGCCAACAACTGCCAATCAGAGCACACCTGAAACTTTCCCTTTGTTTTATTATAAATCCTACTCCTCTGCCTGCCTCTGAGTCTCTGCCAAATGCAAATGATGGTAGCTGACTCTATTGCAAGCTCTAACTGCATAGCCTTTGTTTATTCTCATTTGTGTGATCTTCATTTATTTCTAAGAGCGTATATTAAAAACAACTTTGTAGAGTGATCCAGTAAAAGGAAGGAAAGGAAGATTTTACAAAGAGGAAAGGCACTGAGAATTCTGCATAGGATGGCACATGGTGGATGTGTGTGAGTGTGCCTTGAGGGCAGGGTGTGTGTGTTTGTGTGTGTACTTGCGACTGTAACCATTAAGTGAATTTGAATAAAGAGGCCAAGAAGATCACAAAGAGCATTAAATGATAAACTTGCAAGTCTGTAAGTTTATCCCCCAGTTATGGGTAACAAAGTAAAAGTTTAAATAGGAGATTAATAGAATGTGACTGGGATTTTTTGAAATGTTACTCTAGTAGCGTGATAGAAAAGGATGGATGATAGGAAATTCATGTGGTAAGTCTAGTTAGGAAAAATCATCACTCCCAACACATTAGATATTTTCCCATGCATACATCATCACATCTGTGAAGAATTTTTCGGAGGGCAGATCATTCTGTAAGGTACTGTATAAAGGTAAATAATAAGAGCAATTTTTTTTTTCTTCTGGTCTACATGTGCCTAAAGAGAACAGTCGTGTGGTAAGACCAAGAGTAAAATCTTATTGCTTTAAAAAAAAGTCATAACATACACATTTTGTGAGCTAACTTCATAACATGTTCCTCTTGGCTTCTTATAAACCAAATCTTTGATTCTCTCTGCCTCAATCACAGGAGCAAGATCAGAGTCATTGATTAAACCCTAACACGTATTCCTATAATTTACTGTGTGGCTTTGATTTTTGATGTAAAAAGCTTTGATTTTGCTGTACACATCATTCTGATTACTGCCCCTGCTTGATTACGGTTCTTGAACACAGATGGGAATTAATAGTCAGCACAAAAATGAGAGCCTATCAAGGAAGCAGGAAATCTGCATAAGTGTCCATTTATGTGACAGTGGTGAATAGCTCTGAAAGGGGAGAGTTGGGCTGCAGCCATTTCCCTCACCACCTTTTCCCCAACCGCATACCCGCAGAGCCACAGAACTAAGAATCATGGTATTAGAGAAGGTCCAAAGAAGTGTAGTAAGAAGTGGATGCAGTGGGCTTAGAAACTGGATAATACTACTTACACTATAATCATTACTAAGTGGTAAGCAAGACATTAGCCATGGTATATATCTTATCTCATTTAATCATGCAGGCAATGGCCTGCATGAGATGTTTCCACTGTTTAGATGTTTCTAAGCATCTAATAGATGTTTCCCCTGGGCTGTTTGGTAAGCTTCCCGATAGCATTTTTCAGTCCCCTTCCCCAAGATTCTCCCATTCATTCACCCATTCATTCATTCACATATGCAGCAAATGTTTATTGACAACTTGCGTGTTAGATAGTGTTTTAGGCACAATGAACCAAAATCAGTGAACAAAACAGACAAAAGTAGATGTCCTCATAATGTGTCCATTCTAGAAGACAGTAAAGGAAATTGGTAAGCAAAATTAGAATATGCTAGATGGGGATAAGCCCTAGAGAGGAAAGTACAGTGTGAGGGGAAATGGAGATACAATGTGGTTTTAAGCTGGTTGGGGAAGACCGGGATGTGAAGGTGACATCTGAGTAAAGACATGCAGGCAGGGAGGGTGAGCCATGCCAGAGTCTGGAAAACGGTGACACGAGAACAGCAGTCTCTGCAAAAGCACCATCACTCACCCAGCTGCTCAGTCCCATGACCTGTGAGTCATCCTGATTTGTTCCTTCACACCTCACATTCAATCAATCACCAAAATCTGTCAGCTCCATCTCCAAGCTTGATCCCAACCACTTCCCACCTTCTCTCTAGACTCACTCATCTTTATTCTAGAGCCAATTTTCCACATAGCAGCCAGATTGATCCTTTGAAAACATGTCACATCATTTCATTTCTTGAAGCCTATCTTCCAAGGTCATCCATCACCTTTGGCATAAAATCCAGACTCCTCATCCTGGCAAAGATGTCCTGGATACCTACTCTTCTCCACTTGACTTCCCAGCTCTCTTGTCCGTCACTTCCTTTCCTGCATCCCTATGCCAAGGTCATTTCAGCCTCAAATCCCGAATAGTCTGCGTCGGTTGCCATAACAGCATCTCACAGGCTGAATGGCTTAATCAGAGACTCTTCCTTCTTCACCATTCTGGAGGCCAAAAGTCCGAGATCAAGGTGCCATCAGCGTTGGTTTCTGGCACGACCTTTCTTCCTGGCATGCAGATGGCTGGTTCCGCACTATATCCTCACATGGCCTTTCCTTTGTGCACAGGCAAAGAGAGAGATCTCTGGTGTCTCTTCCCCTTCTTATAGGAACACCAGTCCTTTGAATTAGAATCTCATTTTTCTGACCTCATTTAATATTAATGTCCTCACTAAAGGTCTTATCTCCAAGTACAGTCCCTTGGAAGGTTTATGGCTTCAACACATGAATTTGGGGGTGGGAGGCACAATTCAGTCTGTAGTAGACTATTTGCACTTACTGTTTTTATTCTGCCTAAAAATGTTCCTCCTCCAGATTTCTGCATGTTTTCCTCCTTCACTTCATGCAGGTATGAGGCCTTCCTTGACTGTCTGCAAAATATTGTTATCCTCACTCCGTTTCTCTATCTCCCTTTACCCTTTATTATTTTTTTCCAGCCTCCAATCCCTTCCTAATATTATATTATATAGTCAATTGCTTGTTTCTTTTCTGAATCCCAGGAGGCAGGGATTTTGTTCCGTGTTTTATCCCCAGGCCCTAGAATAATAACTTGTAGAGAGCAAGAGTTCATATTTGTTGTACAGTCCCAGAGCAATTCTACTTGGTAGGTACTATTTGTCCCATTATACAGATGAGAAGTTACTTTGACTTGGCTTCCTCAATTAGAACCAATCAAATCCAAGTCTGTTTACCTCCAAAGTGAACATAGGTTCCATGTACTCTCATCTCTGTTCTTCACAATGGCCCCATGAGGTGGCTGATGGAGCTACCGCTCCCATTTCACTTCCATCAGAACCTATGGGGCACAGTGATGGTTTGGTAAGGGAAACACTGGGGACTCACAGGCAGGGGGTTTCCTTGAAGGGGAGATGCAGGAAGGAGCACCCTAGGAAGGTTGCTGTGCCAGAAACAGGGTTACTGTGCCAGGTTGGATTATCACACATAGATCTCTTACTGGAATTACATAAAAATGTGTCAAATGTTTTAATCAGTCACAAGTCTACTCTACAACTTAGCTGCAAGGTGATGAGGTCTAGTGTAGGGACATCTACTTGGTGTTTGTTCTAACACTACAGTCCTTTCATAAGACTTTTGTTAACTCTCCAACATAGCATTAGCTTCCAGGAACTAGTTCTTATTTTTAGCCCAATTTTATTCAGTTGGTCCTATGTCATGAATGGAGAATGATAGACTTCCTCAAATAAACTCCTCCAGCTGGGTTGGTTGTTGGTACAAAGTATGGAATTTCTGGTGGGTGCTCTGCTGACGTTTTTAAGATCATGCTTTCCATAAGGCCAAGGAAAAGAGGCATACAATTCTGGTACTCTGTGTGAGGCATGAAGAAAAGCCACCCAGGTGATTGAGAAGCAGGGACTGAAAAAGGCAGAGACAAAAAGAAAATAGTAGTACACTGGAAAAATTCTCATGTGACAACTGTGTGCAAGTCTATGAGTCCAGAATTGTACTGTTTTCACACATAAAACACTACCTAAGAATGGTCCCCACCTAATGAATGCTTCTACCGATCCTTATTTTCAGAGATTGACAAGAAATTGAAAGAAAAATGAATGTGATGACTTTGTTCACTGTGTTCAATAAAACTCTTCCCTCAATCGATGTAGCTGTTTTAGTTCATTAGAGCTAAATATTAGGTTTGGAGTAGATGGAAAGAGGTTTGGTGTGAAATTTTCAAAAGGAATAAGAACATAATCATTTCATCTACAATCTCCAACTCATCTAAGACCACAAAGGAAATTAATAGCAGACACTTCCAGGAGTGGGATGGGAGGAAGCCTTAGAAAAATGATCTTGAAATATTCATATGAAATCATTAGGCTTTTTGAAGACTTCAAAGTCATGGTAATGTGTGGTGGAGATTCTCTTTTACTGAATAATTGAATTCCAAAAAGCAAACTTCAATATATTCTCATTAACTTCCATTATATAATTAGAGATTGATGCCACAGAAATAATTTCCCAGTAAACTTAGATTTTGTGATAGCCAACCCCCTGGTGTGATGGACATTGTAGTCCATTAGTGGGAGTATGCCCATAACAAATATAACAGTTACATACTCCTAGGGAGTGTCTTAGTTTGGCTTCCCCTCAAAATAGCACCTTAGACAAGGGCATGAGTGCAGGAAGTTTCTGATCCCAGAAACAGAAAAGGGGAATGTGGACAATGAGTTAAGGAAGGAAGAGTTATTAATAAAGGATCCAGAAATGAGTTTGTTACTACTTTGCATTGAATGAAGGGGCACTCTCAGGAACTGTGTCCCAGAACTGTTCTTCTGGGAAATAACGAGGCTGCCCAGAATCGTGTTTAACCAGAAACCATCCCCCCATCATTCCACTGAGTTGAGGCCTCTCCCTTAAGGATGTTAACTTCCCTGGATTTTATAGTACATCTGCCCACTGAGTGGTCTTCTGATCTCTCTCCCACATGCACTTGAAGTGAGGTGCTGGCAGTCTGCAATGAACTGTCCATGGCCAATGCTCTGAAATCTGGTGGGCCAAGGGGATGCCTTATGTGGTGAATCACTCAAGTGTGCTGTAGGGAAGCAGGATGACATAGTGGCGCTTCAGAGTTAGTGGCAGCTTCAGATTATCCACAATCTTCCATTTCCTCATTCATAAAATGGTGAGAATAATAGAATCCATAATGCAAATAACATGCCTGATAGGGAAGATGGTATATAATCCTCATTCAATAAAAACAAATTGTTTTCATTTTCCTAAGTAAATATTTTAAAACATCTTTCTTATTGCTGGCAATGCTCACCAAACCAAAGAAATATATCCAATTTCTGTTAGCCTTTTCACTGAATTTTCATTTAAGACTATTCTATTTCCCTTCTCACTTTAGTTGGCATTTGGAATGGCCAAATGATGTGTTGTGAGATGTCACATGCCCTGGGACTGCTTTGCTCTCGGAATCAGAAAACGTCAGGACTGGGAGGGGCCTCCAAGTTCATCCCATTCAATAGACTTGTGCCACGCCTTTCAGTGGATTTTGTTTCTGCACTTTTATCTCTTGACTAGAAGCCCCCTGTTGACCTCTTACAATTGAGACTGATTTGTGTGAGATCATTTCTTTACTTGGTTGTCATCACCCCTCATACAGATAGCTAAAATCTAGACGGAGAGGAAAGCACCGCTTGAAAAGCTAAAACGATCCCCCCAAAAAGAAGTGGTCGGGGGAAAGGACGCTCATTTTTCAAAAATGAATTATCCCTAAGATATCGTGTTGACATTTTCTCCAGATTTGCTCAGAAATGGTAGACATTGCTATTTCCGTCCCAGTAGGAGCCGTGATGTTGAAACAAGTTTTTATAAGACAGGGTTTTCACAGTCTTGGGCACACTATTTGTCTTCAGAGGCGCCCTAACACAGCAATTTCTCTGCCAGCTCAGACTTCTTCCGCTGCCTTCTAAACATAACACATCTACAGATTTACTTAGAAGTATGTCAGCCACTTCTCCACACAAAGGCTCTGCTCCCACCAAAAACACAGCATGTGCTGAATATCTCTGAAAAGCTATAATTATCAACTACCAGTGGTACAATCAGAAGTAGGCACAAGACTGATGTGTGCTACAGATTTCCAGAACCTACTCAATTAGGGTAAGAGTACCTGGCAGAGCCAGAAGAAAAACACAAACACTGTGAGGTTTCTTCCCCCGCACAAGACATTTTTCATGCCGGTCAAGAAAAGGAATTCCTTTTAAAGGAAATTTTGACCATTGGGAAGGGAGGAAAATCCAAAGGGGAAGAAATCGGAGAGGGAGATGAACCATGAGAGACTATGGACCTTGAGAAACAATCTGGGGGTTTCAGAGGGGGAGGAGGGGGAGAGGAGTAATGAGTATTGAAGAGGACATGTGCTGTGATGGGCATTGGGTGTTAAACTTAAATAATGAATCATTGAACACTACATCAAAAATTAATTATGTACTATACAGTGGCTAACTGAACATAATTAAACATTTTTTTTAAAGTAAAGGCAATTTTGACCTGTTAGTAAGCTCCTATCCCCAAAATAGAGTTTCTTGAAGAAATCTGCAAGGTTGGTGACACAGAAGCCATTGTTTGCCACCTAAAATGTCTGGCAGACGAAACTATCTGAATGGGGAAATATAGGTGGGATTATCAAAAGCTACTTAGGACAACATGTCTCAGAGCTACTGCCAAAGGGCTGATTTGAAAAAGGGCAACATGAACACAAACAAAGGTTGCAGCCATTTTCCGGATACTCTGTCCAACATACACACAGAATACCAAGGGGAAATTAAAGGTCATTTTGTCACCTTTTCCCTCTTCCTGCTCCTCCCCTACTCCAGCAACTTCTTGCAGAAGTGCCCACTAAAATCCTATTCCCCATAAGGATTATCCAGCTTTTGTCAACAAATGTCTCTGAAAGACATTGCTCCTTAGCTTATTGCATTGTTGGACAACTAGAGACTAGAAAGGTGTTTCTGATATTGGGCCAAATTCTATTTCCCTTGTAATTTCCACTGAGAGTCTCCTTCTGACTTCCTAGGGCAACTCCCTTTCCTACTAGACCAACTTTCACACTTCTAAAGAAGACTAACTACCCTATTTCTCCCACAAACTATATTGTCCCCCTTTCCCTGGACTGTTACTCGCATAACTTCTTTTCCAGACCAGTCCCTCCCTGATTGGTAGTATTCAAAGTATTGTTTGTACAGTATTTGAAATGTGCTGGGCATGGCTTTATGTACATTCTCTCAGCGAACTCTCTCAAGGTTTTAGCATCCTTACTTCAGAGATGAGGAACAGGAGGTATGCCACTGGTCCAAATTTCACAGCTAGTAAGGAGCTGAGAGTAAAATCCAGACCACTAAAATTCAGCACTCAAAACCCTGTAGCTGGGAACCATTTGCCATATGGTTCTCCTGTTTTTTACCTGTTCATGGTAGTGCCCCAAACTGAAAACATGGCCCCAGATGAGGTCCAACTGGCACAAAGTGTAGTGGTATTTGATCCTTTTAGTGATGTCTAAAATGTAATGAGTATTCCTAAAAAGCCAAATCACAATGACTTCTCACACTAAACTTACGATCAAAGAAATCACTTAGTGTATGTACATTCCCACAAACATATTGTGATTTGTATGCAACTTCAATAAAACTCCAACTCTGTATATCCAGGACTTCAGACCACTGAGGCCTCTTTAATCTTGATGGTACTATTCAATGAGTTAACTATATCGCCAAATTGTGCATCATATAAAACTTGAAAACAGTATCTTTCAAGATGGCTTCATAGCATTTCTTAATAAAATAAATGATCAGAGAAAGAAGGAGCTAATACTGAGACATAATCCATCATAAACACCCACTCATTGGGGATGACCATGGAGAGATACTAATTTTTTTGACTAAATGACCTACTCATGCAGACTCCTACTGATCACTTTGTTCTTGTTTAATTGTTTAAAAATCCTGCATCAGTCAAGGTCTCAGCCCCATTTCATCTCCACCATAACTCAAATCCATAAGTTAAGCAAAGATATTTTAATGAAAGGGGAACTCAGAGGTTTAGGCAGGTTAGAAGAAGGAACAAGGAAGCTGGTGCACCCAGGATTAGCCACTGGGGAGCTAGCACTACCTTTGGATCTGAGGAGATGGGTGAAGTAGAAGGTAGGAGTGTGATGGAATAGAATTGCTGTAACTGGTGACAGCTGGAGCCATAAAAGAGGGGCTGCCTGTTGGGAGCTATTGCCAGAAAGGTGGGGTGCGAAAGGAGAGCGGGTGGAAGATAAATATTCCCCATCACTTTCCCCCTGCCCTCCAATCACCTGACAGAGCCTCCCGTTAGCAAACTCCAACTGTCCATGAGGGTTACCTTTCTAGGGCAAGAAGCTGATGGATAGAGATAAGAAGGGTCATGGGATGGAGGATATGGGGTGGGGAGTGACATGGGACAGGGGGCTGCAACAAGAGAAAAATAAGCACGTATCCCTTCTCCAACTTGGCGAATGATCAATAGGCTTTCTTTACAAATTCTTTCCCCCATTGGTAAATGTTATTTTTAAATTGATATCGAATGGCATACTCTTCTGTTACTATATAAAAATCAGGGGTCTTATCCCATCAAGATGGAAGAAGTGACCTCTTCCATACCAGCCAATGATTTTTTAAAGAAAAATACAGTCCAAGGCCAGGACCCGCAGTCAAGAGCCATTTGCATTGAACTTCACAATATACTTTTGTAACCAAAATGTCAAATGCAATTTTTTTTTCTACTCTCCAAAAAACTGGGCTTTTACTGAGTCTTTCTGATTTGTACTAGTGTTCAGTAGACTAACAATGACTCAGTAGTAATTTCATAATTAAATGGTATTATCCCAGCATGGTTGGTTTTCATGAGTGGCTCTTTCACTGGTTTCTGAAGCTTGGCCAAGGTATTTCAATCTCTTTGGTTTCATCAATAAAATCAAGAAGAACTGAGTAGATGCTATTGTAAATCTTGATAATTTATGTCATGAAAAAGCCATCTGAATTACTTGCAAAAAAGAGAATTTGAGCATGATGCTTTCACTAAAGTTTTAATGTAAATGTTCAGTGAACTGGACTTTACATTTTTAAAAAATCAGGAAAATTCTTTTACAGATAAAGAGGTTAAATGAAGTACTAAAAACATATATAGATTTTCTAGAAGATTCTCAAAATTTAAAAAAATGACCACAGAATCATTAACACATCTTATACACACACCTACACACGGACTGAATGTATTTGGTTGTTTTTTTTCTATAAATATTCAAGATTCAATTATATCCATCATGTCTTCTGCTGTTTTCCTTTATGTGAAATCAGCACTAGATCAAAATGTATTTCTTAAAAACAGAATCTTTATTTTCTCCATTCATTTATCTTGATACAATGCTTCTTTATATTAATTATATAACAGTTGCATGGTAAGGTGCTCTATTGTCATTGTTCAGTTAACCCTGCTATATTGCTATTCAGACTGGTTAAAGGAAATTTTGCAATAAAAAGAACTTCACAGTTGAGCAAGTAGCCGGACAGCCATCCTCCCTAAAGACAGTTTGAAGAGGATCATCCTGTCTCCTCCCCCTCCCTAATCTCCCCACAGGAATTCTTCTGCTGGAAGCATGAATAATTTTAGAGATGTCTTCTATTGTGGTCAGTCAATGCTCATGTTCCATGACTGCCTGGTTCAATGATAAGCAAACAGTGTTTCATTCAGTCTCTAGTGTTCATGCAAAACCATCTGTATTTAGATAAATATTTTCATTCAGCAAACATCCAGAATAAGTAATATTTATTATTTCCTATTGATGTGAGTTGGAATTACAATGATTGAATTTCTCTTTCTGTGACTACATTGTCTTGTAATTAGAACACTGTGAGGTATCAAAACCTTGGTTGGAAAACGCATTTAAAGCAAGTCTGTCTATCTTTTAGAAATTCATATCACATTCAGGAGACTTTGGTTGATAGTCTTTCTTATCAGGCTCTTCTGTAAGTATCCTATTATGATCTGCAAGTTTGAAAATTGATTTTAACTTTAACTGTAACCATGTAATTCTTGATTTTTTTTTTATTAAAGAGAATGACACAGGTAAAATGCTCACTCAAATTCTGTACAGCTAACCACAGATGCTTGATGTCAGTGAAGAAATAACATGGCTGTAATTGAAATATGAATTAGCAACAATGATTTAACTCTAATTGTATACAACAATAATAGTTGGAACACTGCTAAGAAATGCTACTTATTTGCAGGGACATAACCAGGTTTCTTATGAAGATATCTTTTTGGAAAATTTTACTCTCTTGAAAGACAGCAATAAGGTTTCTTGAATTCCTTCTACAAGTCTCTCTATTATTACAGTTTGGCTGGGTTAGTTTCTTAGCTCTGTGTTAGCTATAATATACAAACATTCTTGATATATGGAAACATGAGTAAGCCCTGAAGAGATAAGTATTTTACTGATTTATGGTGTTTGATGAAACAACACATATCAGTCAATTCCTACAGAAAGTTCAGAAAACATAAGGATGGACACTTTGCTCTTAGTTTCCCTTCTGCTTTCAGTTTTCTAGCTATAAATGCTAAGCAATTCTCTTAGGTGATAAAAATGTGAATAAAAAAGTTGAAAGATTTTTGAATAAAAGCAGAACAATATAAAGAATACATTCTTATTTCCCACCACCCATATCAATATTAGCTATGGGATTCACAAATGTTATAATCTTTTTTTGCCATCAAAATATTGGCTAACATGAAAATGATCTTTCAGTCTTAGAGATATGTTTTCCAGTCCCTGGTTGATAGCTGGTTTTCAAGCTACAGGGTATTTCTGTCTGAACCCAACTAGTTTAAATCATCCCATTTATGGTGACCTTGATGTGTTCAACTTACATTTCAAATGCTTTTATGAAAGACATTCTGAATGTGTGAAATTCTATTATTTAGGATTATTATTACTCCTTTAAAACTAAAGGAATATTTGAAACTAACAATCTCTTAAATGACTCACTACTATGCACTGAACAAGATAATATGTATGCACCTATAAATAAGCTTGCAAATCTATATGATATTGTTTATTGAAATAGAATAGAAAGTAGAGATCATAATGGTTTTTTTTTTAAAAAGGACATGGGATGATTTTAGTCAAAGGAAATTTTTTAAAAATTTAAGAATTTTGGCACACGATAATAGGCCTTTTCTTTGCCTGTGAAAAGCTCAATAATCTAGAAAAATATTTAAAGCTAACCAATGAAAAGAAAGAAGAAAAAGATTTAAACCAAATGTAAGACAGGGGGTGCCTGGGTGGCTCAGTGGGTTAAAGCCCCTGCCTTCAACTCAGGTCATGATCCCAGGGTCCTGGGTCCTGGGATGGAGCCCCACATGGGAATCTCTGCTCAGTGGGGAGCCTGTTTCTCTCTCTCCCTGCCTGCCTCTCTGTCTACTTGTGATCTCTGTTTGTTATATAAGTTAAAAAAAAAAAGTAAGGCAGAACTTAGAAATTACAGTAGATGAAGCATAATATTAGAGGGGATCCAACTTCTATTTACAGATCTGCTATCGACCTTAATACAAATGTCATACACCTAAATACCCAAATACCACACAGCTTTAAAGAGTGATGAATGCGCATTTGGGAGGTTGTCTGAATGGTACAAGCTATATAAGCCTTCAGAAAAATTTGACAAAAACCCAGCTCCTTTGGTTGAGTATCCGAGTATTTCTGTAACTCATTTTTTCTCATGAAATAGTAACAGTTTATGCCACTTGTATTTATTGATTTTGGAGAAAAAAATACATCGTGTCATTTTTTGAAGACTTTAAAAGAAGTTTCTTTTTAAGGTATTGTTTGAAAAGGGCCAATAAAGGAATTCCTTAGTCATAAGAAACACTTCAGTGTGCTCCTGTTCACTAGATGCCTCATGATCTGGCATCTTCACTACAACTACTTCAGCCACTGACCCTGAACCCTGTGCATGGAAAAGATAGAGAGAATCAGCAATTTGCTCTGTGGACTGTTACATCATTTTCTCACTCTTGCCAAAATATTTACTGAATGCCTACTTTGCACAAAGCACTGGGGATACAAAAGTAGATTGAGGGAATCCTACAGTGTAGAGTCTCTCAAGAGAATGCTTAAAAATAACTGCAAAAAGGATTTTGAGAAGACAGCCTTCTGAGAGCATGTTCCTGACACTTTTCTTCCCAATTCCCTTTCCAGAGTTAAGTCAACCACAAAGGAGCAAATAGGCAATGCCTGGAGATCACATACAAGGCCAGGTGTGCTCCAAATGGCCAAGGAAGAGCAGCTATGTGGCTTTCCTCATCGTGGGGTCAGTTGAGATGGCCACTGGCCAGTTGTAAAGGAGAGACTCTCCTTCTGGTTTGGGGTAAAGACTGAGAATCCTGTGGCTGTGTCCTGAAGGAGGGCAAAGAACTCGGTCCCAAGAAACTTCTGATAAAGGGGCTTCACCTGTCTGATTGCTGTACAGAAGCCATAGAGAGGCACATTATCCAGCAGACCCTAAAATACCTGACCAGGGGATGGAGCCATTGATTTCTGAAGTACTCCAGATTTTGTGACTAGAAGACAAGTGAGGCTTACTTCCAAAGTTGCATGAGAACCTCATTTTCTTATTGATTTGTAAGAGCCACTTGTATGTTAGGAATGACATGTATTTAGCTTCTTTCTGATGTATCTTATGTTTCCTTACAACCTCTAACTTGTCTTTTACCTTGGTCAGTTGTGTCTTTTGCCAATCAGACATTTAACAGTGCTAAGTAGACAATATGTCTGTGTTTTCCTGTCTTCTCTCTGAGTTTTGTATTACATCTAGAAATGTCTTCTCTCACGCCACAGTTACAAAAAGTATTTTTCACGTAGTCTGGTAATTTTGAATTTCCCTCAATGTTTTAGATATTTATTCCATCTGGAACTTATTTGTTTAAGTGGTGCGATATAAGGTGCCCAAATTACTTACATTACTTATGAATATCCATTGTCCCAATACCCTTACAGTGGACACTATTTCCTGGTTAACTGGAAATGTAATTTATACCAGAAGCTTAATTACTAATAATAATCATGTATTAAATTATGTATAAACATTCAAAAAAGCACGAAACATACAAAATAAAAATGAGATAGATTATATAAAGACATAAAATATATAAAATAAGTATATAAATATATAAAATAAATATGAGACTATATTTATAAATACATAAAATATATTCATGTATATACTTATATTTGAGGGAATGATGGCTCATCATGGTATTGTCTCTAAGAAGATGTATTCTCAGTATCATTTATTGGTAAGTTTTTTTTCTTTTCCTCCAGCTATTCAATTTTCTAAGGTTGCAGTGATGTCTATGAGTTTTCAAAGATTCCTCCCAAAACTGATAACTATATAGCTGGTCATTTTACCTAACATTCCCTTGACACATAGGATATTTTTCTTTGGAACTCTTGAAAGCCCTGCCAGAGCTAACATAGGCACATTTTTGTCAGCCATCTTCATTCAGAAATGTTCATGATAATAAAAAAAAAATACTGATAGAAGTAGACACCACACCAGAGAGAACAAACCAATGTTGAAAACAATAGGTTGTCACTCTACTACAACAGATGACTGTCTATTTGAAAAAAGTACATTAACTGCATTGCTCGGGACTATAAGATTTGTGTTCATGTGTTTGCACACAGTTCAATAAAAACATTTCTAAAACAATAGCACTGTAATGAAATAGCATTTCATGAAGGAATTCTAAGTAAGTCATGCCTATTTGAATAGTTTCTAATCTCTTCTCTTCACCTAATCTGGTTGTCTATTCCTGTTCTAGTAGATGATATCTCAGTATATAGGTGCTTTAAAATATTCTCTCTTCTAGTCCAAACTCCCTCTTCTTTGGGAATAATTCTAAATTTGTTTCTCAACTTCCACCCCCAGGAAAGCTTCCTCTTTTTGGAGGTCTTCTGACTAAAGGAAACTTTTCAGCCACTTCCACCACTGCCCCCCTCCTTTTTCTGAAAACAGAACTCTAAGCCACATAGTTCTGATAGATGGACTTTGCTTCTGGCTATTGGGATGGGCACGAATTCCAGACCTGGGGCACCTGATCATCAAAGCCCATGGCCACAATGACTAGGTCAAATGTTGGCCCACTGTGTATGTGAGTCCAGTGAAAAGTATACTGGGTGTTTTGCTGGAGTAAATGGAACCAGGGCTCTTTCTTGGATTTGGAGCTAGAAGAATGTAAGCTTAGAGCTGGGGTGCAGGGTTGTTTACATAGAGTGGGGGTTGGGGACATGGGAGATAAGGGAGGGAGAGAAGGAACAGGAGTATCATTAGGTAATAACAGACTTCTTACATTATAAATCTCTTTCCAAGTAGTGACAGTGTAAAAGCATTACCTTCAAGTGTTTCATTTGCCTGTTTGTTTTTCTGAAGACAAACTAAGGTTTCTATACTTACCAAAGAAGAAATAGTCATTGCTCAAAAAATTAATGGCTACACACACATATTATATTCAATATTCTTAATGATGAAACTTTCCAAAAAGCAGAGACAATCACATTGTCTTCCTCATGTGGGAAGGAAGTTTAGCACATCTCATCTAGGGATCACCTAACTTACCCTTAGAGCTGCTGAGATCTCATTATAGTTCATCTTTCCACCTGGAGGTTAATCAGCCACAGTGATGGCATTTCAAAAAGTACTTACCCTAGTCACAGCTTCCTTAGAAAACTATTTGCCTTTTTAGTATATCTAACAAGATGAAATGTATTATCAATTAATTAATACAAAAGCTTGCCTTGAGAAATGGAGCCACAGGAATAAGAATGGTAACAAAATGGTGGCACTGGCTAACCTCTTGAGACTACAACTGAGATTTCCACTGTTGTGTATAAATTACCAAAAATCTAGCAGCTGACAATACACATTATCTCAGTTTCAATGAATGGATCAGACATCTGAGCACAGCTTCATTGAGTCCTCTGTCATAAGACCGTAATTAAGGTGTCAGACACACTGTGTTACCATCTGGAGACTTGAAGGGGGAATAATCCTCTTCTAAGATTATTCAGGTTGTTGGCTAAATTCAATTTCTTGAGCTGTATGACTAAGGGCCCTAGCTTTTTTCTGGCTACATTAGATACCAGAAGCTCCTCGCAACTTTCAGTATTTCCTTGCCATGTAAGCTCCTCCAACATGGCCAAAAATTTTATCGAGTCTGTGAGGACAGTGGATCACCTCAGGAATGACCCAGTTTCTTCCTTAAATGACCCAGTTTCTTCCACCTAATTAAGTCAGGTCAATTCAGGATGACCTCTCCATAGACTCATTCAAAATCAATGGACTTGAGGCTTTAATTGTATCTGCAAAACCCCATTGTCTTTGTCATCTTCCATTAGCTAGAAGTCTTAGATTCTGCCCCTACTCAATGGGAGAGGATTATGGAGGGTGTGGACACCAGGGTGGGGATCATGGTCACCTCAGAATTCTGTCTACCACATCTATGTTCCATAATTTATATGGTCAGGATAAAACCTGCTTTAATGTTTTATAGTATATCTACACAAGAACTAAGCAATACAGTGAAGAGTGATGAATTCAAATCACTGAATAGCCTGTGCCATCCCCAAGGGGTAACTTTGTAGGTCAATTCATTTCAGCAGGTATTCTACTGTAGACATGTTATACGCTACATAATCATGAACTGTGGCTACATGACAAGGTCTCAGGGCAATGTGTAGACTTTTGTTAGAACATTTACATGCCTCATTATTTATGTGCATGAAAGGGTCAGGGACAGATTGAAAGAACGCATGCTTTGGAGTCCTGAGAGTGTGAGTTTGAATATGGGAGGTACCTCTTTAGGACATCTGTTTTATTCTCTATGAAGTGGAAGAAACTATCCCTCTACCTCTGCAGTATTAGGATAAAACAGTGTAATAGATGAAGGTATTGGTTAAGGGCAGGGGCTCTGGGGTCTGGCAGATCTCTGCCTGGCTCTTAGTTGTGTGACTATGGACTTTTTATATAACCTCTCGACCTCAATGTTCACTGCTGTTTCATAACGTTAATCACGCTTTCCGGTTTCTGGTATTGTTGGAATGTTCAGTACAGTGCTTGGCATATCGATATGAGTTGCTCAATAAGTATTAGTACTGATATTTTTAATATATATAAACTGCCTGGCATAGTGACTTATGGAATCTGTTCCAGGTACTATGGAGATAAAACAGTGAATGAGAAAGGAATTTTCATTCTCTTGATCTCACAAGTTCGTCTTACATGTTCTACCATCCAAGTAGACATTGTTGTTGTTGTTGTTGTTGTTATATAATTATGTCTTCTGTCATATGCTGACATCATTAAATATAGAGACCAGGTCTTATTTCTCTGTGAAATTTTAGTGTCTGATACATTGGACACATGTAGGCACTTAGTAAAGTTTTAAATGAATGAAAACATGAAAAATAACAAGACAGAGACCATGCTTTCAAAACTGTTTAAATTTCAGAAGGAAGTACAGACACAACTAATTGGAATGAATATAGAAATTAATCAATTGTCAACTCACTTCCCGCCTCATTCTAAAAAGTAGTCGATACAAACATACCTAATGCTCTTTTAAGCTTCAGAATAGCATATCAAGTTCATAAGAACGAGCAAGAACTAAACATGTTAGCCACAGAAACCAATAGTTACTGTGATTGAAAATCATCTTGTAACTTTCTGATAATAAGGACAAAACCAGGAATGTGATGGGTTGATTGATTCATATTTTTCAGTAGAAAGAAGTGGACCATTCTTCCAGAGAAACAGCTTATCTCCTGGTGCTATCCACAAGAATTCTAGACGTCATACTGTTAGAATCACTTTTAGCAAGTACACACAAACAGCCTTCATTCATGCCACTCCCAAGGCTATTAGCGGTGGAACATTATTAGATAGATATCACCAGGATCATCGGATAAAACCCATTGATGGCGATAATGATGATAATGATGATGATGGTCATGGTGATGATAAAAACCATTCATTCACTGAAAAAACACTTGGTGCCAGCTCCTCTTTTGTGCTCTTTACACATTTTCTGATTTAATCCTTGTAATAAAACTGTGAGTCTGTTACTTTTATTCCCTTCACATTATAGCCTAGGACGCTGTGGCACAGGAGATTAGGAAACTTGCCAAAGGTCACACAGCTAGAATATGACACCAGCAATTTCACTCCACAGCTGGCACTGAACGTTGCGATTCATAGGTCTCCTCTTTATAGGAGACTTACGTTAACACGGGCACAAATGGCTCTGATGTTGCAAATCAAAATAACTGCATTCTTACCAAACTTAAAAAAACAAAAACAAAAACAAAAAGCCTTCAGCATTTCATTCACAATGTCCCAGAGATTTTTTTGGAATCTACTCTTGCTCTACAGCTATTAGAGAGTTAAATGTCTTTCACAGTTATTAGAAAGTGCATGGTGGAAGCTTTACAGTTATTAAAATGGTACATGCCCAGATGTTTATAATCATACTCCTTATCCTGAGGTCTGAGGCTCTCGGTGTTCATCAACTAACATGTGCAAAAAAAGGACAGGATGCTACAAAGAATTTGTTTCCTGTTGTAACTGTCTTCCATAAAGCTAATTGTATTAATTAACCATTCTGGGTCTAATTAGAAGTTTGGTTAACCTCCGATGATTATGTCCATGATGCTGAATGAGTTCACTCTGGGAAACTGGTTCTAGCCAGGGCTGGGGAATGGAGCCCATGTGTAATGGAGAAGGATCACACTGCCCTTCCCCCATGGGTGCAGCCGGGAGAAGTCATCCAGGCGTGGTGGGTTCATGACTAAATTTAACTCAGGACAGGAAATGTTTTCCATGCCAGCTGGATTTCTATACCTCTCAGTTGTGATTTTCGATGGAGGAGTGATATCTGTCCTTATTCTGCTAGCAACTAGGCTCGACTGATCAAAGGCTTAATGTTGACAACTTCAAACGCCACTTGTAGTTCCTCTAACTTTGGTCACGTGGGAAAGAATTTCTTATGAGAAAACAAACAAACGTGGAAATGACAGAAAACAGGGTTCACAAAAATGCCACAAACTACAGCACATAAGGATCTGGTCAAGTAGTGAAAGTCAGTTCAAGTTTCAGCAACTATTACAGACTGACTTCGGTCTCCCCCAAATTTACACGGTGAAGTCTTTACCCACAATGTGACTGTTTGGAGATGGGACTGAGAAGGAGGAAATTAAAATCAAATGAGGTCATAAGAGTAGAGGCCTGACATGACAGGATTAGTGCTTATAAGAAGAAGCACCAGAGAGCTCTCTCTCTCTCTCTCTCTCTCTCTCTCTCTGCTTCTTTCTTCCTCTCCTGGAGACACAAAGAAGAGATCATTTGAGCACACAGAGAGATGGCTGTCTCCAAGCCAAGAGAAGATTGAAATCTACCTCGCTGGCACCTTGGTCTTGGACTTTCCAGCCACCAGGACTGTGAGAAAGAAATTTTTGTGGCTTAAGCCACCCAGTCTGTGGTATTTTGTTATGGCATTCTACAAACTGAGACAGTATCCAAGTCCTTTCAAATCAAATTTTTAAATTACATTTCAGATAATATTTTCTTCTCTCCAAGATCTTCACATGGAAATTAAAGACTGCAAATTAATCTTTGTTGGCACGGAATTTTCTGGAGAACTTAACACCATTGCATTGAATGCACCTACAAGTACAGAAACCCTGAGGCGTGGGCCATCGGAATGAATGCAGAAGTCCCCAACACTGCACGTACAATCCCTAACCCATAGTTTGGAAACACTAAAGCCTCTGAAGACCACAAACCTGGCCAGGAGTTTGCGGCAAACCCATTTGGTTTGCAAATCTTATTGAGAAAGGATGTGAAGCAATTTATAGCATTACAAATCGCAGATAGTATTTACAAATAACAATGCATTCATTGTATTTTGTTAGAAAGAATTCTTCTTCTGCCTCTCTTCTGCTTTTGTTTTTTTTTTTTTTTGTTTTGTTTTTTTTTGGTTTTTTTTTTTTTGGTTTGTTTGTTTGTTTGTTCTCCCAAGAAGTAAAAAGGGTGCTATTTCCATCCAGGTAACCATTCTAATATGATTCAGCTATTCAGATCATGACCATAATCAAGGCTTCAAGTATACCAGGAAACAGTGAAAACACCATCTTGATAGTAATCTTCGAGGATTTGTTAATTCACATAAGGAACTTCAACATTTGGCATAGCTTGTGAAGCAGAGCTTTTTTTTTTTTTGATTGTTTGGTTTCCTTTCCACCTCATTACCTCATTTGAATAAGACAACAATAGAAATTTATTAACGTACAATATATAATGCATACTAAATAAATATAATTAATGATTTTATGTAATAAGAATATAACATTAACTGTTTATATTTCAAACCAATAAAGTATGAGGAAAGAGCTTTTTCTTGGATTTCTACTTTCTCTTCTTCTGATAAAAAATAAAAATAGAACTTTCCATCATCACCATGGCTGTAGTTCTGTTAGCTTATTCTTTGAAAAGGAAACTCACATCAGAACCAGTATGGGACCTAACTTCCTTAGTGGCCTACTCCTCCCAGCTAGAATCATTAAAAGCGCACCTGCAGGGGTACCTGGGTGGCTCAGTGTGTTAAAGCCTCTGCCTTTGGCTCAGGTCATGATCCCAGAGTCCTGGGATGGAGCCCCCCATCAGGCTCTTTGCTCAGCAGGGAGCCTTCTTCCCTTCCTCTCTCTCTGCCTGTCTCTCTGCCTACTTGTGATCTCTGACTTTCAAATAAATAAATAAAATCTTAAAAAAAAAAAAAAAAAAGTGCACCGCAATCTGTAGTCTCAGCCCATCTTTGGCACATTCGGTTCCCAGGCAAGGTGATGCTGAGACCAGTGACCCACAGACTACTGTTTCCACCACAAACTCAGTTTTCCTGAAAAGTAATTCCGGCCTTAAATTTAACTGAGTTGGCAGAACTTACTTCCTATTCTTCTTGCTTCAAAACACCACCCCTCTCCAGTCACCTAGGTCTTTGCCGATCATCTAAACCCTCTCTACTTTAAGAAGAAATTTTTCCATCTTGGACTTGGCTTTAATCTTTTTCAAATGTAATTCAAACTTAAACCACACATTCCTATTTCTCCCCTGGGCTCATCTTCTATTTCCAGACCTATCTTCAGATTCACACCCTTAGGGGTCCAACCACAAAGCAAATGGCCCCCAGCTTACCCCAGAGTTCAGGCTCTCAGACTTCCTCATGAAGCACACATATTGGAATATGCTTCAAGTTTCGCTGTCTATTCTGTTGTCTGACCTTGAACTCTGACAAACACATGTACTTGGCATGACTAATGCAGATCCACGTTCAAATTCAGGCTCTGACACTTACAAGCAATTGGGAAGACCCAAATTAATTTATGTTCTAAAGCCCACTGAAAGTTCATTCACATGTTCTTCCTTTTATCATAAAGAGCTACATTTTTAAATCTAACAGAAATACATTGAAATGCACTGTACATCATCAGTACACTCATACATATATGTATACATGTTACTGAAACATAGAGTTTCACAAGCCAGCATTTAACCTTATTGGCTGTGATCCACTCCCACATTTTCTACTGTATTGTACTTGACTCTGTTAGATTCTATTTCATTTTTTAAAATTGTAGTTCCCAATTCACAAAAATAAATTCACATACCACAAATGGGTCACAACCTCTAATGCAGTGATAGATAACCTCATTGTATCACCTCGGCCACGGATGGCAGGGCAGTCTATGAGCTCTAGTCTAAAAGGTCAAACAGGAAATTATCTTGTCTTCCTACCATTCGTTATTTCCTTTAGTTATTAAAAAGATAAAGATTTTTTTAAAACTCCAAGTCCATTGTTACTGCTCTGGAAATCAAAATCAAATAAACAGGTACTTGTGGCAGCCATTTTGGCATTCCCAACCCATGCCTAAAATGTTCAAGACTGACCTCACATTTCTTTGACTGGAAGCATATTCCCAGGACAGAGAGGATAAGAAACAGGTGAGAAAAGGGATCCACAGACACCACTTATGTAGACACTGGGAAACTCCTCTTCTCTTTCTGCACATACGATTGGTTTCCTGAGGGCTTTTAAGAAACATGTCTATTTCAGGAGCCACAAAGGCAGGCGAATCACAAACTAATCCACAATCCAAAATCCATAATAATCTCAACTAATTGCCATGGGATAAAAAGCAAACTTGTTTCCCCCTTTTAATTCCAATGTTTCAGAGAAGTGTCTGACAAAGACGGCAAGCCAATTTCTAGACAGAAATCACAGAAGCTCCTAACTATTGACATTTCCGTTCTCTGTCATTTCTCAAAGACAGGCTGGACCTCCTTGTCCGAAGTCAGCTGCTTCCCTGAGGTTTTTTAATTCATCTTAAACAATGAAGTGTTTTCATACGTAACCTGTCACATTTCCTTCTCCATGAAGCTTGGTATGCCTTTGCAGTTGGATGGTGTTTTGGGGGGGATGGAGAATACAAACCAGGAGTGAGTAAATGTGCCCCTTCTAGGGACACATTTTTTTAATTGTGTAATTGTCTTTTCTTTCCTCTCATTATTGCCATAAAAACCCTTAGAGTTGACCTCTGATTTATTTTTTTGAGACTCAGGCCATGGAAGCTCTAGCTGAGGCTCTCCTGAGTCATCTGAATCATCTGAATCATCTGGCCCCTTCCCTGGATTCAACCTCCCCCTCCGTTTAATTCCAGGCAGGCTTTTTCCCCCGTCTCCCTTTACAGACCCTCCAGGGGCAGGCCTACCCCCATTTAGGTAACATTCGACCCTTGTATTTTCCAACCCAGCTAAGACTGGCTGTCTTGAAAGAACCAAAATATAGGTTTAAATCTTCCAATCTCAGGGGCACCTGGGTGGCTCAGTGGGTTAAGCCTCTGCCTTCACCTCAGGTCATGATCCTGGGATCCGGGGATCAAGCCCCACATCCCCTGCTCCACGGGGAGCCTGCTTCTCCCTTTCCCACTCCCCATGCTTGTGTTCCCTTTCTCCCAGTCTCTGTCTCTGTCAAATAAATAAATAAATAAAATCTTTAAAAAAAAAAATCTTCCAATCTCAGAAGTTGGGTTTCCTTGTAGACTTTCTAGATGGAAGAACCAACTGGACTTTCATCTTCCATGAGTCTACAAATCTGGGTGTGTCCAGATTCCCATCCTTCATTATCATAAAGTAGTCCTGCTGTGATCATCTTCTTCTGCTTTGGGCATTTTCTCATTTCCATCCAGTTCATTTTTACCCTCCGTGTCGGGAACATCCCAGCCTATAGTTTTGAAGGTCTAGAGCTTAGTCTGTGAAAAAAGGGCTTAAATTTAAATTCCTTTTTGCTCATCAAGTTTCTATTCTGAGCTTCAAATTTGCGTGTGTATGTGTGTGCATATGCATGCACATGTGTGTGCAAACAAACAGAACTAGTTTGCTTGTTTGGTTTTCCATGCAGTGAAAATCAAATTGTAATGAGATTTCTTTTTTTTCCTCAAATACCACCAGAAAGAAACAAAACTGTTCTTTCTTTAGGATTATGACTTATTTTAGGCTATGTCCAGTAACTACGAGAGTTCAAGTACCACATGGCTCATGAACTTGGCCCCCAATGAAAAACGATTACTGAGCTCTGTTTCATTTTTTGCCAACCATCCCTCCATGTTTCTGAGAAAGACATGACATTGTCAGTAGTCCCAGCTTTTCCAGACAGAAATGAAACAATTCCTCCCAGGGTCCTTTTCACTCTGCATACAAGCAAGATCTGCCGAGGATGATGCCAGGAAAGTGTCACCATGAAGCTCAAAGTGAAAGAGGGATGAGCTTAAGCAGGTTTCCCTACTGCCTGCTGGAAGACACCAGAAATATAAGAAGGAAGTTTTTAAAACTGCACATAAGTGCTCTCTGATGAAGAAAGTTTCAAAAACTTTTTTTTTTTTTTTTCCTAAAATATGGTAGAGACAAAGCATGCCAGCTCACTGCAAGGAAAAATCCAGAAATGAGGGCCTCAACTATCGTGCACATGGCTATTGGTGGTGGATACTATTACTCTGTTCTGCACTCATTGCCCGGGAGGTTTATATCCACCCACTTCAGAGGCAAAGAGTATGCAGTTCTGTCTGAAGGAGGAGAATAAGAGTCCTTATAAAAGGAAAAAAAAAAAAAAAGAAGAAGAAGGATATGTATCCGGAAGAGACAAATGTATTTTCCTCTAGACTTCTGCTATTTGGAGTATGATCCTTGGCTTCTCCTGGAACCTTGTTTGAGATACAAAATCTCAAGCCCTGTCCAGACCTGCTGAATCAGAATCAGAATTGGCCTTTTAAAAGCTTCCTCAGGGGATCTGGACGTTTGAGAAGCACTGTCTTAAATGATTGGATTCCTTCTCGCCGAGCGCAGGTCAGTGTTGAGGTGGAAACTTTCTGGGGAATGCTAGACCACCTTGGCTTGGTTCAGGCACTGAAAATGATGCTGGGGAAGGCAGGAGACAGCCCCGAGGCCTTAGGTTAGAGCAAATTCAGAAAGAATGAGACACTCATTTAGTCTTGCATCAAACATTTTTCCACCAAAAAAGTTCCTGAATGCTAAAAGAAGTCCCTTTATTTTAAAACAGTGCCACATGGCTGCATGGTGGAAACCAGAGAAAATAGGTTAGACCCAACAAAATAGTAAATACTTAATGTGTTATTGAACAAATACCCTGTTGTCTTTCAAATGTAAATGTGAGTTATCTGAGCTCCTTAGAATTAACATTTGAATTCCTGTCCCCTGACTCATGCAAGAATCCTCACCATAATATATTTTGCAGATTTGTAAACTCTTGCCTCAGGCGGCATATCTTATAACTTACAGTACTCCACGTGAATCCATTGTTCTTCACTGTATTTTAATGTTCTTTCCTTTTTTGTTTTTTTAAGTTCATTTCATTTAATTTTTTTGTGGGGATAAACTGCAAGCTAGCTTGGCAAGGTCAATAAGAAAATCGTGTTATGGCAGCTTTATTTACAATAGCCGAACTATGGAAGCAGCCTAGGTATGCAACAATAGATGAATGGATAAAGAAGATGTGGTCTGTGTATACATATGTGTACACACACACACACACACACACACACACACACACGGATATTACTCAGCCATAGAAAAGAATGAAATCTTACCATTTGTAACAAGATGGATGGAGCTAGAGAGTGTAATGCGAAGCGAAATAAAACCAGTCAGAGAAAGACAAATGCTATATGATTTTACTCATATGTGGAATTTAAGAAACAAAACAAACAAAAAAAGGAGACAAATAAAAAACCAGACTCTTAACTATAGAGAACACACAGATGGTTTCCAGAGGGGAGGTGTGTGGGAGGAAGAGTGAAACAGGTGAAGGGGATGAAGAGGTCACTTACCTTCATGAGCACTGGGTCATATATGGAACTGCTGAATCACTGTATTATACACCTAAAACTAATACAACACTCTATGTTTACTATACTAGGATTGGAAAAGAAAGAAAAGAAGAAAAGAAAAGAAAAAAGAAGAGAAAAGGAAAGGAGAGAAAAGAAAAGAAAAGAAAAGAAAATTGTTGGATATTTAGAGCGGGTCGAACTGTCTTTCCAGCAGGCAAAGCCTTAGTAAAACACTAACCCTTTCTTCTGGATTTCAAGATCTTATGCATGTGTTCCACACTCTGGAATTCAAACCATTTAACTTGATTCTATATTACCTGTACTTATTAAGTGCAAGGCTCTCTGGGAAACTTCTAAGAGCTACATAGATGAGCACAATTAGGTCCCTACCTTATGGAGTTTGAAGCCAGGTGCACAGGTTAATGGACATAGAACGTTTGCCAAATTTGAAGGTCAAACTTCTGTTGTGAGTTTGGCCTTACTCTCAATCATAATAAAAATTGCATAATCTTAGTTGATGTACTACCTTAAAGGGAGAAAAGGAAATACAACATAATTAGATGGTATAATAAATGTCTTAAGGAAGCTTCTAAGTACTCTTAAAAAAAGAGAAGTTTTTATTTCTCTAGAGCCAAATTAAAATTTTAGTCCAAATAATCATACATGCACCTTCTTCAGAATCTTCAGAATGCTACAACCATTCAGTTCTCAGGGCTTTGTACTGGCAGTTTCCTCTCCCTGCAATGCTCATGTCTTGGTTTTGCCAATTACTGGTTCTTTCTGATTATTTAAGAGACTTCTTTGATCCTACAAAACCAGGCACCTAAGCTGTTTTCTTATCACTAAGGGCATGTGATAGGTGCTCAGAACTTATTTGGCATTTAAGAAGATAAGATCACATCTCACTTCCTTAAGGACTGCTTTTGCTTCAACTTTTTTTTTCATTTATTCATCTATTCATTAGGTCACTGGTCATTTACTATGTGTCAGGCACTGTTCTAAGGCCTGAGGAAGGGATGGTTACATCAGGGAATAGAACAGATCAGCTCCTTACACCTTGGGGCTGTAGGGGGGTGGGGAACCAACAATAAAAATGCAAAAAAAAAAAAAAATTACAGCAGGATCATTTGAAATAGTGATAAGTGCTCTTAAGGAAACAAAACTGGCTGAGGTGATAGTAATAGTGTAGCTTGTTTATTAGAACTACTGGATTTACCCAAGAAATACACATGGAGTGTTTGCTACGTGTGAATACTAGTCTAAGTTCTTTACAAATATGAAGTCATTCAGTCTCCAAAGCATCTTCCCAAAGAACTTTTTTTTTTTTATCATTCCCATTTTATAGATAAGGAAACTAAGGCACAGAATGGTTAATCACATGCCCTCAATTGCAGGGGACAAGAGCCAGATTTGAACCCGACAGTCTTTATCCAGAACCCATGCTGCATCCCCCTAAGCATGGCTTCTTTGATGAGCAGGCATCACTGATCAGCCTGCCTCTGAGGGATCCGTAAACTTGCTTATGCAATGCACATTAACTATGCCCTCCAATGAAATACTCTCCATATACCAAGGGAAGGGCATTTCCGAAGTATTGTTGCCAACCCATCTCGTTGCATCTAATATCAATTGTACTCAAATTTTAGAAGGCAAAACATATTACTTTTTCATTGGGGTATGATTAATATGCGGTAAAATATACAGATCTTATGTGAACAGTGCACTGAACCTGACAAACGCATATTCATGTAATCTCTAGATACAGACCATTCCTATCACCCCGAAAGGTTCCTTCTGACCCCGCTAGATCACTTGTATACGTTTTAGTTGGTTCTTGTAGAGATAATTCTGCAGACATTTTGCATAATGAGCAACCTTCTGATATCTCATAAATGTTTCACCTGTCAGAACAAACCAATAATCATCTTTGAAAGTTGTACTATCAGTTGCAATTTTCAACAGCAAGCCTCGATTCTGTACTTCCTTGCCCTTTTTGTGGGTATGCAAATTTTCTTCTTGAAGTGTTAGTCATGCTCTGATTTTTGTTAAATACATCTAGTTCTAGAAACTCTACCAGCTGACATTGTGCCTGGGCAAAGGCGTGGGCCCATTTGTCTGCTATTTGTAATCTAGTGGTTCATCACTCATGACCTAGCAAACAAACAGAACAGGTTGCAAAAGCTCACTGAGGCCTCCTAAGACATATCCCAACATCACAGAAATGAAAGAACACCCGTGCAGACATTACATGGGTTCAGCTTCCCTGCAGCTCCCAAATTATTTAAGTTCTGTGCTTGAAATATTTTCTCAGCAGGTCCCTAACCTCCAGGAAGCAAAGCTGGTAAATTAGAATAAATGCTCTTCCTGTACTTTTCAAATTTAAACAAGACTATGAAACTCCTGAGAATCTTGTTAAGATGCAAATTCTGATCCCCCAGGTCTGGGCTGGACCTGAGACTCTGCATATCTAAAAGGATCAGGGGATGCTAATGCTGCTGGTCCTAGGACCCCAGACTGAGTACTAGGGACTAATGCAAGTTTAAATTAAATAAACATTTACCAGTATGAAAAGCTTCAGGATATAAGAAGGATCTCTGGTCAAATCAGTTTGGGAGTTACTGGGTCCAACTTAAAATGATTTATTTAATACAGGACTTATCAAAACCTTTAACATGCTCATGTGAATTGTTACTTACCCAAAAAAGCACTATGGCATATGAGGATTCCCTAAGTTTATCATATCATGGAACACTTTCTTTGCAGAGCATTTGATTGGTCTGTAACCTGTTCACCAGGGTGGAAATATTTTGTGGGTCCTTTCTGAACCTAAACTTCTCTTATTTTCAAGGGAGTTCCCTCAAGGGTTTGATTATCTTGGGGGAAAAAAAGAAAAATAAACCAAAAAACTTTCCATTGTTTCCCACTCCTTACTTTTGCTTCTATTTTCCTGAACTGACAGGTTCTACAAACTTTCAGAGCAAGAAGGCCAAGTAAATATATAATTGGCAATGTATTGTCTAAAAACAAGGAAAAGTGGGTACCTATAAAACTGTGTATCATATAAACTATGTGAGCAAATTTATTACATCAAGAGGTTTAATAAGTAACAAGAAGGCTATAGGATTTTTTTTTTCTCCATTGTAACAATGCTGTTTATTGTTCACACTGGGAAATCTCATCCTCTGTCTTCTTTCTCTAACTTATGTCCTTTCCCCAGTCTGTCTCTTGCTAAAGACATGGTATTTGTCCAACAGCTAAGTCTTCAAATTTCCTTTTCAGAATGTCAAACTTGTCTATTGCATCAAGGTATGCAAAAACAGACTGTAAAAATATGAGTTGCCGGTAAGCCCAAGAAATTCTGAATGCTGATGGTAAATTTTTCTTTCTGGTTTGGATCTTTCTTTTGCTCTTACAGATGCACTTGGAATTTCTCAAGTATAGTCTTGCATTTGTGGAATGACATCTTTGTCTTAGCCGCTGAGGTGCGTTGATCTAATGTACTGAGCCGATCTAATAATATACAGACCCGAAGATTGTATTTACTGAAAAAGGTAACATTTAAAAATGCCACTATAGCTCTCAATAGAGGCTTGTCACTCTTAGATGTAATATTGATGGCTTCAAATAATCTTGAACAAACCTGAGCATTCACAGAATGATGAAAAGTGACAAATTTGAGTCCTGTCCTCTGCCTGAAGCATAGACAGGGGCAGCTTCCTTAGATAAGTGAGGAGCTAGCTGACCACCCAGCCATCTGGACCTCCGCTCTGCTTCTTTGTTCTCATTTAGCTAATTTAGGAACTTCCCTCATATTCATTACAATCCATGGGGCAGATATTATTATCCATACTTTAGAGGTAACGAAATTAAGGGCATTTTCAGTTATGAAAGCCTATACTTATAAATGTCTTGGAAGTGTCCTCAGAGCCATCAAGAATCAGGTCCATTAATCAGAATTACTGTTGTGAGCTTACTTAATAACAGAACTTTCACAGGCTCATTTCTAATATGCCAATTCATTTATAATTATTTCAGATACACACTGCTGCTCACATAGATATTTGAGGGCTACAAATCAAGGACAATGATAAACCTACCACAGTCCTAGGACAGTTACCTTAAAATTTTCAGGCAGTGTCAATGAATTGGATACATAAATATCGGAGATACAAATAAACTATACTTATGCATAAACGGTTCCATTTCCCACTATTGCCTCCATATAAAATTATCCCAATAATCACCAACAGTTTGAATGCTTTTTAAAGACCAAGCACTGTACCATGTCACATTTCAGAAAATATAAGCTGTTTCAATTAAAAACAAAAAACAAAACAAAAACCTTTCCCATGGCAAGAGCAGGAGCAGCACATAAGTATTATAAAATGCTGTTAAGTATTGTTTAAGGTTCAAGATGTATCATATGTTTAATTTTACACATCAGACACGTTGCCTTTGATTTTTAAGAGATTAAGTAAAAAGTTTTCAAAACACAGACATCTTATAAACAACCATTACTTACAATACCAGTGTCAATATTTTAATTTAACATCTTTAATTTTCCACATGATCAGTGATGCTTCCAAAATCACTAACTGCAATAATCACTGGTAATTACGTTAATGAGTTTATCTGCAATGATCATATGAAAATTACATTAATGAGCTAATGGGAACATACAAGAGGTATTTTATACAGACTGAGGATTCTTTTGTTTTGCTTTTTGTTTCTTTAAGAGAGGGAGAGAGAGAGGTTGGGGTGGGGAGGGGAGATGGGTAGAGGGACAGGGAGAGAGAGAATCTGAAGAATCCATGCACAGGATGAAGCCCAACATTGGGCTCAATTCCATGACCCTGAGGTCATAACTGAGCTGAAATCAAGAGTTGGACTCAACCTACTGAGCCACCCAGAAGCCTCTACAGAATGAGTTTTTTTTTTTTAAAGGTCCTTTTGGGACCCTGAGAATCTCCATGCTGTCCCTCCACTGCACTTGTGCAGGCATTGGAGAAAGGGTACAATTTCATCTAGCTCTCTCCAAGATGGTTGGTCACAGGATAGACAAAGTCATCAGTATGCTTGAGCCAACCCATGCATCTAGAGTACTTAGTAATTGTATGAAAATTAGACCATAATCAGATTAAAGAATTCACAGACAATGTAGTTATCATTTCTAAAAATGT
Source organism: Mustela nivalis (assembly GCF_964662115.1). Classification (NCBI taxonomy): domain Eukaryota; kingdom Metazoa; phylum Chordata; class Mammalia; order Carnivora; family Mustelidae; genus Mustela; species Mustela nivalis. The sequence goes on from NC_139027.1 coordinate 111,357,976, forward strand.
AAAGATTTTGATTTTTTCATTTAAACATACTTTTGCAAAACCCAAAGATCATCTTTGAAAAATGACAAAGAGAGAACAAAGAGAGCTTTCAGAAAGTTCTCCATTAATAGATAAGAGACTGCCATTCATTACGCACTACAGATTTTAATAAAGTAGGAATTTACATAATTCTGTGTTCACTTCTCAGGCCTTTTTGGGGCAGGTGAATAGAAAGCCATGATCTGCATGCTCCAAAGATCATCCGATGACCAATTTGCACCATGTAGTGCTTGACGCTTGGAAGTGACATGACGGTTGGAACAGAACAAACAGGAGCTAATGCAGGCGGCACGTGATCAGGGAGGCAAAGCCACACAAAGTGATGTGCAATCAGAGTTTATTAGGTCGATCCATCTCACAGCACTGTGCAAGCTAATGAGGAAGTCTACCGAAGATTGGTACCATTGCATCCCCTATTGGGACCCATGTGACTGTAGGTCAGGGCTGGCAGCTGGGAAAGAAAGATATGCATGACATGGGAGAGAGTGAGAGCAAACATACACGCAAGTCTGCTCTCACCACCTCCAGTCTTGACATTGCCATTGACCTGAAGAAACCACTGGCACCCTTCACCAGGGAACTGCCCACAAACTTTGGCCGTAGGCCTGATGGGAGAGACCCAACAGGAGCTCAAGGACAGCAAGGTACAGATCCATTTCAGCCGGGTGACTGTAGATCGGTGACACCCTGTTTATGATGCCGGTGAGCAGCCTGGTTTTCCTAGACACAGGTCTGTCAGCCCATTAGAGTATGCGCCAGGACATTCTGCTAGACTGAACTATTATTCACAAATAAAAAATGGACTTCTAATACTTGACAAATTAGATTTTCTCTCATAAGATTTTCCACTCAGACATTCTGTCTTCTTACAAAGTATATGGGACTCCATTGAATATAGGAGTTAAATAACAAATCGGTTAGAGAATCTGATTAGACTATATACAATTTCATGGGCACATCTATTAAGATTTATTGAGTTGAATAATAACTATTTGTCTAAATGTAAGGTGAGCTCTTCTACAAGATATAGCATGTCCTGTTCAGTGTTGTGGTTCTAAAAAGAGGCACTCACCAAAAGATAACAAATATATGAATTCATTGATAAATAAACCCAAAGACTCTTCTGATGTGGAACTGAAAAGAAAATAAACTGTTGGGGCAATTAAGTCCTATCGCCAGGATCAAGTCAAGGAAGAGGGAGAGAGAGAGAGAAGAGACAGTAAGGATGATGCCCCTAAAGTTCTCTTCCTCCCTGGGTTTTCCAACAGCATCATCTCTTAGCTGACCAATTCTTCTTCCTCAGACTGTTTACACAAGGCCCATAAACCCAACACAATCGGGCCCAACATGATTTGTATAATTTCCAGTAAGTCTTTATGCCTATCTTTAATTCTTCAAGACTTGTTTCAAATGCTCAGTAAGAGTCCTTACCGACCAGGCTAAATGACAGCACTGTGTCCTCTACTCTTTCTTCACACATTCTTCCAAAGAGCCAAAAGTCTCCTCCCAATCCTATTCAAGGGACTATACATAAAATGTGCTCCCTTATAAGCTTATTTTACCTGTTCATGGGGACATAGGTCACTTTCCAAAGGGACACTGAGTGGCTTAAATAAGTGAACATATCTTTGCATCCTCCACAGTTTCTGTGACCATGTTGTCTTCAATTTTTTGTTGAACCTGTGGAATTTAGTTTTATGTAGGAAAGTCAACCTCGTAACATATAACTAGAGCAGATTTAGTTATATGTTTACACTGAAAAGACCTTTCCTGTGAATACTTGGCCATATTTTCTCGTCACCCAGAACTTACTATACTATAGACCTACATAAGTTGTTTTAAATCATTTTGGAGGTAAACACAAATTAAAGGATAAAAAGAACAGAAAATCTCCTTTTTCACACCATGTGTTCTCATTCTCTTGGTTTTCAAAATATAATTCAAATGCTCCGAATACCTTGAATTCAGAAGTAGCTAAACACACATGGGTCAAAGGGAACTTCAAACAAATCATACCTGTGTTTTGGAGCTTCATTAACTTGCAGGGTATTTTTAGTGTTCTCTCAAGGAATAATGAAAGAGAGGGAAAGGGCAAACTTCAGAAAAATAAAGATACAGATGTTGGTGAAGAAGGGTGTAAAGAATATTGATGGAATAATTTCTCTGACTATAGAGTGTAGTGTCTCCAATGTACTCTGTGGTCCTGAGCAATTTGCCTATGCCAAATGATTAAGCAGCAGGAGACATAGGTCAGATTGAAGACCCTCGTTCTTAGTTCTCACTCCCAATAGCCATCAGAATCTTTCTGCAGGGTAGTACCCTATTACATAAAACAAAACAAAACAAAACAAAACAAAACTCTATTATGGTGTAGAAGACCCTACTGATGCTCCATATCATATCGACCATTTATATGGTCACCTGAAGTTTAGGTGGACAGTTCCATATTTTCTGGCACCTTCCTCCCTCAAACACCCAAAGTCTCTCAGATGGTCCCCAAGGAGGACTGGGCCCCAGTTGCCCACCTCTGTGACACACTCACCAATGTGCCCTTTAATGATCTTTTCATTGTTTCACTGTCCCCACTCCACTCACTGTAGTTCTAGAGATCACACTGCCTAGTAGACTTCTTATACCCAAATTCTGGTCTTAGGGTCAGATTTTGAGGGAATCCAAAGTAAGACATAGGGTAAGAAGCAGAAAGCAATTAACCGTTTCATCAACGGTAAGAAGCAGAAAGCAATTAACTGTTTCATCAACACCATTCTCCAATTCTAGATCTCATGATGTTACCTTGCCTTATCAAATTTTGAACGATAATTTTTAAATTCCAGCCCCAAGACTCAACTCAGTAATCTATTTCCTCTCCTTTCTCTTCACTGCAGAGAAATAAAACACATACCCAAATTTAACTAAAAATGCTCAATAAACTGCAGGCAGCATGAGCCATGTAGGGACAGTTCTTTCATGAATGAATGAATCGTTCGATCAATGGGTCATGTTCATTCGCATTTGGAAATTTGAAGTAAGCAATTCAAACATGATTGCAACTTACTCTTATCACATCAAATACTCTTAAGTGGACAAAATGAATTTGTTGCTAATGTTCATTAGCCCATGATAAAAATAGAGAATTCCCAGCTCTTCTCAATGGGTGATTAATTAGCAAATGAAAATTGCTCTAGGGCAGGGCCTCTCAAACATATACCACTTGCCTGGGGATGTTATTAAAATGCATATTCTGAGTCAGTAGGTCTGGGTGGGAGCCAAGATTCTGCATTTCTAATTAGCTCCCAGATGCTGCTGCTGGTGCAAGGACCACACTTTCAGTGGGAAAATAGGAACCTGGGTAGTCCCAGAGGTAGCCATGAGGCACCTGTGGCTATGCTTATTTAAAATGATAAATCCAGTTGCCTTAGTCATCTTAGTCAGGCTTCAAAAGCTCGATTACATTTCTAGAAATCCAAAATGTTTCATTGGATAGAATTGCTTTTAGCACTGTTGAAGGGTTCTCAGATATTTTACCTTTCTCTGATTTCCACTTTTTAAAATCTTTCCTTCCTATCTTCCCCATTCCCCACTCCCCTGCAATACACAGCACCATGTTGGTTGGAGTTTTTCCTTTTACATTTTCATAAGGATTCTGAAATAGGGGTGCTCAAGGTCATCTTGTAGATACATTTCTTCTAGCAGAATCGGTTAAAAAGCCATAGGCTATTAAGACAATATACCCTCCATAACTACCTTTATTTCTAGCCTGGAGTCATCGTTGTCATCTTCTTCTTCTTCTTCTTCTTCTTTTGTGTATGTGTGTGTGTGTGTGTTTATCTATTTGTTTGTAGATTTGGTAAATGGTAGACAGACTGGGGCAAATACATTTAATTTGATATGGCTCAACTGTCTTCTTAGAATACTAACTATAGCAACAATCTTTATCCATTTTATTAACCAAACTAAAAATATGTGCAAAAATACCTCAACCTCTTAAGTATCAAGATTGAGAAAATAGGACACTTCCAATAAAAGAATTCTGATATTTGTCCTGAGAGCGTTCTCCCAATGTTTTCATGAAAATGATATTTTTTATTGACTACATAGAAATGTATTTTCTAATAGCTGAAAATACTTTAAAAATATACTTGTTTACTTCTCAGTCTGTTAGCATCTCAAGAAGTCAGGATTGGCTATTTGATAACAACCTTTCTGGGAAAAAATGATACATTCGGAGTTCAAATGCTGCATGAATTGCTGGATTATAATTAAATGCAATTCAGTTTAGGAAAACACAGTAGATGACAGAATACAATGTAGGCAACACTTCTATGGGAGGTGCTGCAGATGGCACCAGTTCAATATTCTAGCTCTTGAGTTTTAAAATCTAATTTGAGATTGGGAACTTTGAAAAAAATAAAAAATTCAGGACAGGTTCCCATGCTTTTGCTACTGCAAATAGAGGAGGATCTAAGAATGGGTCTGTCTACTGGGTGTCCCTTACCTTCATGGTCAAATAGCAGTGGTGGGAGTCTGCAGATGTTAGTCCTTTTGTATTGAGCTAGAGTACCTTGGATATTAAGCTAGAGTGTTTTGGAGGGGTATCTAAAAAGTAGCAATTAGTGACTGACTCAACTCTAAGATCTGTAAAAATTTAGCAGAACACTCAGCCTACTTCCTATATTTGACAAACCTTCTGTATTCCTTATCAAGACTGCTGGCAGAAGTAGAGCCTCATATTTAAAAATGCCTTTCCTTATTCACACTGATAATTTGAAAAAAGAAAAGCCCACACTGCTCACACATTCCATGCTCTTGTTGTTAAGTACAAGTTGCAACAATTCAAATGACCCTGGGACACCCTCCATCTAATGACGGTTCATTTTGGAAGGTATATATACCCTCTCTCTGGCATGAGAGGAAATCAAGTAATACTTGATATTTTAAACAACAGGGTAACACAAGAAAGAAACGGAGGAGTTTACTGGTTAAAGAGGTTTTTTGTTTTTTGTTTTTTAACGGAAATTTCTTTTCTTAAAATTAACATCTAATGTATTATTTGTTTCAGGGGTACAGGTCTGTGCATCATCAGTCTTACACAATTCACAACATTCACTGTAGCACATACCCTCACCAATGTCCATCACTCAGCCACCCATCTCTCCCAACCCCCTTCCCTCTACACAGAGGTAATGCTAAAATAAAATCTGTATCGGTATTTAGAAATCAAATTCATAAACATATAAACAATTAAACATTTCTAGAAAATTCCAAAGGATAGCTATGAAAACAAAATAAACTTAACATTTGCATAATTATCTACATAATTTGGTGAAAGTCTTTAGCAAACAAACAAATGTTGGAGCTGGAATTTCTCAATTTAATTCAAAACACTGGGTACATTACATTTTAATATATTTATTTATTTATTTTTTTAAGTCACAGATGATCACTGTAGAAATTTTAAAACCTAATAAAATACATAGGAAGAAAAAAATCCTTCATCATGCCAAGACCCAAAGGTACCATTAACATGCTAATATGTTCCCTCCATGTTGTTTTTCTTGGCAAAATACAAATAACTATAGATGTATTTCATTTTAAAAAAATAAGGTCAAACTGGAAAACAGTCAAGTAAACAGACAGATACAGACAACAGCTACAATCTTTATAATCTTTAGGTGTCGGGTGTTACACACTTCATATGTGTTTCCTCATCAATCTTTGTGATGACCGCATAAAACAAGCAACCGTGTTATCTCTGTTTTACAGACAAGGAAGCACAAGGTATTAAATATTGTCTATTAGACTCCAAAGTATCCTCTGTTAGACTATAAAATCCTCTAAGGCAAGGAACAAAGGAAAAAAGAGACAAACCAAAAAAGAGACTCCTAACTACAGAGAACAAACTGATGGTTACCAGAGTTATGGTGGGTGGGGGGATGGGCAATACAAGTGATGGGGATGAAGGGGGCATTTGTCGTGATGAGCACTGAGTAACATATGGAAGTGTTGAATCACTTGTACACCTGTAATTAATATAACATTGTACTTTAACTATACTAGAATTACGGTTTTTAGGAAAATTTATTAAGGCAAGGCCTGACTGCTCACCTGACTTCCCACTTTCCTTCTACTGCACAATTTGATCACACGTTCCACAGTCAATCACTGAAAATCTGATATTAAAAGGTCAGTTAGAAGAGGAAAACAGGGTTTTCTTGTGCAGTAGATGGAATTATTGTTCTCAGTTCTTTATTTCCTCACAACCCTGCCCCACTGATTTTGGGGTTGGTCATATGACTGGTTTTCACTAAAAGAATTTGGTGGAAGTAGGAGTGTTTCAGGAAGGACTCAAGGTCTTCAGAGTCAGAGAGGATTGTGTTTATCCTTTGGATTTCCTGTCACTGCCATGGGAGAGGAGCCTCAGGTAGGTTCGTGCTGCATCAAAGAGAGTATAGAGAACAGAAAAAATCATCTGAACCTAATGATAAGTGAAAAAAAAAAAAGGCCAGATTCAAAAAAGGATAGCAGTATAAATTTATTATTTTTTAATTATGTTTGGTTAGCTGCTGTGTAGCACTTCAGTTTTCGATGTAGTGTTCAATGATTCGTTAGTTGTACATAATACTGTTACAATACAAATTTATTTATATAAAATTATACTTTTTACTAATCAAAGTGTATTAAGTCAGAGCCAAGGGGTGGGTCTCATCCTTCATCCTTCTTGTCCCATTACTCTGTTCTCTTTGTCTTCATAGTTCACGTCACTCTTTTAATTAACTTTACTCATTTGTTGACTTACCTATTGTCACCTCTTGTCAACCTCTAATCTTAATAGAATAAACGTTCCATATCAGTATCATCCTTGACTGTTCTCACAGATGTCAAGTGTGGTTCAAGGGTGCTATATTTGTAGACTTCTCTGATTGTTAATGTAAGTTTGTCTAGAATGGAGATGTAAGATGTATGACCATATAAAAGCCTGGGAGCACCAGCTCCAGTCATGGTCTTTAATTCTGTCGGGTCTTACTCATGCCAAGAGTGCAATGCGCAGCTGCATGCCCTCAGAGGGAAGTCATCTCCCTACCAGGTTGGAACCCCACCAATATGCCTTTCTTTTCCACCAGTTCAGCCTCATATCTGTTGAGTTTCACGTATCAGCTCTGCCAGTTGGAACCACATAGTGAGTAGAGGCAGTTATGATCTCTCCCAATTGATCTAAAACCCACTAAAAGGCTACTTGTTTCTGAAATTTTTAAGTTTCAAAGCTCAACACTATATAAAACTTTGTAAATTAGATTTGATAGAAAATCAAGTGTACGTTGGACTCTGGAGTACATATTCAAACAGAACATGAAGGATTAGTGTTGGTAATGAAATCATATGGTTATTAGCAACAGAAAAATAATTATTATGACTATTACTAGAAATATATAGCTTTCAAGTGTCCTGAACAGGTAGCGATATGTGTGTGGCATGGGCAGAAAAAGCTGATGAGTGGGGATGTACTAATTTGTTCCTGTTGCCACACTGGATAATAATGTAGCTAAAAATAGACCCTAAGACAGTTGACTTCTTTACAGTGTGATTTTAGCTACTTAGATAAAAATGCTAATATGCCTAAAGGTGTAAAGTTTTCCAAAATTAAGAATCATTGTACCAAGTCTGTATTGCAATCTACTACCTACAGATTTATATTACAGACACGTAACATTAAAACCAAATACCGTAATACCTCCAAGGCTCTTCTATAAATTATAAGAAAATTGGTAAGAGAAGTCTAATAGTTATGTCACTGTAATCTTTAAAAGAAAATAAATTTCCTTCACAATATATACAAATATCAAGTCATTACGCTGTGCAGCTGGAACCAATATAATGCTATATGTCAGTTATATTTATTTATTGAGGTATAACTCAATAAAAATTTTAAAAATAAAATAAATAAATAAATTTCTAATTTGGAACATTTTTTTATAGCAACTATATTAGCTTTCTCTTAATAGATTCACAAAAAGTTGCGAAGATAGTAGGGAGAATTCTCCTACTCCCCACATCCAGTTTCCTCAGCTGTTACTATCCTGCATGAGTATGACACTCTTATTTTAACTACGGAACCAATATGAATATATTATTCCAAACTAATGTCCATACTTTATTTTAACCTGGTCTCCTTTTATGTCCCAGGATCCCATCTAGGATACTACACTACACTTGGTCTTCGTGTCTCCTTGGCGTACTTCTCTACTATGAATGTTTGTTAACACTTTCCTTGTTTTTGATGACCTTGACAGTTTAGAGAAGTACTATTCCAGCACTTTGTAAAATACCCCTTAATTTGGGTTTCCTCAATGATATTCTCATGACTAGACTGAATCATCAATTGGAGGTAGGAAGACCACAAGCTGAAGCGTCATCTTCATGATAGCATATAAAGGTTATATACCATCATTGTAACTTAATCCTGACACATTGACCTTGATCACCTGACTCAGGTAATGGTTATCAAATTTCACCAATGTAAAGTTACTATTTCTTCCCCTTTCCATAATGTTCTCCTTTGGAAGGCAGTCGCCATGCAAAGCCATACGTAAAGGCTGGAGTTATGTTCTACCCTACTGAGGGGGCATTTTCTGCATAAATTATTTAGAATTCTGTATGGGAGATTTGTCTATTCTCTCCCATTTTTAAAGTTTATTTAATCATTTAATTATATCAGTGTGAGTTCACGGATATTTATTTTACATTCTGTACTATAATACAAATACTACGTTATTTATTTCGTTGCTCAAATGGTTCCAGCATAGACACTGAAAGCTCTTTCAGTTGGTTGTGGTATACCTTTGACATACCCTCATTTTTATGTTTGTTTTGAGTACCTCTTTACTGCTGGGAACTACAAAATGGCCCAGGCTCACCTTGAAAATCCCCTACCAGGGCACCTGGGTGGCTCAGTGGATTAAAGCCTCTGCTTTCTGCTCAGGTCATGATCCCAGGGTCCTGGGATCAAGCCCCACACTGGGCTGTCTGCTCAGCAGGAGGCCTGCTTCCCTTCCTCTCTCTCTGCCTGCCTCTCTGCCTACATGTGATCTCTGTCAAATAAATTTTAAAAAAAAGAAAGAAAGAAAGAAAGAAAGAAAGAAAGAAAGAAAGAAAGAAAGAAAGAAAGAAAGAAAATCCCCTACCACATCCAGAATCAGAAATTTCTCCAAGAAGCTCTGGTTCCTTTTATTGGAGAATAGTCTTAGAAATCAACATCTGGGGGTGCCTGGGTGGCTCCGTGGGTTAAAGCTGCTGCCTTCAGCTCAAGGTCATGATCCTGGGGTCCTGGGATCCCCAGTCCCGCAACAGGGTCTCTGCTCAGCAGGGAGCCTGCTTCCTCCTCTTTCTCTGCCTGCCTCTCTGCCTAGTTGTGATCTCTGTCTGTCAAATAAATAAATAAAATCTTAAAAGAAAAAAGAAATCAACATCTGGGTACTGGGTATGTTTGCTTCTAGGTTCTGTTAGTGGGCAAGCTGAGAATGTCTACTAACTTCTGGATGAATACGTATCAATAATTGTTTCTCTATTACTCCATCAGCATCTGTACTTAACAATGTTTCACACTGATGTCTCATTTAGCATCACATGACTCATTTTAGTTTTATTCCTTGATTATCTATAACAAATAAAAGATCAGGAGACTATGGACTGAATGTTAAGAAAATGACTTTATTAGAGCTATAAAGGCTTAGAAATAGAGTCCTGATTCTTTATGTGGTTCCAAGTATAATTTTTCCTACTCTGAAACATCACATCATCTATCCGAAATTCCTACCATGCAACACCATATTCCAGTAATTCATCAAACAATCACTAAAAACTGTATTTTAAAATTAAATGAGGATCAATCTGGCCAAGTTGATCTTGCACACAAAGCTGCTACAATTCTTGCTTTTTCTTGGGATGGATTATACAGTTGGTATAACCGAAGAAGAGAATTTGGGCAGCCTTACTCTGTATTTTATCTACTTTCTAGTGCTTCCTTGGTGAGAATTCTTTCTGAAAAGACTCACGGCTTCTTGGGTACTGAATGACCTTTTGCTAAGCTGGAATACTGGAGGACGAACGTCCAATCATCTGACACAGAAAAATAACTAAGCCCTGGTCTCCGCTCACAAGGAGATAAAACATAGTGTCTCATTTGCCTTCTATTGCTTCTCAATACGTAAATCTCGTCTTGAAATTATGGTGTTGAAAACACTTAATATTAATAAAGCATTTTTCCCCTGAATGAATGCATACTCTTTTATGACTGTGGCTACCATTTAAAATATTACCCGCCTTGTCTCCCCAGATTTTAAGGCTAGGCCAGTACCTTACCCCTAGGGAAGTTGAATGAATTTATGTTTTCCTTTAAAAACATTTGAATTTACTAGAGAAAAATGGAGGCAGCTGTTACCACCATGTTCATTACTGATTTAAAACTACACATTTAGGAATTTTAGGTTTTGCAATTACTCCATATTTTTCCTTCTTAAAGCAATAGAACACATAAAAATAAATCAGGGAAATTTGCAACAACAGGAAGGGACCTTGAGAATATTATCTAAGTGAAGTAAGTCAGAATAAGACCAGTACCGTACAATCTCACTTGTATATGGAATCTTAAAAAACAAGCATAAACCCAAAACACAAGCTCAGACATACAGAGAACAGATCAGTGGCTGCTGGGAAGGAGGAGGGTAGAGAAAGAGTAGGTGAAATGGATAATGGGAGTCAAAACATATAAATGTCCAGTCATAAGTAAGTCCTGGGGTACATTGTGCAGGATGGCGACTATAGTTAATAACATTGTATTGCATACTTGGAAGTTGCTAAGAGAGGAGATCTTAAAACTTATCGCAAGAAAAGAAAATTCTGTAACCGTGTATGGTGATGGATGTTAACTAGACTTCCTATGGTGATCAATTCAGAACATACACAAATACTAAATTCTTTTATTGTACACCTGAAATTGACATAATGGTGTATGTTCATTAGGTAAATCTGTAACTTAGGCTACAGAGTATAGGAATGACTTGATTTGAACTTCTCAATCCTCCATCGCACCTGCAAGTTGTGTTGGTAACTGTTGATGAGCGGCCATGAGAAAGGAAAAAAAGATCCCTGATTCATAGTGTTTGCCAATTTCAGTGGGGTACAAACTCCCAGGGCCAAATTCAAACTGTCAGTGTGATATCACTGAGCAGAGATGGGGGCTGAGATCTAGAGCAATACATTATTATACTGCATTTCTGCTATTCAGATATAATAACTGCAAATAACCCTGAGAATGCAGATAATAATAAAAATAGCCAGGAAGTGATGGGTTTTTAGTAATGTTAGCTTTTTTGGTCAAGGAAATGTATTTCTTTCTCAGTTTATGTAATTTCATAGTTGTGTTTAACAACTGGTGTAAGCTAGTAAAAGCCAGCTCAAAATACTAACACCTACAGGGAAAACTTTGTTTACTTTATTGCCCAGGATTCAAATGACTTTGACTTTGGGGGAAACAATCAACTTCTGGGAAAGTGGGAGTGGCTGGAGGGCAACAATGGCCCAAATGCTCTACCTTCCTTGTATCCACACCATTTTGCAATATATTTGCAGCATGCATTTCCCCAGCCTTCAATCTCAGCTGACTTTGGGACTTGCTGTGGGCTCAAGAATGGGACATAACTGACAATATGCCTATTGAGAATCCAAACCTCCAGGGTCCTTATGTGCTGAAAGTCTCTCTCCACCTGTCTGCTTTCATCTTGAGAATACTCCCAACCTTCTGCTCTCATGCCCTTACTCCAGCAGGAGAACAGGTCCTGAGCTAGACTGACTTTGAGGGAGTGGGATGCAAGACACACAGAGAAGGCTGGGTTAGACCAGATCAGTCTAGAGCCAAGGGAGTCCAAAGCATGTGAGAGAGCCCAGTCAAAACCAGCAGAGCACCTTCACCAACCCACAGCTGACCACAGACACACAAGAGAAGCAAGCCTAAACCAAAGAACCAAAGAGCTGATCCACAGGTTCAACAGGAATGACAGATGTTTACTGTTTCATGTCCTTGTGTCGGGAGAGGTTAGGTAGAGCTTGAGAGTAAAGCTGATTTCTGCCTTCCATACCGAGCCCGAAGCAAAAATCATTAACATTTGAACATTTGTTGAAAGCAAGTGAAGAGCTCCTGAAAATATCAGAGGAAATCATGCTGTCAGGTAAAAATTAAAGGTTGAGAGAGAGCTACTGCTGTTTTTGTTAATCTGGATACGTGTGTCTTTCAAGAATTGTGGTCTGTAGATGGCTTAGATCCCAAATCCTAGTTCTAGTCAGCAAGAATTCTGCTATTTTAAATAGAGAATCATAGTTCCAAAACATTCTTAATAGGTTTTATGGATTCAACACTTGTGAATTCATCTTGGAAGAATGAAGATTTGCTTTTTAAAAAATATACCACTGGTAAATACTGATATTTCCGGATGATTTAAAGGATCTTTATATTTTTATTTTTATTATTTTTTTAAGATTTTATTTATTTATTTGACAGAGATCACAAGTTGGCAAAGAGGCAGGCAGAGAGAGAGGAGAAAGCAGGCTCCCCACTGAGCAGAGAGCCCAATGCAGGGCTTGATCCCAGGACCCTGGGATCATGACCTGAGCCGAAGGCAAAGGCTTTAACCCACTGAGACACCCAGGCACCCCAAGGATCTTTATATTTTTAAAATTAGAATCTTCAAATCACAGAATGCTACTCTAGCCACTATATAAAAGACTGCCAACTGAAGTATGGAATCAAATGGCTTCAATGTCTTGAAATGTATCATATCCCTGAGTAGCAGTAGAAATGATATAACAGTCAGGGAAATATTTCATCCATACTTTTTTAGTGCAACAAGTATTTTATTTTATTACACACAAAAAAAGATTTATTTGTTCATATTTATATATGTCAAATTGTGTTCCACAAGCCATTCATCTCTTAATTATCAGATATGTGTGTTGGGGATATTCTCTGTTAAAAACAAAGGTCCCTGAGATCCACACAGTTCTTCTCTTCTTTTTTTTAATGATTATGTTCAGTTAGCCACTATATAGTGCATCATTAGTTTCTGATATGGTCAATGATAAATCAATTGTGTATAACACCCAGTGCTCATCACAACACATGCCCTCCTTAGCACCCATCACATTCTTACCCTGTCTCTCCCACACACCTCCCCTTGGAAAGTCGCCAGAGAACAAAAGCAGTAAGTATTTCTTTTTAAAATTTTATTTATTTATTTGACACAGAGAGATCACAATTAGGCAGAGAGGCAGGCAGAGAGGTAGAGGGGGAAGCAGGCTCCCCGCAGAGCAGAGAGCCAGATGCGGGGCTCGATCCCAGAACCCTGGGATCATTACCCGAGCTGAAGGCAGAGGCTTTAACCCACCAATCCACCTAGGCACCCCAGCAGTAAGTATTTTAAAGAGCATAACGAATATGATCTTATTCATGGGATACAGTTTCTTACCCTGAGGAGGCTCCGAAAGGAAAGCAAAATAAGTGACAAGGAATTTTAATTTATCTCATGAAGATTAATATGGCCTAAGTTTTAAAATAAAGATTGTGATTGGAAAGAAATTCAAATATCAAAAGGCAAAAATCCTGAAATACTGAAGGTCCCTTCTGTGGTTGAATCTTTGTGGATTTTTTTTTTTTTTTTTTTAAGATTTCTTTGAGAGAGACACACACACACAGTGAGAGGGGGAGCACAAGCAGGAGCAGTGGGAGAGGGAGATGCAGACTTCCTGCTGAGCAAGGAGCCTGATGTGGGACTTGATCCCAGGACTCCAGGATCATGACCTGGATGGAAGGCAGACGCTTAACGACTGAGCCACCCAGAAGCCCCGAATCTTTGTGGATTCTTATTCACAATCCTGCTAGGGTATATTTCTTGAGAAACCAAAAGTAGCTTTTCTAGCCAGGAACAAAAGTGAGGAGGTTTTATCACCAAGAGAAATAGGTGTTGTGGGGAAAATTTAGAATCACATAATAAACCCAAGAGAGATTAGAACCTTCAAGGAGCTTGATATCCAGTTTCTTTGAGGAGTAAGGTGAAAAGAAAGGAAGAAATGAAGTGCAAAATAAGGTTGGGAACTGTCCCTTTTATCTCCTACACCAGGTATTTTTGTTTTTGTTTTTGTTTTTATTTTTAAATCAGCACCAGGAGATGTGTTTTACACAGAAAAGTGCAAGCCATTTGACAAACCAGGCAAAATTGGGATTGGTTAAAAACAGTCTCAGGACAGAAGGAGCCTAGGAACAGATTTTGAATAAATGAAATTATAGATAGCCCCATTGTTCCCAATTAATGAGAAAGAAATGGTCCTAATTTCCAAAAGAATGGACATTCAAGGGGCACCTGGGTCGCTCAGTGGGTTAAAGCCTCTACCTTTGGCTCAGCTCATGATCCGAGGGTCCTGGGATCGAGCCTCACGTCGGGATCTCTGTTCCACAGGGAGCCTGCTTCCTCCTCTCTGTCTGCCTGCCTCTCTGCCTACTTGTGATCTCTCTCTCTCTGTGTGTGTCAAATAAATAAATAAAATATTTAAAAATAAAAAAAAGAAAAATGGACATTCAAATATCACGTTAAAACATGCACCTGGGTGGCTCAGTTGGTTAAGAGTCTGCCTTTGTCTCAGGTCACGACCAGAGCATCCTGAGAACCAGCCAAGGCTGGCTCCCTGCTCAGTGCGGATCCTGCTTTTCCCTCCTGCTGCTCTTGTGCTCTCTCTCTCTCTCTCTCTCTCACTCTCAAATGAATAGATACAATCTTTAAAATAATTAATAAATAAAAATAAGACATGTATAAGTGAGTTACTAGTGTCCCAGTCCCAGTCGCCAAATACTACTGGATGTCCACAGGCATAATTATTGTACAAGCTAAATAAAGTTAAGCTTCAAAAAGAAGCTTAGATTGGCTCCTGACATCTGGAGCAGTCACCTGGGCAATGTACTTCCCGTCTCATTTCTGATTATCTATCAAGAATCCATTTACATGTTACCTTGGCCGTGAAGCCTGGACATTTCTGCCACCCCAGCTCCCAGCCCACTAAACAAAATTAAAATCTTGTTATTTCCTGGGGCGTCTGGGTGACTCAGTTGGCTAAACATCTGCCTTTGGCTCAGGTCATGCATGATCTTGGGTCCTGGGATCGAGTCCCAAGTAGGGGCTCCCTGCTCAGTGGGAGCCTGCTTCTTCCTCTCATTCCCCGCCTTACCACTGTCTCACTTTCTCTCTCTCTCAAACAAACAAACAAACAAACAAACAAAAACTTCTAAAAAATAACTAAAATCTTGTTATTCCCAAGCATTTCCTTGGCATTCCAATTGTATCATTTACCACCTTTGACTGTGAATTACAGACATTTGTGTACTATCTGTGGCTTTCCTATTTCAAGTATAAGAACTGTGAAAGCAAGGATTTGTTTTATTTCTTTTTACATCATTTGGGACAAAGACACAGGAATTTTCCTATGTAAGATGTTCAATATTTTTGTGGAATTAATTAGTTTCAATTCACAAACAGCTTAGAATCTAATAAAATGACAACATATACAATACTGATTAATGTTTCGCCCAACCATGAGGGATGAGAATGTTACCAGATCACCAAAATACATAAACTTCAAAAAAAAGATAAAACAGATGTAAAACTTAGAGACAAGACAAAATTTCACTTCTTACACAAGGTATGTTGTATGCTTGCTAGAATGAAGACACTCCACTTGAAAATATTACCAAAAGATTCAGTGAAGTTCTTGAATATATAAGAATAAATTAAAAATTAGTTTTCCTTAATTAAATACAAGGCACTTAAAATTATAAATGAAATATTTACTTAGAACTGTGTCAGTGATGGAACATCCACGAAAACTTAACTTTAAATGTGTGAGATCTATATGATGAAAAATTTAAAACAGTAAGGGGGGATGTAAAAGACAACCAGGATACAAATAAAGATGTACTCTCTCCTTAGATGGAAATACCCTGTATGCTAAACATATAAACTGTCACTATAATAATCAAAGCATAGAGAGTAGAGACTTGGTAATGGTGACGGGTTTGTCGGAGCACCATAACATGGTGTGGGAAGTGAAGACAAATCAGATGCCTAATGCAGTACAGAAACTCCTGCTGGTGATGGACAAGCGCGCTTCAGGCATGAACGACTCATTGGAGTTGCTGCAGTGTAATGAAAACTTGCCCTCCTCGCCTGGATACAACTCCTGTGACGAGCACATGGAGCTTGATGACCTCCCTGAACTTCAGGCTGTTCAGAGTGACCCTACCCAATCTGCCATATACCAGCTAAGTTCAGATGTTTCACATCAAGAATATCCAAGACCATCTTGGAACCAAAATACCTCAGACATATCAGAAAATACTTATGGTGAAAATGAGGTGGATTGGCTGACTGAATTAGCAAATATCGCCACCAGCCCTCAGAGCCCACTTATGCAGTGCTCGTTCTACAACAGATCATCTCCTGTACACATCATAGCTACTAGCAAAAGTTTACATTCCTATGCACGCCCTCCACCCGTGTCCTCTTCTAAGAGCGAGCCAGCCTTCCCTCATCATCACTGGAAGGAGGAAACACCAGTCAGACACGAAAGGGCAAATAGTGAGTCAGAATCTGGCATTTTCTGCATGTCCTCCCTCTCTGATGATGATGATTTGGGCTGGTGCAATTCCTGGCCTTCAACTGCTTGGCACTGTTTTCTGAAAGGCACACGACTGTGCTTTCATAAGGGAAGCAATAAGGAATGGCAGGATGTTGAAGATTTTGCTAGATCCGAAGGCTGTGATAATGAGGAGGATCTCCAAGTGGGCACTCACAAGGGCTATGGTTCTGATGGTCTAAAGTTGTTATCACATGAAGAAAGTGTATCATTTGGCGAGTCTGTACTGAAGTTGACTTTTGATCCCGGTACAGTGGAAGATGGCTTACTTACTGTAGAGTGTAAGCTGGACCACCCTTTCTATGTTAAAAATAAAGGTTGGTCATCGTTTTACCCAAGCTTGACTGTGGTACAGCATGGCATTCCATGTTGTGAAATTCATATTGGTGATGTATGTCTACCTCCTGGACACCCCGATGCCATTAATTTTGATGATTCAGGTGTTTTTGATACATTTAAAAGCTATGACTTCACACCTATGGATTCTTCCGCAGTCTATGTGTTAAGTAGTATGGCTCGTCAGCGTCGTGCATCTTTGTCTTGTGGAGGGCCTGGAGGTCAAGACTTTGCAAGATCTGGACTCAGTAAAAACTGTGGCTCACCAGGATCATCACAGCTCTCTTCCAATTCCTTGTATGCTAAAGCTGTCAAAACCCACAGCTCAGGGACTGTGAGTGCCACTTCTCCTAACAAGTGCAAAAGACCAATGAATGCCTTCATGCTTTTTGCCAAAAAATACAGAGTTGAATATACTCAGATGTATCCAGGGAAAGATAACAGAGCCATAAGCGTGATCCTCGGCGACAGGTGGAAGAAAATGAAGAATGAAGAGAGAAGGATGTATACGTTGGAAGCAAAGGCTTTGGCTGAAGAACAAAAACGCCTAAATCCTGACTGTTGGAAAAGGAAAAGAACCAATTCAGGCTCGCAGCAGCATTAAGCCAGGATGTGCTTACGTTCTTAAGTCTGTAGTTGCAGAAATACTGTTGACGGAGGGACTTAAGAAGATCAAGGTGTCACCATTTGTCCTGAATTTGTGTCACCATAAGATACTGATAGCATTGAGTCTTGAAATGATTTAATAATATGAGTGAGGATTTGCTTTCTCCATTAGAGCATTAAGTAAGCTAAAACTACCAACATTGTAAACCAAATTGCCTTATTTTTCTTCCAAACTTCATATATGTCTATCAGGTAATATAGGCTTGAAAATTGATATCCTGTGGTGCTAAAGTACAGTAGAAAGAGAGGAGAGTGTATACATGTTTTATTTTAAATTGTACAAAGGGGGAATTTAAAAATATGTAACTGCTGTTTATACATTGGCTCCTTACTGCTTATTAATCTGTAATGTACACATAGTGGTAGGCAACAGAGCCGGGAGCTGGCCTTTCCTCGAGCAACCACCGCATGGCCCAGCCTCTGTGCCAAACCCGGGAGCTCCTCGTCCGGCCGGGGCCGCGAGGCTCCCAGAACGCGGCCGGTGCGCGGTGTCGGCGTCCCAGCACGCACACCGCCTGCCACAGGGCTTCCCGGGCACGCCGGGCGGCAGCACCCCCCAGGACTTCGGGCGGAGGCCTCGCGCAGGGCCCGGTCAAGCTAGTTAATAGCATTGGGATATAGTCACTGTCATGGTGCTGTTAACAGTTGACACCATTGTATTGTTTAACTTTGTGTTCTGTATCTCCTCAGCCACATATCTTAAATATCTCATTTGTCATCCTATGTGTATGGTGGGGGCAGACTTTGCACTTACTGCAGTGCGACACGTGCACTTTACTTTCCCGCCAGCTGTCTGAGGTGAGAGCGCACACGCTTTTGCTCTGAGCTACAATCATGGCTTTTCATGTTACTTACCAAGTGGTGTTTCTGATTAGGAATCACAGCTGTAAAATTGATTTCAGTTCATTATACTTCTTCATGATGTTGCCCCTAAATTTTGCACACTATATTCTTGTATATTATTTCAAATAAAATAGAAAAAAAAAAAAAAAACCATAGAGAGTAAGACCAATAAAAAAATCAACAGAATTTTTAGAAAAATAATATATGTATATTATAGAATAATAAAAATTGTCTCTCAAATCATATGAAAATACAAATAAATGGAAGGAAAAATTAATGACGATTATCTCTACCAAATAATAATATATATTATAAATACATATAAATATAATATATACTATAAAGCTATTACAACTAGTCTAAAATATATAGAAAAATCAATGAGAACAGAAATACAAAAGAACTTTCCACATGTAATCAAGATAAAATTTCAAATCAGTGAGGAAAAAGATGGATTATACCATAATTAATGTTGGCACCTAGGCCACCATCTAGAATCAAATAAAGCTAATACTGTAGTAAACATTACCAGCACACTAATCTTTGGTTCTCCCTTTCTTCCCTAGGTATTTCCTGACTCCCTTACAATTAGACTGGGTGATGTGATAGATCTGGCCAATGAAATGGAACCAGAAGAAATATGTATTTTTTCTGGGCTGATGCGTTGAAAAATTCCTGCTAGCTGTCCAATTGTTGCTCTCTTCTCCCACCACAGGAAATGCAAAGGTCTCTCATTAGGATGTCATACATAGCCCATGTTAGAAACAGACTATTTTGCTGAGGGTAGCTTGGAACTTTTTTCAAACCTTCAGCAGGCTGTTTGAATGTATTTTAATGTATTATTCCACTGACATTGAAGGGGTTTTTGGTCACCATGGACTACCTTAGCCTGTCCTGACAAATAAAGATCCCTTTGTTACTGTCGTAAAATAAGGTCCAGATGGTTCAAAGACATGATCATAACAATTAAAACATAAAACCACTGGAAGAAATCACAAAATTATCTTTATTATTTTATTATTATTATTATTATTAGCTCAGGAGGAAAGGCTCCTCTCCACTCATAACTGAAGAAATATAAATTTAAAGAGTAATTTAAATTATTTTATATTTATAATTATTTATATTTTATATTTATATCAGATTTCCAACACTCAAAAGATGGTTAATGAAACATGATGTTGGCGACAGTGGAACAAACAGGTGATTCTGAACGCTAACGCTGGAAGTGTAACTTGATACCACCTCTTTGTAGAGCAATTTGGTAATATATCCCATAATTTAAAATGCACATACATTTGGATGCAGAAATGTCAGTCATAGGAAATTCAAATATAGCCATCTTATGCCCAAAGATGTATTTAGTAAGTATATATTGAAGCATTGTTTGGAGCAGCAAAATGGGAAATAATAAAGTTATCTGTTAAGAGGCAGCTCAATAAATAAATGTTGGTGCATCTATAAAATCAAATAGTCTACAGTCTATAAAAAGAGAATGAAGTGGACCCATGTGTACTAATACAGTACAGTTAGAGGCATATTGTTGATTAAATGGTATTTGATAGTATGAATCAAAAAAAGTTTTTAATGGGCTGGTATATGCATAGGCTTTATGGAAAATGAAAAAGGAATGCAAATAGGAATAAGAATAGGACTATGAATTGCTGCCTCTGAGAAAGAAACCAAGAAAAATGGGCCTGAGAGGATACACTTTTTAATGATACCTTTAACACCACCAGAATTTATTTTTTATTAGATGTATGAATTCCTTTTTTTTAAATAAAAATAATTTAAATACATTAAACTAGCACAATTCCACTGCTACCCCAATAGCTAATATCATTTGAATTTTCACATCCCAAAGGTCATAAAATGGCAAAAATGATCATGTTCCCAGTAATCACTGTCAAGAAAATTTCTGTCTCAAAGAGGAGTATAGACAAGTCACAGACAGTTGCTTCTCCTGACATTCATTTAAAAGAAAAACTTACTCAACTTGGAACATCATTCCAACAGTTAGGAAGTGAAACTGACAGCTCTCACCTCTCTTAGATAAAAATCCAATCAGAAAATGTGACACTTTTCACCCACATAATGCAGCTAAGGTGTTTCCCTGCGCCTCAAGCAGCTGAGGAGGTAAGAAAACTTCTGACATTATGTAAGATTTCTATCCCATAAAACTGGTAGACTTAAAAGCACAGGGCAAATGCAGCACTAATCTGCTCCCACGTGTTTTATGGCTATTTAAAGGGCCTGTTAATATGAATAATGCACCGGAGTTATTTTTATATGAAGTATGCTCAGAAATTACAGAATGAACAACTCAATGGCACAGATTTCTAAGAACCAAATTTATAAGATAGAGTAACCGCAGTGCTCTTCTCTTATTTTTATTTCCTGAGCCTTGTGATTAAATTTATAAGATAATGTCAGTTGCTTAACTGATAATGATTCTGTTTATTATTTTCTAGGATTTACTACTTACTATTTTCTAGAATTTTTTAAAAGGAAATTTAAAAAAATACACTTTTGTAAAATCAGCAAATGGCATACGGTGGCTATATAGGTAGCTATAGATACATGTTTTTATATTATATATATATATATATATATATATATATATATATTATTTTATATATATACATAATAAAAATTGCCTTAGGAAAAAATAAATTTTTCCCTGGGCGAGGGCTGTTAAGAGGAAAGGAAAGAATAGTATTGAGATCAAACTTTGGTATATATAATGGGTTAATAAAAATTATAACTTCTTGGGTTTTTTGTTTGTTATTCTGGAATAGAAATGCATTTTTCCTAATAGAACTAGAATTTAAAGCATTCTAATAGATGTTAATAGTGAGACTGAACAATGAAATAGAATAAATAGTCCAGAAATATACCTAGGTACATAGGGAAAGGTTGTATATGAAAAAGGTGGTATCTTAAATTACTAGGACAAAAGCTGGACTTTCCAATAAATTGTGCAATAAACAGATTTTTAAAATAAATGGTGTTGGCACAACTGGATAACATGTTGAAAACAGGTGCAATTTGGTTTTTAAATAAATGATATAGGAACACCTAGATATCAGAATAGGATAAAAAGACAGACTTCAAAAAAAAATAGGTACAACATGGGGGGTTAAGGGGGTAGGAGAAGAATAAATGAAACAAGATGGGATTGGGAGGGAGACAAACCATAAGTGACTCTTAATCTCACAAAATAAACTGAGGGTTGCTGAGGGGAGGGGGGTTGGGAGAAGGGGGTGGGGTTATGGACATTGGGGAGGGTATGTGCTATGGTGAGTGCTGTGAAGTGTGCAAACCTGGTGATTCACAGACCTGTACCCCTGGGGATAAAAACATATGTTTATAAAAAATAAAAAAATTAAAAAAAATAGTGTTGTAACAAAAGGCTATCAAGTCAGAAAAAGATAAAATGGGATCCATATCTCACAACATTAAAAAATCCCACATGATCATAAAACCATACTTGAGGAAAACTGTGGGTGAATTTCTTGATAAACTAGATATGGAAGAAAGACTTTCTGTGACTCAAAATCCAAAAGCAATAAAAAATATTAATATGTTGACTACATAAAAATACAAACAAAGCTTCCTTGGCAAAGAGCATTAAGGAAATTCAAAAGGCAAAAAAACAAAAAATGAAAACAAAACAAAAACAACAACAACAAAAACCTAGGAAAACATTTTTTGCATTTCAATGACAAATAAGGAACTAATTCTCTTAAAAAGCTCTAAAAAAGTTAAGGGCGAAAAAGACCAAATATAGATAGAAAAAGATGCAAAATACAAGAGCAGAAAGTTGTAGGAAAAAACCATTGCATATATATGTATATACTTTCTTAAACTATGAAAGGATGCTTAATTTCATGCATAGTAAGAGAAACTCATGTTAAAACGATATCCATAGTATTTCTTACCAAATTAACAAAAATAAAAAAGAAACTTGACAATCCACTATGTGGTAAGGCTGAGGGGGTGGGGGCCAATATCATCTCGTATATTGCAGGGGGAATAGAACATGATGATGACAACAAAACAAAAGAGAGTAAATCACCTAGGAAAGAGAAAATAGGAAAATAAACAATCCTCAGAGTGTACCCTAAAACTGGACCTCAGTACCGTAGGTCAGGCATGCATAAAGCTTTGTCTGTTTTTTAAATTCAGCCTCATACAACACAGCAAAGTGCCTAAGAGACCAAATGAACACAGTACAGCACCCCATGCCGGGGAATAATGGGCCGCTGTATAGAAGAACGATAAAGATCTTCAGAACCAATATGGGGTGGTTTTGAGGTTATACTAAGAGAAAAGGCAAGCTGTTAGAGTATAGAGATAGAATGCTACATTTGTGTAAGAAAGATAGGACTGTTTGATACATATATTTTGAGAAAGTGGTATGTCAGATCACTGGGAACAGATGAGATGAGGGGACTGGATAGCTGTGTGTGTGTGTGTGCGTGCGTGCGTCACTATTTTTGCAAACAAAAACACAGAAAGGAAATAACTAGAAGATGGGTAGGAATGGGTGATAGGGATATGGAAGGGAATGAGCCTTCTCTGAGTATTCTTCCACATATAATCTAAGATTTTGAATTACATGAATATTTTACATTCTCAAATGTGTAAATTTAAGGGGCACCTGGGTGGCTCAGTTGGTTATGCCTTCAGCTCAGGTCATGATCTTGGGGTCCTGAGATAGAGCCTCTGTTGGGCTCCCTGTCCAGCAGGGAGCCTATTTCTCCCTCTCCTCCCTGCTTGCCCTCACTCTTGCTATCTGTTTTGCTCTCTCTGTCTCTCGCTCTCAAATAAATAAGTAAAATCTCTTAAAAAAAAAAAAAAGGACATTTAATCAAAAGGATGAAAAACAGTTATCTCTAAAACTGAAGATAGCTATAAATAAAAGAATCCAATTGTATAGCAAATTAGTATAGTTCTATAGGAAGTAATTGATTTTGATATATTAGAAACTATATTCTGAATGATGTTCTAAGAAATAAAGAGAACTCCTAAGAAAGTTTGAGCCTTCACTACTGGATTTGTTATTAGTAACACTAGTATTTTTATTTTAGAATTATTTTGTACATATATTAATGAAGTAAGGAAACAGAATTGCCACTATGAGTAAAAAGAAATACCCACATGGAATCAGAGAAAATGAGGAAGAACCCTAGAACAATAGATTAAATCGAAGTAATCCCACTACTAGGACTATAATTGAAGGAAATAACCACAAAGAAGGAAAACGGTAAATGAAGACAGATACTTGCTTCAGGGTTCCTTACAACAACAAACATAAAAGGGGAATTGTGTCGCTATTCTACAGTAAATAGATGGTAAGTAGTTAATATAATTTCAAATCAATGAATTATTACTCTGCCAAAAACTGATAAATATGAAAAATATTTAACATCCCGGGCTGTGCTTCAGATATGTGAACTTTAATATGTCAAGTATGCAAATACACAGATGAACACTGATCTTTTGGAAGATAAACACATGGCTGGGATTCTCTTTCATATATTTGCAGTTATTCAAGCTCTAAGGCGATTTATTTCGTCTCCAATTTTTTCAAGAACGGTTTTTGTAGTAGCTTCAGATATTGCCAACATTAATGACAGAATAACTTCCATCACTCTCTCCACCTTGTTCTTAAATGGTTCCTTGTGCAAGTTCCCATTTTTGGTGACCTAGTCTTTATTAAGGCAATAATTCAAGACTGGCCCCCCCACATAATTGGTTTCTTCTTCTCAGTCACACAGTCAAAAGGATTTATTTCGAGCCAAAGATGCATAATTCTAGTGTTCCAATGTAGTGTTAGAAATAATAGTGTGTGAAATTTTTGCCACATGCACCTAATACCAACTAATGCTATTAAAGCAATATGTTTTGTCAGGAAAATAAATATTTTGAATGGGATTGGCTTCACCAAGTCCAGATTTCTGCCCTTGAACGAACAATACTACACCTTAATTGTGGCAAAAATGCCATCAAGGTAGTCAGATGATACTCCTGAACTTGTTTCCTTCTACCTCTGCAACTGGATGGTTTTAGATACATGATTTATTGTCTGACATCTTGTTGCCAGAGAAACTAGTTCAGCTCACAAAGACAAGGCACGATTCAGCTCCATATATTAATTTTCTTTTACAAACTTCATGGTTTCTCAATTCATCGTGAATTAAGCATGAATATTGGTAAATTGAAAGCAGAACATTTAAGGACATGATTAAAAGAAGCTTGGTGAATTTCTAGTTACTTGGAATATTTCTAAGAATTTACTTAAAGAATGTGAAAAATATAACCCTGTGAAGTATCAGGGGGAAAATACTGATGGAGCAGAGAATCGATCTATGATGACTTTTTTTGTAATTTACACACTAGAACAATAGTTTTTGGACAACATGAGGGCTCTAGTCACACTTTTACAGTATTTCAAATGCTCCACAGTATCCTTCAAGTAAATTATTTGACTTATGATTTATCAACTGGAACCATGAAATTTTGAGCAGCTAGCCATAAAATTAAACATTGAGTCCAGTTGGTGTTATTTATACAATTGATTCGATATTATTTCCAAAGGTTTTATCAACCACTACTTCATATAAAATATCTATTTTTATTTTAGACATTCTAAGATCGATTCTCTTTTAATATTATGCACTAATATATTTGAAACATTGACTTTAAAACTGTGTGAACATAAAATTTCATTTGCATTATTCAGCTATTCTGCATTCCTCGCCGTATGAGTGGGACAGAACTAATATAAGATCTTAAATTAATTTTATTTAGATTTTCATCTGGTATTTCCTTATACAAGTAAAAATATGTAGATAATGCCTTTTAGTAATCTTTAATCTTCAAACAAAATTGCATGATTGGAATCGACTATTACAGAGTCCCCCCAAAAGAAAACAAATCTCTCTCACTAACCTCTATTTTCAACAGTAAAGATTTACCTATGGCAAAAGTAATCGAGTCAATAGTTAATTTCCCAGATCATCTGCATGTGTAGCAACACATAAAACTTCTTTTTTAACTCTTATTAAATTCACACTCAGGTACCATAAGAATGAAAGTGAATGTAATTCATATACAGCTACCAAATGACTTATATATTTAACTTCAAGTAAAGAGAGTTAAATTTAATTTTTAATTAACATTTGTAAAAAGAAAAATTATGTTTGGCAAGTAATTTTTAAGCTGATATTACAAATCCTAGTAAGGAAAAGCTTAATGTAAAATTTAAACATTATCTTGGTATTTTTGAAATGTGAATGATGAGCAAAGCTCTTTTTTAAAAAAATGATGTGCAAGATCTCACTGAAAGTCAAAACTGAGCCAGAGAGTGAGATGCCTACATAAGAGAAAAAATGATGACTATGGCTGATGCTGCAATGTGTCTAATTTGTCAAATAATGACCCCCAACTGCAAGTCTATTAAAGGTATGAATTCATGACTTCTAGTTTCAGAAATAACGAGAGCTACCATGCACAGAGCCAAGACTATGAAACATATTATGGCCTTTTATTATCACAAAAACCCTAAGAAATAGTATTCTGAACTTCATTTTATGAATGAGGCAAACAAGATATGAAGAAGTGAAATGATTGACTGTGGCAACACAGATAACTTTGGTAGAACCTCTTAACCACTGCTGTCCCTGCCATGTGAGGGGACAGAGCTAAAGACTTCACTTCCAAGGTAGTAAGTCAACTCATGGGAACACTGCTCTACAGAGAACAAGGGAGACGCTATGGCATTTGAAAATTATTGCTCTCCAAGTAACTTCCAGCCACCTTTAATTTAACCTCAACTCGAGCTAAATCTCAACTCAGGATTCTTCCAAGAGAGCCAAGTGGCATCAATGTTATGCAAGTGCAAACAGGCAAAGCCATAGGAAATGGGTCTCCTGAAAGAATTATCCGTGGACCTGGAATTCGACCTTAGCAGTGCACCAGGAACTGAGCCAGTCTGAATACCAAACTATTTTCAGCTACTGTTGAAGCAAATTAAATTCTTGTGTTTTGAATGATATATTGGCAATGCAGATGGCTTTCTGTCAAAGTCAAGGTATAAATTAGGAAGAAAAGACAAAGATTAACAATAATATAGTTTAAAATTAGTAACAATTCACAATGGAGCACAAGATAAAATTTAGCCATATATTATCAAGGAATCTTTATGGAAAGAAAGACCTTTCTGGTTTAGCTCATCCAAGAACTTGATCTTTGAACAACTTTAATAAGGTATCTGCACTATTGTGGGAATAAGCATCACTTTTAAGCTTGTGTTCCAGTCCCAGTATGGAGTGTGATAGACTTCATGAGAACCGACTATGGAAACATTTACCAAAGAGTCAGCAGGACATTAACCCTGTGAGATGCTTGTCAAAGCGCCCACTGTCAAGGAAAAAAAAAGAATGGAAAATGGCCCTAATCCATGACCAGCACATCAGTTTTTGAGACGTTCTATAATAAACAAACAAACAAAAAGAAAAAAAAAACTGGCATCTTCCAAACATATTTGAATGGACAACACTTTTATCTCATAACACCTATTAATATTCCAAGGAATTCACTTGGAGAAATGCTGAGTTACTGTTTAAAAAAAAAAAAAAAAAAAGTATTCTCTGTCCCTGAGAGAGAATAAAGTGACTCTTCACAGGGTTACCCCCACTTATGGTTAACAGTGATCAACAAATTCTTCCAGTGCCATTAGGTCCTAACCCAAAGTCAGTAATTCCTGGAAACAAATGAAAATGTCAAGAAACATCTGGATGATGAAGTACCAAAAGGTACGGAGAATATGTCTTGGTGAGTGAAACTGAAAGGTGAATTCTGATTTATTAGAACCCATGATCCTGTTTCTCAGCTAAAGACTAACAAATATTCTGCTTAATTTGGTTACTCCATTGCCTCAAATATTCATTTCAGCAGTCGTGGAAAATTTCATTTCTGTCATTAACAAAGATGGGTAGGGGCGCCTGGGTGGCTCAGTGGGTTAAGCCGCTGCCTTCGGCTCAGGTCATGATCTCAGCGTCCTGGGATCGAGTTCCGCATCAGGCTCTCTGCTCAGCAGGGAGCCTGCTTGCCTCTCTCTCTCTCTCTCTGCCTGCCTCTCTGTCTACTTGTAATCTCTCTCTGTCAGATAAATAAATAAAATCTTAAAAAAAAAAAAAAAACAAAGATGGGTAAAGTAGCAAATATTTTACTACATTATTTTGACTTTTATTGCTACTTTTTAGGTAAGATCAACACTATTTCTACAGGTACTTGAAATTTCACACTTTTAGACTGCTACGAATGTTGTGTTCACATTCTTTCATTCCTGAACATACTTAGTTTGTGTCAGGTATCACATCCAAAGTCTGCCACGTAGGATTTCACGTTTTTATGGTAAATGGAATAAATGTAAGGATTTTCAGCCATTTCCAATTCGAAGATGACAAAAACAAAATTCGCAGAAAAAATTAACACATACCCTTAAGCTCCTTCCACTCTACTGAGCTGTCTCACAAATTAGTATCACGGTATCACACTTTATGGCTGGGAAAGCCATTTCAAGTATGTATGTTTCTTAATTGTGTCAATAACTCCATAAATATTAACTTCCCTTTCCCAGAACTTTTCTCCTCTTACATCGTGTTTCAAATTGCATTCTAGTTTTTTCCACTGTTGGATCAGTTGTCAAATTGTGTGCCAACTTACTTTAGAGCCTGATCTCAAAAAGAAAACAATTTAAGTTATATAAATCCTTAATTATCTATCAGACTGGCAGAGCACTAAGAAAAAATTGAATAGTGAACCAAAGGCAGATAGTTAAGCACCCATGAGTGAGCTCCCAAAGTGTCCAACACTAAGATTTGGGTCTAGTTACAAACCATAATCCAGCTCATGAGACAACTCTATCCAGAGGAATTACAACTGCACAGAGAAACTAAGAAACCTTCCCAGGATCTCTCAGTTAATACTTGAACTGGGGTTTGAATCTGGATCCCTTTGACCTCAATCCTTGTTCTTCCATTTCAAAATACCATTTCAGTTTTTGCTGCGATGGCTTCATAAGGCAGAGAAAAATGTCAACATGTCCTTAACTGAAAGAAAATTGCTCTAAAATTATTCTGATGGTTGGGAAAATCTATTTAATTGTTTGCAAATTCAGATATTTTTAAAAAAAGAACAGTAAGTCAGTGCAATGGATTGCTGATAGCTCTCTGTGGGCAGGTGTTTGGCTGCAAAGATAAATATGCTTCAACTTCATTTTTATATAGTTAATATATAAAAAATGGATTTTCATGGGTGGGTATAAATAACAGAACTATAAAGTATAAATCTCTCACTCTGAAGCAATCTCTAGTAGAGTATGGAATTTCACTGTAAATAGGTAACACTATCTTGCTTTAGCTACCACCAGGTATCACGTGAGCATCAGTGATACATTTTATTTATTTACTAAAATTCATTCCTGGTGATGGTTAAAATGTATGTGACGTATGCAACAGATGTGAAAGTTGTATTAAGTGTTTTACGTGCATTTTATCACTAAGTCCTTGCAGCCACCAGATAAGCTAAACATGGAGATTACTTCCATAAATTCAGGTGGAGAAACGAAGTCTCAGAGATGCAGAAGAACTTGCTGAGTTACAGCTAGTTATTTGCTTTGAGTCCAGGCCATCTGACCTCAGGGCTTGTGCACTTAATGACTACACTTTATTAAGCATTTACAATGCATAAGGACACCTGTTGGGTGCTCTGGTGTATGAAAAAACGAGCACAAATGTGTTGGTAATAAGACAAAGCAACATATTCTGAAATAAAGGCACTTTTCACAAGCCATAAAGCCTATTTCTGATATGACTTTCACTACCCATTTTATCTACTTTGACAATATTATGATTATAAAAAAAATCTATTTATATTAGATTGCTTTTGAAGTAATCCTACAGCACCACTCCCTATAAAGAAGGAAATCATAAACTTGGTTTTATAATGTAATAAGGAAATAGTATCATAAACTGAACTGTGTTTCCACAAAATTCCTATGTTGAAGTTCTAATCTCCAGGACTTCAGAATGTGACTGTATTTGGGGGTTAAGGTCTTTAAAGAGGTAATTAAGTTAAAATGAAGCTGCGAGGAGGGGCCCTAATCCAATACCACCGGTATCCTTACAGCAAGAGGAAATTAGGACATTGATCAGTATGGACAGTATGTGAGGACAAAGAACGAAGACTGCTATCCAGAAGCCAAGATGGCAGATCGCAGAAGAAAATAACCTTGCTGTTACCTTGATCCATTCTAGCCTCCAGAACTGGGAGGAAATAAATTTCTGTTATTTTAAGCGACCTAGTCTGTGATACTTTGTTATGGCAGTGGGAGGAGATTAATACAAATACCACAATGCATTTTATCTTAAGAAACCAAATCAAGTTCAAGGGAAACTATACCAAAAACCAGTCTTTTTGACAAGCAAGTATTGTAGGAACATTCTCAATACCTTACTGCACAAAATCCCAATTTTTTTTAAAAGATTATTTATTTATTTATTTGACAGATAGAGATCACAAGTAGGCAGAGAGGCAGGTAGAGAGAGAGGAAGGGAAACAGTCTCCCCGCTGAGCAGAGAGCCCGATGTGGGGCTGGTCAGGACCCTGGGATCATGACCTGAGCTGAAGGCAGAGGCTTTAACCAACCGAGCCACCCAGGTGCCCCCAAATCCCTACTTTTAAAAAAAGAAACTATTCATTTAAACTCGTGCTTTTTCCTAGGAGTAACGGTTCTCAAAACCGCTGAACACAGGAATCTCTGGGGAACTCTAAAGAAAACATTGGTGCTCGAGTCCCACACCAGACATTTTAATTTAATTAATCTGGGTGTGGCCTGCACATCAAGATCTTAAAAGCTCCCCAAGTACTTCTCAGATCTCTACATTAGAACCCAAGATTAAAAACCCTTTGGAGGGTGGTTCATGATGCAGAATTAATTCATGAAATAAATATCAGATATATCCACAAGATGGCGTATCATTGCATGTATAAAAACTAAAATTGAGAAAGGCTTTTGACATGTAACTCTATACCATTACATGTAGAAAAAATTGGGTTTAGATTTAGATTCAAATTATATCAGATAGGAGCAATGGCAAAATGGTTCTGAAAAGACTAGCGGTTTAGATAACTCATGTTACTAATCTTGTCTTCAACAAGGGGTCCACTCTGGGCCAAGTGAGAATGCCCACGGCTGCCATGCCCTTGGCCTGCTATTACCTCTGGGCAGAACTGTGGTCCCCCATTCCCTCTCCAGAACCTTTTGGGGACCTTTTGAACTCTTTGGCAGTAGAGTACTAAGACAGACACTTGCCATCATAAAAAAAATATAAAAGCTTTATTCAGCCACACACATGTTCTGTTAGCTGTACTTCACAGATGGATATACATATACACTGAGTTATGTCGGCACTGCTCAAATGCTCAAATTCAATTCTTCCTAAGAGACATACTCTTCTCAAATGTGGGAATTTACACCAACATCCCAAAAAAGACTTAGCCTCTCTGTGATTACTTGAAAAAAAAAAAGTAAAAAGCTTTTAACCATTAGAAGATATTCTATACTTAAATGGTCACTTTTAAAATCTTCCCTTGGGCACTATTGAATGGCCATGAGGATGAGGGGCAGATGGAAAGATAGAAGAGTTTTAAATGCAAACAGTTACCTACTGAGGGAGATACTCAGCATCGCGATGTTTCCTTACTCCCCACCGCATCCTGATATTTCTGCTACCAAATCTCCAACTAGTTATATAAAGGTTTTTGTTTCCAAGGAAACCAAACCACTGACATCTATGGAATTTAATGAACATAAGAAAGGAACCATGCCATATAATTTACATCTGGAGATAAATGTGACTAGCTGTCAAAACCATTACACAGAGATAATTCTGTGAAATTTTAAGCTCTATTTTTCTCCATTTAGTAAAGATGTAAATAAATACTTTTATGGAAATAGGATGTCAACAAACAAACAAAAACTCTTGACACATGTCAGGTAAATTAAGAAATAGGTGGAACCAAGAACACTGGCTAAAGGTAGAGCTCCTCGGCGACTAAGAGAGAGGGAGAGGATCCTTTATTTTGCTGGGTAAAGGGTTTTCTTCTTCCCTCAACTTCAAATGTCTGCATCACATTTTCATGACTGTGGCTTCACACAATGGTGGAATCTGTACAAAGTTAGGGAAATAGCTTATAATCAGCAAAGGGGGACAATAAATAAAGCAGTCATTTCAACTCCCGGCCTCATGGATGATTCATTGAAACCACTGTTGTAGAACATCCAAATAACAGCTCATTATGAGATTTATACATTGGCATCCAGCTCCTATGATGAGCTATTTGGGATCTGACAACCCTTAAATAAATAGCCGATGTTAGATATTAGCAGGAAATGCTACGAATATAGGGGGGGAAATCAAAGCATATATAAAATGGTATCTTCAATAAAATTGAAAGTGTACAAAGAGGTGAGGGGAAAAAACTAGAAGGAAATCCCATCATTTTACCTAGATGACTACGCTTTCCTTCTTGAAATACTTTTTTAGATATCCAGAAAATACTCTCTACTGATTCTTCTTCCTCCTCACTTGTTATTCCTTCTGTCTTTTCCTTTTTTTTTTTTTTTTTAATTGTGGTAAGATAGGCATGACACCAAATTTACCAACTTAATGATTTTCAAGTGTATAGGTTACTGAACTTAGGCAATATTCATTACTGTGTTACGCGCCATCAAGCACCATTCAACTGCAGAACTTTTTAATTTTCTTAAACTGAAAAACTCTGTACCCATTAAATGATAACTTCCCATTCTCTTCTTCTCCTCTCTTCGGACTCCCTGGAAACTGCCATTCTACTTTCTGGTTCTACGGATTTGCCTACTCTAGTTACCTCGTACAGGTGGAATCCTACAATATGTGTCTTTTTGTGTCTGGCCTATTTCATGTATAGTCTTCAAAGCTTATCCATGTTAGAGCCTATGGCAGAAGTTAGAATTTCATTCCTTTTTATGGTTGAATAATTATCCATTGTGTGTGTGTATGATATTTTGTATATCCATTCACCCAGCAATGGACATATGAGTTGTCTCCACCTTTTGGCTGTTGTGAATAATGCCACTGTGAACACTGGTGTACAAATAACTGTGTGACGCCCCTACTTTCAATTATCTTGGGTATATACCATTCTCCTTCTCCTTCCTGGCCCTTTTTCATCTTTCGAAGTTTAAATGCTGGAGGCCCCAGGCTTAGGGATCAGTCCTTTTTCTTCTATACCTACATCCCTTAAGAGACCTCACTTAGCTTTGGGATTTAAATATTCACTTAACAACTCCGTGGCCAACCTTGCCTCTGAACACCAGTATATCCAAATATGCGATCATCAGACAGAAGTCTAAGAGATCCTTTAAACCTTAAATATCCAAAAAAACCAAACTCTGAGTTTTTCTGATTAAATGTGCTTCTTCCTTCCCAACTTAGGCCATGGCACCTCAAGTCTTCCACTTTCCCAGACCAAAACTCTAAGCTTTATTCCTGAATCCTTCTTTCATACCTCACATCCAGTCCATTAACAAACCCTGTGGTGCCACCTTCCACCTTCCAACTTGAATGCTGACATTTTTTCCCAATAGCTCTACAACTCTCAGGCAAAGTCATTATCAACACTGCTCCAAATATTTGTAATAGTCATTTGGTTGGTGTCCCTTCTTCATTTCTTTTTCTTCCTTTCTTTCCTATAGACCACGCTCCAGACAGTGAGTGGCCAGTGATGTTTTTGTTTTTGTTTTTATTTTTTTAAA
Source organism: Mustela nivalis (assembly GCF_964662115.1). Taxonomy (NCBI): domain Eukaryota; kingdom Metazoa; phylum Chordata; class Mammalia; order Carnivora; family Mustelidae; genus Mustela; species Mustela nivalis. Next base: position 111,391,457 of record NC_139027.1, read on the forward strand.
GATTTTATTTACTTATTTTTTTTAAGATTTTTTATTTATTTATTTGAAAGAGAGAGAACACAAGTAGGCAGAGAGGCAGGAAGAGAGAGGAGAGGAGGAAGCAGGCTCCTTGCTGAGCAGAGAGCAGGATGCGGGACTTGATCCCAGGACCCTGAGATCAGGACCTGAGCCGAAGGCAGCGGCTTAACCCACTGAGCCACCCAGGTGCCCCTTTATTTACTTATTTGACAGACAGAGATCACAAGTAGGCAGAGGGGTAGGCAGAGAGAGAGGAAGGGAAGCAGGCTCCCTGCTTCGCACAGAGCCCGATGCAGGGCTCCATCCCAGGGGGACCCTAGGATCATGACCTGAGCCCAAGGCAGAGGCTTTAACCCACTGAGCCACCTAGGCATCCCTCAGTGATGTTTTTAAAAGCAAAATCAGGGGCACCTGGGTGGCTCAGTGGGTTAAGCCTCTGCCTTAAGTTCAGGTCATGATCTCAGGGTCCTGGGATCGAGCCCCGACTCGGGCTCTCTGCTCAGCAAGGAGCCTGCTCCCCTCTCCCTCTCTCTCTGCCTGCCTCTCTGCCTACTTGTGATCGCTATTATCAAATAAATAAAATCTTTAAAAAAAAAAAAAAACTCAGATCTTACCACTACTCTACTAAGAACTTTTAGATCCCTTCTTCAGTCTTACAGAAGAAAAAAAGCAAGGTCATTAGCATGGTTTACAAGGCCAGAATACGGCCCCTGGCCACTTCTCAGACATTATCATCCTTTCTGTCTTGTACTCTACTGTAAACAACTGGTTTCCTCGATATTCCTCAAATATACCAAGCATGTTCCCACTTCAATATTTTTTTTAAGATTTTTATTTATTTATTTGACAGACAGAGATCACAAGTAGACAGAGAGGCAGGCAGAGAGAGAGGAAGGGAAGCAGGCTCCCCACTGAGCAGAGAGCCTGATGTGGGGCTCAGTCCTAGGACCCTGGGATCATGACTTGAGCTGAAGGCAGAAGCCTTAACCCACCGAGCCACCCAGGCACCCCCATGTTCCCACTTCAGAGCCTTTGCTCTTGCTCTGGCTTCTGCGTGGAATGCTGCTCCTTTTCTTAATTAATGTCTCTGTTCATATCACTTCATCATGTCAAGAGAACTTACTCCATTATGTCTCTGGAAAGCAGCAAGTACTCCACCACTTGTGGTCAGTGGTCTCCACCAGTCATGGTCTCTGTCTTGCTTTGGGTGTCCCCAGTGAGATTTATTTGTTACCTGTTTCTCCCACCACTGAAATGCTGGCGTCTGCACATAGGGCTAGGCATTGTGGTGTACACTGCTTTACAAATCCACATTTAATGATGTTAAAAGCCATCATTTTTATTTAGGGCTTAGGAAAACAAAAGCTGGTCAATTTTTTTAAAAATTTCATTTTACTTTAATCTATCTTACATGATTCCAGTGATACTAACCATAACACAGAATTACCGTAATCCAGGTATATACAAGGAACCTATATTCCACTTAACATCACACATCTGAAATAGGCTGCCCTTTATCAATAGAATGAAATGGTTAATTGTCAGCCAAGTCCGTGAAACAGTTTTCTTTGGATGACACATAGTTTGAAAGTAAGACTACAGAAATATTTTTCAATATGTAATAACGGGAACGTCAGCAACCGTTTTCATGTTGGAAACCTGCGACAGCCTCTGTAATCACAGGGCCTCTATAGAGTCCAAAGCATTCTTACAATTGGTTTCAAGAAGCCCAGTGCAAAATTCCACATAAATCTTTCTTCCCTTCTTCTATTTTTGTTTGCATTGCCCCTTACCTTGGTTAGAATGTGACCTGACTTTTCACTAAGGTCACCTGATTTTCAACAACCAAGGAAAGAAGTTTTATTTAGGTCATGAAAACTTTTCAACATTAATTTTATAATCTGTAAGATGGCGTGCCTTGGCTGAATTAACTCCCCCCCCCCTTTTTTTTAAATATATTTATTTATTTACTTGATAAAGAGAGCATACGTTGGTGGAGGGGCAGAAGCAGAGATTCTCCAGGACCAGGAAATGCCCTGCAGAACACACAACCCAACACAGGGCAGGAGTCCAAGATCATGCATGACCTGTGTGGAAACCCAGAGTCAGATGCTTAACCAACTGATCCAGAAGCTGGTGCCCCAGCTTCGCATTTTAAAAGTTGGAATCAAGGGTTAACCCAACTTACACAACTAAAATCCTACGGGTCCTCCCCACCCCATTCCATAGATGAGTAAGTAGAGGCACCCACAGAAGGGTGTTACTGGCAGAGCTGACATCCAAACCCACAACTTGATCTACTTTTCAGTACACTTATAGATGGAATACACCCTAAGAATCCCAAAGATAAACTATATATCCCAAAGAAACTATATTTTCATCAGTATTATTTGCAGCCTTTCTAATGTGGCCCATAGTAAAAAAACAAACAAACAAACAAACAAAACACTTCGGGTTGTGATCCAGAACAGACATTCACAGGCACAAAAGATGTTTCACCAAACAATGTCCTCTGTGCAAGATGCTGATTTTTTTTTTCATTCTAGTCCAATCTATTTCATTTTATTAATGTTGTACATAAGCCACGAAATTGATCTGCTGTGAGAGGAACCACCACTAACAGATCAGAAACCACAGTGATAAAGCCTCTTTTTAAAAGTAAAGCTCATGTTGAAATGAAGATCCAGAAAATATGTGTCCCTAGCACGTGCAAGGTGCACATCCCATAGCACTTGACCTCGAGATGCACTTTATAAGGCTCAGCGGGAGGCAGAGAGAGAGCAAAGAAGGAAACACAAACACCTTTTAGATTTCAAAGGATAAGGTTTCTTTTTTTTTTTTTCCTCTTTTACCTTTCTACATGTGGATAAAAATCTTTCCATTTCTCCTCAGTGAGAAATTTTGAAGCTGATAACTAGAACAAAGGCTGCATTATGGAAAAGCCAATCTGGAATTACATATACTGTGTTGGGAGTCGACATTTAAAATTCATTAACGGGGCAACACATAGAAGCTTTTCCATTTCTTATAACTGTTATTTCCAATCACAGCAGGCAGAGAAAACAGTTCATCTTCAGCTAGATCATGAATTTTTATGTAATAAGATACTGTGAAAAACAAAAATAATAGTAATAATATTCACGGGGTGCCTGAGTATTTCGATAAATAATATCTGCTCCGCACATGTTCTTCCTTCCTTTATGGTCTATAAAGCCCCCAGAATGTCTTCCACTCAATCTGTCTCCATGTTACATTGTCTACCCATGCTTCTCTCACTCCCTACTGGTTACCTTGACACTTTTAAATCTTATGCTGTCAGTCCTGCTGCTTTTCTTCTAGCAAACACAATGGTCTCCTCTTATTTATCCCCCAACTCCCCACCCACCCCCACCACCACCTGAGCCATTGGCCTCCTTTTACAAGGTGGTTGTATTCTGGAAGCTGGTCTCTCTTCTGATTCCCCTATTGAACTGCTGTTATTCGGGGAAGCCTGGAGCTTCCAATGATGGCAAGCAGACAAGGGCCACCAAGGGGATACTGAGGACGGAAGAGGATGAGGACGAAAGAGGAATCGCTTTCAGCACCTTGGAACCCAGACTGGCAAGAGAAAGAAATACCTATTCCCTGGTGACAGCTTTTGCTCAGCTGCCTGAGACATCGCCTGAATCCGCACTTCCACTGGAATTTTCAATGCATTCAGATCATTTTTAATAATTTTTGTATTTATCCAGTTGGTGCTGGGGTGTTCTTTTGCAACTGAATGACTTTTAAACTGATAGCAATATCCCCTTCTCTCCTGCGGATCAACCCACAGAGACCATTTTGGCCAAGCCCCTCCCCCAGCTCTCTTTACAACATAAACTTCTCCACATTAAGCGAAATGAAAACTGACTTCCTGCAAATCTGATTGAAAGTTTTAATAATAATAAATACAAACATAACAGTGATAACACCAATAACAGTAGCTAATATTTAGCAAGTGCTTATTAAATAGCAGTGATAAGTTAAGGCAGGGGAGCTCAAATTTTGCCGCAAATCTCCTTTTCAAAAGCCCTTTTCAAAAATCCACACTACACTTACACCAGAATCTCTAGGGTTAGGAAACAGGCATCACTGTTTTTTAAAGCTCTCCATGTGATTCCACAAGCAGTCAAATTTGAGAACTCCTCTGCTAAAGATATGCTAATAAATTTTCATTCAGTCCTTCTGGTAATGATCTGAATTGCTCATTCTTCATCATCATCATCATCATTATTACTATCATTGATATTGTTGTCACTATTATGATCACCATGTGGCCCAGGGGGACGCCTCAGTTTCAGGAAGCTCACACAGGTACGAAACAACAGAACCCAGTTTTAAAATATTAAAGTCGCCCAATGTTCTTGAATAGCAGCAAGGAGCGGAAGGCAAAAAAAGGCAAGAACATGGATAATCCTCAGAGAATGCAATCTTCAGTGAGAAAAAAAAAAAAAAAAGAAATGAAAGCCAGAATATTCTGAGTGTCCACGTCCATCCTTAAGAGAAGTATTTTAGGATCTAATGGTGGCTTATCAGCTGAGCACAGAACAGACCCTAGTTCTGTTCATTTAGCGTCATTCAATAGACATGTATTCAACCGCATCCATAAAGGAAACATCGAACTGATAAGCAGGCTGAGTGCTGCAATGAGAGAGGGAAACCCCACAGCGGACTGGGCCTTCTGATTCCTGCAGACAAAGGGGGTCTGATTAGAGCGTAGGCAGCTGTCTTTAGCTAATCCTGATCATGAAATTTCAAGTTAGGCCAATACACTTGCATTAAAAGGCAAACATTATAACTATGTTATCAGTAAAGTTCCTGGAACTAACAAGCTTCCATGAAACTTGGCTGGAACACTTTTGGGGAAAGAAGAAAGAATTTCCTTCCTACACTAAAAACTGAACAATTCTGAATCACCAACGAAGCATTAATAATGACAAGCTTGCAAAAAATTAAAAGACCAAAGAACTGTAATACTATTATATTACTAAGAGGTGAAAGCAAATAACAAGCTGTTTGCTTGCACATGAAAACACTTACAAAAACCTTTGTGAAGGTAATTCCGATTTTTTTTTCTTTTTTTTTCATTTTCCACATTTTCCTATAGATGAGCTTAACTTCTACAGCAGTAAGCAGGATTTAGGTGTTTTTCCATAGCAAAATTTGCCAGCAACTATTGCACGGTTACGTTTCTGAAGAACAGTCACTCCAGGTGATTTTTTTTTTTTTTAACTCTCTGCCTCTCCACAGCAACATATCATTTTTGATGTCAAGGAAAAGTATTTTGACTTTTAAAGAATAAAACAAAAGTTGCAGGCAGATACTCACATAGAAAATCGCTAGTTTTATATCAATTATGATAAGAGGCAGGAGTTCCTGAATGGCACCTGTACGTCCCTATTTGACAATATTATCTTTGCTAGAAAGGAAGTATTTAGAGTACTAAGATTTAAATTCAATAAAGAGCAGTTTCCCACTTTAATGGCAAGTCAACACACTCCGTTACTAGACTCCACCAGAGAATCTAAGTTAAAAACAATGTATGTATGTTCTTCATTCAACATTCTTAAAGAATCTTCCAAAAATAAATAAACTGCAAGCCTGCTTTGAATATGTCTGTAGTAAGTTTTTCAAGCAAAAACAAATGGATGGGGCACACAACTGATCTGATCCCAAAGTTCTGCAGATCTTTGCTAGTGATATTTATCGAAGGATTCGAGCACCTTTCCGCCAAGGCCCTCCCCCAGCTCTCTTTACAACATAAACTACTCCACATTAAGTGAACTAAAAACTGACTTCCTGCAAATCTGATTGAAATTTTTAATAATAATAAATACAAAAACAACAGTGATAACACCAATAACAGAGGCTAATATATATTACATTATATATTATATTATTTAATATTAATTAATTAATATTAAACAGCCTTTGGCTTCATGAACATAGTGATGGCTGTTGCAAAATATTGGAAGTATGTGATCTTACTCATGTCTAAAATTTAGTTCAAGTATGCGTAAGAAGCTCAGGGAAGTTTTCGAGCAACTTCAAGCACATTTTAACAATTGGGAATTACCCAGCAACTCTGGCATCGTGATATATTTTTCAAACAAAACTAAAATTAGAGCACAGACGGCAAACCCCTATGTCCAACTGCCTATATATTTGCTCCCTGGTACCTTCTTTTAACGAAAGTGGGAATGTTCAGGGCATAGAGGCTTCTGGAAGGAGTGGCTGTTTTATTGTGTTTTACAACGTTGACAACAGAGAAACTTCTAGTTGGGGCAATTAATTGATGCCATGACACAGTAAATAATCAAAAGAGCATCTGGAGCGTGCACAACACTCCGCTTCCTACCTTGGGAGCTTTGGCATGCTTCCCACATCTGGCATCCTTGACAAGGCTGAGATCTAACAGCTCCGTCTCCTGGAAGGCAAAAATGTGAAACTGTTAAGCATCCACACAGATCTCTTTTCAAAAAAATAATGGTATCTTGAGACCTGCCTGAAGATTTCTCTGCAGTTAGGGTATTTTTCCCGCTCACATTGTTTACCAAAAGAATCGGAATGGAAACAAGATAGCTAACTGCTAACTGTTCAGTTTACTGTATGTTCTAAGACATTTTAAAGTATAATGGGCATGGTTAGGGGGGCCCCAGTCTATACTATGAGCTATTCCTAAGTCATGATGAACTAGGACTTCCTGTGCCACAGTTGAAAAATAATCCTGAGAGTCAGTCCTGGTATGAGGATATGTGAGTGGCATGGGGTATTGGGGATGACAGGCGGAAGGAGAGGCTTCCATCAACTCACTCTCTACCCAAGGGAAAGAGATAAATCTGCCTCACCTACCTGCCCCCTCCCCAGCCATTGGCACACCATACATCCTAATCTTTTCATTTATTCATTATATATTACTGAACACCTATGAAATGCAAGTTACTCTAGGATACAAGATACATATATATGATAGCTCCTCTGGATGGACTTGCCATCAAACAGGGGAGTAAAGAAATGTATATGCATAAGACATGGGACAGTGTGTTCATGACAACTTTATTTATTTTATTTTGTTTTTATTTATTTGACAGAGGAAGAGACAGCAAGAGAGGGAACACAGCAGAGGCAGTGGAAAAGGGAGAAGGAGGCTTCCTGCCAAGCAGGGAGCTCGATCCCAGGACACTGGGATCAGGACCTGAGGTGAAGGCAGACACTTAACGGCTGAGCCACCCAGGCGCCCCTCATGGCAACTGTAAAGTTAACTGCTATGGGGGTCAACAGAGAAAAGAAATTTGTTCCCCCAGGGTCGCAGAGAAAAGTCCATGGAATGATATTGACCATGGAGAAGAAGAGCTGGAAGGCATAACAATGGCAAGTAACCAGATGAAAAAAGGACCAGAGTTTTGGGCAGAACATTGAGGTATTCACAGCCTTTAGATGCTTAGAGATGGAGAACATTATAAGAAGGAGGAAAGGGATAGAGGGGCATCCAGGAAGAAGGAACAGCTCAGGGATGATGTAATGGCACTACGGGAGGGGATTCTCATGGGTAACATTCAATGCACAGAACATATGAAGAAAAGTCAAGGGAGATGATGCCAGAAAGGGTTACAGGCAAAAGGATGGACACCTTGAGAGTCCATCTTAGACACCGAGCCATGAGATTTGTGACACCCACATCACTGCGTGATTCGGAAGACACTACACCAGCTAGATGGAACTGTACGGCAATGAACAATCATCTTAAGGTGACGCCAGCCATCCGTCCCACCCATGCGGACAATGAGACAGCTGGATGCAGACATCCAATCCCTTCCTCCCTGTAGGAAGCATGCATCATCATTCAGCGACTCAGACTCTCTGAACAGGAGTGGAGGTAATTTCTTTTAAGTCTTAATGTCCCCAAGTACTTGTAGATGGGGTTCCCAAACAATTCTTTCAAACAGCTGCCACCAATTTGAAATATTCAGTGCAAAATTGTCTGATTCTTTTCTTGCACCTAAGGTCGATCTCATGATTACAGTTTAACAGTCATGGAGGAGGTGGCCTCTGTCCACTGGGATGCAAAACCACACAGCAGGTCCAAGAGAACACCTGGATCCTGCAAAGGCAGGTCAAGAATCAGTGCCTTCTATTCTTTTGCTAGCCACAGCCATCTAAGTCTCCTTTTCCCCCATTTTAGTGGAAACCTTACCTGATTTCTTGCCATGGGTGACTCTGGAAACCCTCCCAGACTCTGAGGTGTGACAGGTAGCCATACAGCAAAGATCTTGCAGGACAGAATAACTTGTTCCATAGTTCCCCTAAGGCCATACCAGCCACAATCCTGAAGGTCACCTCACAAGTGTTGGAAAACATCAATACAGGGCTCAATGCTTTACTTAGGCAAAGGCGCAGTAAAGTCCTCAGACTTGAGGAGATGAAACATCTGGTCTGGATTTCTTATCTCCATAGCAAGACAATTAAAACTTGTGTTGGAAGGAGAGAAACAGGAAGAGAACCAGACTTAAAGGAGTTTCATCCAGAAGACCAGAACCAGGTGGACATTTGAGAGACAGGAGACCAAATAAAGGTAGAGGTAATGGGGAAAAAGATGACAGCCATAATATGGAGGTAGGATTGCCTAAAGCGAAGAGAGGAGTCATGAATAGCCCTACGGTTTCCATATTCCAAATTGGGACTTGGAAGTTTGGGCAAAATGATGATGCATTTGGAGATGCTGGTTTGAGAGGCTTATCCAAGTGGAAATACCAGTCATCAATTCCCTGGAATATTATTTATCAAATGCTGCAATGTGTCAAGTACAAGGTTGGTACTGAGGAATGACACCAACAATACAGAAAACAGACACCTGTTTTAAGCAGCTCCTGCACAAAACCAATTATACTCTAAAGGAGACATTTCAAAGTACATTGAAGACATGGGCTATGACATCTTTTCAGCTAACACCAGGATGAGAAACAGTTTGCCAGCCTTACAATTCTGTGGTTTTGGAGGGGGAGGAGGGTTACAGGAAGAGGAAACAACAAGTGCAAATGCACAGAGTCAGGAATGGTGTGCAAGAAACTGCAAGTCCCTTGAGATACACAACAAGGGGGAATGGAGAGTTGTCACAAACACTTCTGGACACGGTAGGCACTACATGTGTGCCCTCTTTATAAATATCCATAAACATTGATACATATGTGTGGTATACTTTTCCATATATGTTGCATGGTGCTTTCCATATATGCAGAGTAGAAATCCCACATACATACGTAACACATGCACCTAATTTTATAGCCACATTTTCTATTCAAGCAAATTCCTCCCACTAGTGCAAACAAGAGACTTAAACTTTACTTATTTGTTTATACACACAAAGCCCAAATTGAGTTCACAAAGAACTAGATCTTAGCAGTCGTCATTATACAGACTTTTACATTACAGATAATGAACACTGTTTTCTACTCTCAGCTCACGAGGAAACGTTCATTCCCCAAGTCACAGAGGGGTACTTCATGCCGGCTGCCCTGGGGATTCATTCTGAGACCGCAGTGACTAAGAAACTTCTCTCGCCTATGTGTAAAATTGTGAGTGCAGGAAAGCCACCACAGGGCTCTATCAACATGGGTAATGTGCCATTGGAAAGACCCAGGTGGAAGAGCTGTCCATGGACTCACTGGACTAGAAAGCAATGATTAAAATAGTGTCTCCCTCTTCTATTAGCATGCAATAGCCTCCCCTCTGGGGTTTAACTACAGCCTATTCTGTCTCCTCCACTAAACAGAAAATGTGGAACCCAATGCACAGGACCACAAAAATGTTGTTTGTGTCACTAAAACTTTTTCTAGGTTAATTTTCTCAAGCTAATAGTTGGAACAACTCACTCTCATTATTAGAAAGCAGTGAAATGGTCCCTTTCTCGGTTCATTTAAGAGATACTCATTTCCATCTTTATGGAATTCACTATTCCTTTACTCAGTTCTTGAAGAGAGGGAGGTCACCTGATGTTTAAGGAGAAAACCTGGGTTTGGGGAAGAGCCCTAAAATTAACTGGTCATGCGTTCAACCAATCACAGTCCCATAACCAAGCATTAACTGTGTCATCTATAAAATGAGTACGTTAACACTTTTCTATGTCTGAGGCTCTCAAACCTTAGCCTGCATTAGAGTCACCTGGAAAACTTGTTAAAACACAGACAGGCTGGGTGCCATCCATCCATTTCTGGTTCAGCAGGACTGGGGTGGGCCTGAGAATCAGCATTTCTCACAAGCTCCCAGGTGATGTGGATGCTGCTGGTCCATAGACCACACTTGGACAAGCACTGATATACACTCATCTTGAGGTTGTTATTATAAGGCTTTTGGGGTGAATTAGGATTGATAAAATTATGCATTACTTATATGTTATAATATGTTCTAGGAAGAATCTACAACTGTCTTTTCTTTATACAGGGAAATGTCAAATAAAAATATTTTACCTACTGAATGCAGAAGTGTGCCTAGCAGTGAATAATCTAGGCTTCAGTTCAGTTTAATGGAAGAAAAACTACTGAAGGACAGATGGCATCAACACCTTTTCTAATTTTTCTTAGCATTAAACTTTACCCTATACAAGCAAATGTCTCTGTTCACAAATTGAAGCAATCACTGGCATCGATTTATGTTTGCTAAAAGTGTTATATTATATAAGCTTTATTTTACACTTAATCACATCAGAGACATCTTTGAAAAAGCAAAAGAAGGCAACTGGTTCTCTCTCACCTCTAAACCCACCCCACAGTGGAAAGGCGATTGGAGTGTCCAGAGGCCTGTGGGCTACCTTGACCAGTAAGAGAAGAATGAACTAATAGAACCTTTTCATTTCCAAGGCACACAATGGTCCCCTGCAAAGCTTGGAGACCACACTTCTAGGACCCCTCCCCCATGTATCCACTGAAGTGTTGACAGATGTGCCTTCTCCCTTTGTCAGTATGGATGAAAGCGAATTAACAGTAATCAAGGATTTATTTTTGATATTTTGAATGAGTGATGAGAAAAGCTAAGGGAAGACCAAATTATCTCTGATGTTTACTACTCAGCAGAAAGATTTCAATCCATCAGCCACAAACCCACTGTGAGGTAGATGAGCCATGAAATGCACTGCAAACTCAGGAAAGAATACAATTTAAAAACCAACTCTTTTCCAGAATAGCAATTTCTGTGCATTGTCAACAAATTCCATTAGTCATCCAATATAATAACGTACTTTAAGTTCACACAATATATAATCAGAGTAGCAATTACAGTCACAAACATTTCACGGGGAAGATATTAACGGCTATGTGTGGGGGGGTGATTATGGACACCTCAACATGCGGTATATTCATTAAGTTGTTCAACCTCCATTTACCAAAAGTAGAAGACATTAATATATTTTATTAACTGTCAAACCTCCCTAAAATGTCCAATGTTAAAGAAAAAGAAACTATTTTAGAATCCTTTAATGAAGCGTTTTAATTTAGAGAGAAGCAGAATAAGTAGATTCAATTCTTTGTTCCTTAAGTTTATTCCACTTTTGAGGGAGTGAAAACTGCCTCAGAGGTAGTGTACCTCTCAAAAAAAAACAAAAAACAAAAAAACAAAACAAAACAAAAAAACAACAACAACAAAAAACAAACAATAAAAACCCTATAGTCTCTCTCATTCTCTTGTTTCCTATGTTCCTTAGCCTTTGATTTTGTCTTCTTCCCTGAAGTCCATGATAGAAACTCAATGTAAGAAACACCAGGTCATCAATACCAACCACAGCAGAGAAAAGAGAAAAGTGATACATCTGGATTTCTTTATTTAAACCAACATACATCGAAGATGATGAAAATTTCATAAATCTAGGGGGCAGAAAACTTGTCTCTGGGAATTATCATTGGTAATCTATGCACCATCAAAGCAATCAGTACAGAAATCTGTGCCTTGTATCCTTGTCTTTCAAACAGAAGTAGATGCCAGCAACGTGTTCCTCATTGGGCTGCTGTTAAATCAAGAGAGATGTTACATTAAGATCTCCACTTAGCGAACAGGGACTAATGTGTACATATCAAGTCTTAATGCTTGCAACGTTTCCCATTCCAAGTGAAAGGCAAAAGATCATAGTAGAAAAGCCAAAAATGGATAGGTAATGCATGGAGAAGAAAAACACGGAATGCTAATGAACAAAAGGAAAAGCATCTGAAAAATCTAAAACTCTAGATACATTTCATAAAACCTTGAAACCAAAATAAGAAAGACCACGTCTAGAGAACACTGATTTTCACCTTTATGTGTCACAGTTAAATGCAAAATTAGATTAACATCTGAGGTGGAGAAAAGACAATGAGACAGCTCTTGTGTTATGGGTAGTATGGTAATTATCACCATAGTTTGAGCCAACAAGATAAAAACTGAAGAATTCAATTCAATTAAAGCTTCCTGCCATAGAAGGAGGCAAAGTGAAGTAATATCATCCTTCATAACAACAGCAATAGAAATCGCTGCTATTCAGAATGGAGAAAAAATAAGATGGCAAAAATTGTAAGAGATGGTATCTGAGTATATCACCGCATCTTACATCACCCGCAACACCACAGTGAATGAGTCTTACGGCCTCCACTGTGCAAATGAGAGAATGAATGGAGAAACTGAGTGACAACAGCTGGTCGTTCGTACAATGGAATCACAAATCTTAGCGTTTTGTCCACTTGCTGTAAGCAGGATTGCTAGATGGCCACCAAGAATCTTGTGCGCAGACCATGCCTTTGTCCAGCCCCACCATTTGGGTGTGGTCAGCACCCCAGACTTGTTTCTAACAACAGAACGTTGTGATGGGCGATCACTACCACCTTGATGTTATTTTACATGGCACATGCGAAGGGCTTTTGCGGGTGTAATTAAAGTCTTCAATCAGGTGACTTACATTTAACCCAAGGAGAGGTATCCTGGGTGAGCTTCTCACAAGGTCTAGAAATGAGAGGCTTGACGCAGCAGAGATGCTCACCTGCTTGCTGTGTTGTGTGTTGCCTATGAAAAGGGAAGACCTCTAAGAGGTGAGGACCTCAGTCTTACTATGACAAAGAACAGAATGGCAGCAGCAACCTGAATGAGCTTGGAAGAAGGACTCCAGCTCCAAAGGAAAACACAACCCACCAGACACCTTTAACACAGCCTGTAAAACCCGAAGCAGTGAGACCCTGACCCACGGAGACTGGGGAATAATAAATGTTTGTTGTTTCCAGCCTCTAAGTTTGAGGTAATTTACTTAATACCAATAGATAACAAATACATTGCCCCCACGGTTTCCACCTTTTAATGCACTTTATAAAAAGGTATGTAAATGAATTTACATATCTTGGTACTCTACCTAGCATAAACATGATGCAATACTGTCATCTCTTTTGAATATGTCCAGCAGGAAATAATTATTCTTTTTTTTTTCTTTTAAAGATTTTATTTATTTATTGGACAGACAGAGATCACAAGTAGGCAGAGAGGCAGGCAGAGAGAGAGGAGGAAGCAGGCTCCCTGCTGAGCAGAGAGCCCGGATGCAGGGCTACATCCCAGGACCCTGAGATCTTGACCTGAGCCTAAGGCAGAGGCTTAACCCACTGAGCCACCCAGGAGCCCTGGAAACAATTATTCTAATGGAATTGCAGACTTACAGAGCTGGGACAGATTGCAGGTTAGGAAACTGAGTCCCAGAGAAAACATATCAATTCCTGAGACTGAGTAAGGGAAGGAAAAAGAATCTACATGCCCCCAAACCTATTTATTTATTTCTCTACACAATTATTTTTCAGTATTCACAAAATAGCAGGAACATTAACTTAGTAATATAAATTTTAAAAAGAACATTTTTGTTCATGTACAAGAAAAAGTATTATGTTAAATAGAATCAGTAACACTGATTTTCATAAACTGTGTCCCCACAAGGTAGCGTGAAATATATTGATAAAAATCTAGTTAATTTTTTCTGTAGATAACCAGAAAGGTAGTTCAGCCCCTCGTTACTACACAAGAGCCAAATTTTTCCTCCCTTACTTCCTTTTTAACTCCCTAGGAAACTTTTATATATTCATGTAATAAGAGAAAGTTGCTTAAGTTGAAAGCTAATGCAGGTAAACATAAAATTTTACCCAAAGCACCAAAGCTATATTAGGACATAAAATTCATAAAACAATTCTAACCGCATTTATGTTTATAACTTGATGCATTTACAACCTAAAGCATCTATGACTAGGCAGGTGGAGGGAGGTAGGTTGGGGTGGGAGAGGGGTGCAGAAAATGCCACACATGATTCCAAGGTTCTGAAGCATTAGTGTCTTCTAGCAATTTTCTAAAATGATGAATGAAGACTGGTAAAATTTAATTTTTAAAATTTAAATTTAAAACGATACTTACTGACTATATTTTAACCTTATTTGTTTGACCCTATAAAAAACAGAAAGAAGTCTCCATAATCACCATGGAAAAATCTGTGTTTGTTCTAAAGATGAATAAAAGCATTTTATTTTATCCAATATCCAATATATTTGATGTTTATAAACAATATATGTTTATATCAGTTGTTTATAAACAAAATATTTTATTTCCCTAGTCCTTATTTATTAACAGGCATAGAGGGATTCATCACATTTTTATGGATAAATAGGATATTGCATTTGTTAAAGACCCAGAGTATTTTTTAAATTGTGACTACAATGATAAAGATTGTATTGTCACAGCTTTCTATTATGCCTGTGCTCAGCAAAAGTCCTCATTTTAGGCTAATCAGATTAACTAGAAAGAGCATCCATCATTTGGCAAATAGTTTCATAGATACTTAACACTATCTTTATGGATATTTTGTGGAAGCATAAAATCTGATCTCCATAAAAAGTCATTTGAAAAGAAATATGGAAATGATATAGATTAATCAAGCACACAAGCTGTTTCCACTTGAAAAGTCCAGATGATGTAAATGTAGCCAGATTTTCCCTTTAAATTGTCTAAAATGTTATCTCTGATCTACACATATTTCACTACGGTTGAAGAGCTTTGTTATCTAGTAGTGCAGATTACTAAATGTAATATCTGAACCTACCACCTATCTGCTTTATGAGTCAAATTTGTTCATTTCCTTAGACCAATGGTTCTAAAAGCATGGTCCCTGGAGCAATCCTACCAGCATCAACAAACCAGCTTGGAATATGTGAAAAACCCAAATTCTCAGGACCTACCATAGACTGGCTGAATCAGAACCCCTCAGGTGGGGCCCAGAATCTGTATTTTAATTAAGTTTTGAGGTGATGCAGATGCAATGTAAAATTTGAGAACCTCTGTCCTACAAATTAAATGGAGTCAACCACTACCCATAAAGAAGGGAAGTTAATCAGAGTTAGAGCTTGTTGTAGGACATTCTATAGGACAATGGACAAACTGCCTAGATCCATTTAAGAAATGTTTGCCCCAGAGTCATATAAACAACTATAGAACTGATAATAAAATTGAGGAAAGTCTTCTTCAGACTACTATGTTTATCAATACCATCAATTTCGCCATAAACTGAAGCAGTCATTTCCACACTGGGCCTTAGGAAACTAGACAAAGTCAAGGGAGGTTCTAAAGATGCTTAGCTTTTTTCCAGATATTCTGATTCAAACCTATGCATGATCATCTGGGCTGATAACTAATGCATTTTCTTTTCTCTTCAATTATATTATCATGGCAGGCCTAGTAACTTTCAAATTTTCTGAAGTATGTAGAAATGGCATTCATCCTTCCCTTTCTTGGTAGCCATTTTGTAAAATCCACCAAGATAGTCTCATTTTTCTCCCTCAGCTATTATTCAAACATATATCACAAATTTTTCTGCCTAAAGTTTTGAATCTTACTGTGCTAAGCCTCTCCTCATGTTCTGGCCACCACAGGACTTTTTCTTTTTAAAGATTTAATAGAAGTTTTACTGCTTCAACAAGGACATTCTAAGGCTTAAAATAAACAAACCTGTGATTCACGGAAACTGAACAGCAAACTCTTGAAAAACTAATGGATCAAAGGCAAATCAGAAAATATCTTGAGACAAACGAAGATGAAAACACAATGTACTGGAACTTATGAGATGCAGCAAAAGTAGCAACCACAGATTTTGACGACCTTTTAATCTCATTTGACATCCTGAATATGCGAGGAGTTAATCTACCTTTCCAAATGAGGTATTTTAAGTTGACAAGTATGCAGTAATATGTCACTTTTTTTTTTTTTCTTGCTTCTTCAGATCACTTTTGGTTTTCTGGTAAGACAAAGAAATCCAACTGAGCTTTTTCGCATGTTAATTAGTAGGGATAAGGACTGGATAAGTGAAATAGGAAGCGTTTTTTTCTCCAGAAGAAGACCATTCACTGAGTTGATCAACAAATCATCCCCAGGGGCGCCTGGGTGGCTCAGTGGGTTAAGCCGCTGCCTTCGGCTCAGGTCATGATCCCAGGGTCCTGGGATCGAGCCCCGCATCGGGCTCTCTGCTCAACAGGGAGCCTGCTTCCTCCTCTCTCTCTGCCTGCCTCTCTGCCTGCTTGTCATCTCTGTCAAATAAATAAATAAAATCTTAAAAAAAAAAAAAAAATCATCCCCAATGTCTTGCCTATGTGCTGTAAACTCATCAGAAGTAAATTTCTTTTCATTCAACTGTTGGTAAACCTCAACACTAACGCAAGTACCTAAATAAGGATAGCTGTTCCTATCAAGAACTATAAATGATTGAAAAAGTTCACTAAGTCCAGGTTCATTTTCTAGTTACTCAGAAAATTTTCATAAAACTCCTATAAGAATTCTACTGATGCCCACCTGGGTCCTCACTGGTCCCCTTTTTTTGCTAGATATCCATCCCCACCCCATCTTTACAGGCTTCTCTCCTAACAATGGACAGCTATGGCCTTTGACTATATTTGGCCTCATGGAGCCACTTACCTCAGATGTAGAGAGAGAGGATGTCTGAGAGACTATTTCCCCATAGAGAGCTCAGAGCTCAGGACTGCCAGGCGCAGAAGCATAAAAGCCCAGCAACCTGACCTTGGGGGAGAGCAAACCCCTGGGTTGAGGCAAGGACTTCACCTCAAACATCACTATTGGCTGCCTTCTTCCTGTTGACTGTCCTGTTTCCCTCATTCTCTGACAATCATGTCCTAGGAGCTCCTCCTTAATAAAGCTCTTGCAAACAACCACTTGTCTTTGGGTCTCTTTAGAGAATATGACCCAAGGCAGCAATCATTTGCAAATAAGCAGCATAGAAAATAATGTTAACCTTAAAAATATTCTGAATCACATACGAACTATTTTTTAAAATCATTTTTATCTTAATTCTTTTCCTTGGCTTTTGATAGATTTCTGGCATTCTTAAATTTTCTGGGAAAATAGTCATAATCATTATGATCCATGAACTAAATGAGAGTTCTGCCAGAGAGTTCTCAATCACCGTACATTGTATTTTATCCTACATTACTCTTAATTAGGTTTTAAAATACTTTGACCATTTCCTGGGAAACAGATATGAGAATATATCATCTATCCCAATATACAGATAGTTTTCTCAAAAGCTTTGTCTCATCACATTATAACCAAGAGGCAGTGCCTGATTCTAAAGAAGAAATGTTTCTTCCTGAAAAAAAAAAGGAAGAAAAACTATAAAAAGCATCAGCTTACCTAATTCCCAAACCACAGTTCATTTTTGTCATATTCAGAGCTAAAAAGAAATATGTTCTTAACCACTATATTTTAGGTCACTTTCTTTTTGGTTAAGATTTATTCCAGTTTCAGCCACCTACCTAAGGGAACACACAAACTTTACTCCAAAGATGAATAAAAAGGATTCATTTCATAAGTTCATCAAAAATTTACTTAAAAACAAATAAAGATGACTTCTTACAAGGATTTTATATAAATAACATCACTGTTCTAGGCAGTTTCACGAGCAACATTAATTTAGTATTACCATCTCTCTGTGAATGCAGAGGGAGGAAGTGAAATGCAAGCATGGTTGGATCCAGAGTGGGATAGGGCAGATTTGAAAGATAACACATGAGCTGGGGCACCTGGGTGGCACAGTCCATTAGGTGTCTGACTATTGGCTCCCGTTCAGGTCATGACCTCAGGGTCATGAGCTCAAACCCTGCATCACCCTCCAAGTTCAGTGAAGAGTCTGCTAAGTTTTTTCTCTCTCTCTCTCTCTGTGTCCCTCCCCACACTCACTTGATCACTCACTCTTTCTCTAAAAGAAATAAATAAATCTGGAAGGATAGAAGGAAGGAAGGAAGGAAGGAAGGAAGGAAGGAAGGAAGATAGATAAACTCATGGGAAGACGATAAAACTGAAGGTTACAGTTCTTGAGAGGAGAGACCTATAGGAAGAAGAGAAAGAAAAGGCCTGGTAATAACTAAGAGATCAAACTAGTATTTACTGTAAAGAGAACATTCAAGAACAAATGAGGACAGAAGGCTTACCCACCAGGAATCCTGGGATAACTCAGATTTAGCACAGACTTAGAAGAGAGAAATGAAATTGGGACTTCAAATTGTACTTACAGAAATAAGACTTCAGAAGTTAATGTGGAAAGGAGGGAATTTTTATGACCTTACTTTACAGTCATTAAAAAGTGAAATTTTTAAAAAAGAGAGTGCAAGATTTTAAGTTACCAGATTAAGATCTCGGCAGATTTGGGTGATGGGCAGTGGGCTACTTGTCAAATGGGAATTTGAATAAATGATCTTGTTGGAATTCTTAAGCTTGGGGCCAAGAAGGGAACAATGCAGTGATATAGGTGGTATGCTTCGCATTTTGTACTACCTAATGATCAGAAAGAAAATATCCTCTAAAAACACTTTTACGAGACCTTCTGTTTGCTTCTATTTCAGCTTCAGAACTGTAGCAAAGAAAGATAACTAATAAAAGACATTCATCTCCTTCCAACACATCTCTGTCTTGACTGTCACAAGAAATTCCCCGAGGAGAACAACCATTTACTACCTTCATTAAAAAGGTTGCAAAGTGGTAACACAGGGCAGCTAGCTTATTTCTATTCTATC
The DNA here is from genome assembly GCF_964662115.1 of Mustela nivalis. Lineage (NCBI taxonomy): Eukaryota > Metazoa > Chordata > Mammalia > Carnivora > Mustelidae > Mustela > Mustela nivalis. The sequence continues at coordinate 111,410,545 of NC_139027.1, forward strand.
AATCGGTGAGATGTATAAAATCTTTAATAATTTCAGTGACTAGAAATCGGAAACGAGAATAAGCAAAGACAGAGTTAAGGAAAGAGACTGTTAGTGCAAGCGACAGAGAGAACAAAGTGTAAATTGAATCACCGTGGCCTGAAAACAAAAGTACATGAATTAAGTAGTTTCGTAGGTAATGCAAACAACTAAAGCAAAAACAGCTGAAAGGTATTTGTTTCTGTAATAGTATATACCAAAAGTTATTTCTGGAAAGGAAACTAGAAAGGAAGGAAGGAATGGACGGAGGGAGACAAGGGAGGCTTGTCTTGCCTCTTGACCTCTCAAGAGGACAAGAGCAAGGTGGGTAAGGAGAAACCAAAGGGCATGACATCTCTCCTAGCTAGCAAGATCATGGTACTAAAACACAAGGAAGGGCGCCTGGGAGGCTCAGTGGGTTAAAGCCTCTGCCTTCGGCTCGGGTCATGATCCCAGGGTCCTGAGATCGAGTTCCACATCGGGCTTTCTGCTCAGTAGGGAGCCTGCTTCCTCCTCTCTCTCTGCCTGCCTCTCTGCCTACTTGTGATCTCTCTCTGTCAAATAAATAAATAAAATCTTTAAAAAAAAATAAAAATAAAACACAAGGAAAGCTGATACACTGGGGTCATCTCATGGGCTGGCCATTCCTGGTGGAGTCATGGCAGGAAGGAGGAACCCAGCTAGGAACCCAGACAGGGTAAATGGAGAAGGAGGGAAAGAATCTGGAGGGTCTTGGGGCCACCTGCCTTTCTTCTACTTCCTGGGGTTTGCTGCTAAGGCTGCTGCTCGATGATGGTGGCAGCTGTAACATGATTCCCTAAAAAAGTGAGGGCACCGGCCGTGGGTTTCCGCGTACGCTTACACATTAACTTCACGTTCTCAAGGGAGAACACTGAAAAAAACCCAGAAGCCATAGAATGGTGCCAAGAGAGACAACCACAAAAGCCAGTCCTTGGAAAACTTTTCTGAAATATTAAGTTGGGCAATCAAATAACAAGCAATTGAGAGTGGAACTACTCTCAAATAAAAACTGTCTTTGGCAAAATGCTGGGCAAAATTTCTTCGTATCCTCGTCTTCCTTCAAATCAAAATATCCTCATGTTTGGGGCACCTGGGTGGCTCAGTCGGTTAAGGATCTATCTTCGGCTCAGGTCATGATCCCATGATCCTGGGATGGAGCCCAGCTTCCTCAGGTTTCCTGCATAGCGGGGAATCTGCTTCTTCCTCCCCCTGTTCTTTCGAGCACTCACCCCCCATTCTTATGTTTAATGCTTCCTTTGTAAGTGGAGTTCAGAAAAAAAAATTATCATGTTAGAATTTTTCATCAAGGGCAAAACAAAAGAAATATCATTAGCTTCCTCAGGGGCTTGAGTATTACCTTCCTGGTGTGGGAGGTGTCTTATTCCAGGTCATCTCAAAGAATCCCATTATTGATCAACACCATTGTTTGTCATTTGAAGGGCGTCCTGTGGACTCATTCCAGGGAGGCCTCATACTTTCAAAATGGAAACCACTGTAACTTTTGTTCTTTCATTTCACAATATCACTTTATGATAAATTACTTTATTTTTTAAAAAGATTTTACTTATTTATTTGACACAGACAGAGAGAGAGCACAAGCAGGAGGAACAGTAGGCAGAGGGAGAGGGAAAAGCTGGCTCCCTGCAGGGAGCCAGATGCGGGACCTGATCCCAGGATGCTGGGAACATGACCTGAACCTAGGGCAGACGCTTAACTAACTGAGCCACCCAGGCACTGCTATGATAATTTTTTTTATTCTCTAGAGGTTAGAACAACTGAATTCATAATCTCTTATGAAGTCTCAATTTTTACCAGATACACTCTCCCTAGGTATATAATCTTTTCAAATAAATAACTCAGGAATCCTTAACGTAAGTATGGAACATTCAAGGGATACACCATTTGTTCATTATTGCACAATATATTTCTTCTCCTTCACATAAAAGTAAACCCTAAAAATAAATCTGCCTCAGAATTACTTCCTCTGTAAGTAAGTAAATACTGGGGCCAAAATTCTTAAATCTGTAGAGCTCTGATCCTGGATTGACATTTAGTGAAAATATTCTACCTTGCTTGTCCGGAAAGTTTTTGAAATTTTCTTGCTTCTCTCCTTAATGTCTGAGCAACTATTCCCTGTATACCTTCGGCCTAATCCCTCCTATGACTCAAATAAGCAATCTGTTTCCTTTCAGGCGCCACTATAAACACCTACTGTGTTTCAGAACATAGGTTATTTGGGTTCTCAATTTTGAGTCAAGTGAATCACACTTGCTATATGTGGGTCAGTCAAAATTAAGTACAGAAATCTCCACTTACTAAAGTTGCTACTATTCTGCCTTATGATTATGGAATTAAATTAACTTGAGTCTTAAGCACTTTATGTCTTTCGGCATTATTTTTTTTTTCAAAGTACAAAAGCTGGGACACATCAAATAGTCCAACCTTCGAGAAACTGCATGGATGTAGTACCTTTATCATTACCTCTTCTACTATCGCTTGATAGAATCATCAGTGGTTTTCAAAGTAGGATCCCTAGAACAGCAACAGCAGCATCACTAGGGGATTTGTTAGAAACACAAATTTCTGGGCCCCTCCCCAGACTTACTGAGTTGGAAACTCTGGAGGGGCAACCTGGCAATGTCTGTTGTCACAAAATCTTCAGGTGATTCTGATATACTCTGAAGTTTGAGTACCACTGCAATGGACACTTAGAATATCCAAACAAAGTGCCTTTGGAAAGAAATACCAAGCTTTCTAGGTCTTAATACTTCCCTCACTTGTAAAGAGTCAGATTTACACTATGCCATCAGCACTCCGAAGAAGTATATCTTCATATTTTAAAAAAATATTTGATTTTTATGACTCTCAGACGCTATTTTTTTTTTTTTAAAGAAAATAGGTTAATTACACTAAGGGAGAAAAGAAGAGGAGAGAGAGAGAACACATCAGTGCAAATACAAGGAAAAATTAATTCCAGACACAGTGGTTCTCACATTACCTCCTATCTATTGTGCAATTCTATTTTTAAAGTTAAAAAGAAAAATAGAGCATTAAAAGGCTCTTTTGTTACATGAAAGAGCTTGAATCATGTGACTATGTAACTGATGATTTTCTTAATATTATTTTGATAATACGTAAGCCGTCCCAAATGCTTTAAAAACATTTTCTGCTGAAATTATTATTAAACCATTTAAAGGGCATACAAACCAAAGGGGTCTATGTCACCATTACACTCCGTGATCACCATGAAGGACTGTATTATAGTGCTGCCACTCTTTTCTCTACACAGGAGAGTGGGTTTTTGCAGGTCACCATTAACAGGCTGTGCAGACCTTAGCAGAAGTAGCTAACTCCCCCAAATTTTGCACTTTGCCTTACACAGTGTAGGGAATAGCAGAAAATCACCATCTAATCATGAACCACAACTCACAACACCCCTTTCATGTAAAGGGTCCTGTTACTACTTCTAACAAATGGAATATGAAAGGAAGAGATGAGGGTCATTTCCAAGGCTCTTTCTCTCCCCTTCTTCCTTTACATAGTGGTCAAGGAGACCCTAAGAAATATTGGAACCTCTCTACTGGACAGAGCCTGGGTCCTGAATTACGACGTAAAAGAAAGTCATCTTTAAACCAACAACACAAACACACTGGACTCCTACGTGAATGAGAAATACTTGTTGACATGGGGAACAAAGGCAAAGGGAAAAATTAAATTTCCTTTGACTTTCAGTGCATTGGCAAGTCCTTGAGAAAGGCAGAGGGACTTTCCTCTAGGAACTCCACTGCCTCTAAGTTAATACTTTGCGAAGGGCAAAAGGCAATCTTAGCTTAACATAAACCAAGCTCCAAGATCCTGTAAGTCTACTTTAACTTGGAAAAAGTCCTTTGGAAACCTCCTTTATCTCTGCCCCCTCCAAGATCTATGTTAGTAATCACCCTCCATGCATATGGCCCACTGATATACATCTGAAGGGTCTCATGACTTAGGCTTTACTAGACAGTCTTAAATGACCTTTTCCTAATGGCAGGTAGCCCTCAAGGTCCTGGAAACATTGCTTCAAAATTCCTTAGACACTTTCGTTGTCCCTGACCCCCTCTCAACTTGAGTATATTATCAGCCACTCCTCACTACCTCAGTGGAGCTCTTTCTGCTCACGGGTCCTGTCCCCACACTTTCATAAAACCATCCTTTTGCACTGAAGACACCTCATAAATTTTTTCTTGAACATCCTCTCGGAACCCCAACATTTCCAAATCACCTGTGTTAAGCCACTGAAATTCTGGAGTTTATCTCTCATAATAGGATACTCCCGTAAATATAGGGCTTATATTACCTTTTTCTTAAGGGCCAAATTCCACTATCTCAGATCATAAAACATCAGACATGTTGTGATGTGTAAACACATTACACAACACATCACATTTGTCAACATTAAGTTGACACATCACATTTATGTGTCAACTTAACCAGGCCATAGGGTATCCAGGTATTTGGCCAAACATTATTTCGGAGTATGTCTGTGAGGGTGTTTCTGGATGAAATTTATTTTTTTGAATTTGTAGGCTGAGAAAGGTAGATTGTTTTCCCCAATGTGGGTAGTCACCATCCAATTCATTGAGAGCCTGAATCAAACAGAAAGGCAAAGAAAGGAAGAACTCATTCTCTGCTTGACTGTTTGAGCTGGGATCACGAACTTCTGCTCTCAGATGGTGTCTCACGCCATCAACTCCCTTGGTTCTCAGGCCTTTGGACAGGACAGTAACTATATGAACTAAGCTTCCATAACTATGTGAACTAATTCTTTCGAAGACAAAGAGTTCTGTTTCTCCAGATAATCCTGAAAATACATACATGAAAAGTTTAAAAAGGGGGAAACTGTGAGAATTAATTTTATCCCCATTTTATAGATGGTAAAACTGAAACGCTAGATGACTGTGGGTACTGATACAGCAACATACCAGGTTTAACGCACTTCTCTGTCTTAGAATATAATTAAAGTTACAGCAAGCATTCGCGAATACGAGCGTGTTGATTACTGTGACTTTATAATAAGTTTCAAAATCAGAGAGTGGGAGTTCTTCAACTATGTTCTTCCATTTTATTATTGTGTTGGCTATTATCAGTTCTTTGCATTTCCATATAACTTTTTTAAGTGTGTTGATTTTTTTTTTTTAAGTTTTCTAGGATTTTAATTGGGACTGCACTGAATCGATAGTTCAGCTGGGAAGAACTGACATCTTTACCATACTGAAACTTTCCATCCATGAGCAAAGAAATGTCTTTCAATTTATTTGACTTTTTCATCAGAAAGATCTTCATCAGATCTTATTTGACCGTTTCTTTCCTTTTTGAAAAAAGATTTTATTTATTTATTGTTTATTTTATTTATTTATATTTAATTGTTTATTGTTATATTCATGTTTAGTTATTTATTTATTATTTAAAATTAAAATTAATTATTATTTAAATTTATTTAATTTATTTATCTATTATTTAAGATTTTTTTAAATAAAGATTTTGTGTATTTATTTATTTATTTATTTGAGAGAGAGTGAGAGAGCATGAGAGAGGAAGTCAGAGAGAGAAACAGATTCCCCATGGAGCTGGGAGCCTGATACGGGACTCGATCCCAGGACTCCGGGATCATGACCTGAGCCAAAGGCAGCTGCTTAACCAACTGACCACCCAGGTGCCCCTTATTATTTAAGATTTTATTTATTTATTTGACAGAGACAGAAAAGGAACACCAGCATGTGTGGGATGAGGGGAGAGGGAAAAGCAAGTTCCCCTCTGAACACAGAGCGTGACCCGGGGTTCGATCGTAGCACCCTCGGAATATAACCTGAGTTGAAGGCAGACACTTAATGACTGAGTCACCCAGGCGTTTCTTCTTTGACTATTTCATCAGTGTTGTTTGGTTGCTTATGTATAAAATCCTTGACATATTTTGTTAGATTTAATCTTAAGCATTTCAATTTTGGTATGATTATAAATGGTATTTCTTTTTTAAGTGTCAAGTTCCAGCTGAACGTTGCTGGAGTATAGAAAAGTGTTGACTTTTATACATTGACCTTATATCCTACAATCTCTCTGGACTCATTTATTTGCCCCAGACAGGATTTTTTTGGTAGTTTCTTTGGGGTTTCCAAAATAAAGATCTTGTCATCATGAGATAAAGACAATTTTATTTCTCGGTTTCATGTTTCTTTTTGATTTCCTGATTCTCTTCCTTCTCCACCAAACTACGTTTGGTACTTCTTCCACAGCCCATTCCAACCGCCATCTTTCTACCTCGCAGTACTGATCTTCCACCTGGTCCTACCAAACCTCCTTGTCACATTTCTCCTCTCATCTCCTCTCACCTCACCTTCTCGAATGCTCTAACTTTCCGATAACCACCAGCAAGGCAGCCAACAATAACCAAAGCATTCTGTTGAGTTTCCTCCTTCCCAGACACAGTCACCACACTGCAATCATTCCCTCATCTCTTGACCGCAGAATTGCAAGTTGATATAGAAACAGTGAGGATTCTTCATAGAAAGAAATCAGAGCCTAATTGCACAGTTTTCCTGAAAATTCCACCAGGAGAACAGTGTGGTCTCTCACAGCAGCTCATGCATTCCATCAAGACCAACTGAGAGAAATGAGCCTTACCAAAAGATCCTTTCACCAGAATTTTGGCTGCAAGTATGTCACATTGAGATAACCCAATTCATTTTGTTGACAATATATTCACTGTATCCCACTTCCCCTTCTCATCACCTGTCTAATCTTTCATTCCCATCTTCAAAACCTAATTCTCTGCCAAGACTCCCCCGTCTTTTTGAGCTGCATCCTCTGAGATGCCGAGGATTTTATTCTGCATGTAAATCTTTTGCTCCTTGCTCCACTGGTACTATTAGATTGAACTGCTACACAGTGGAATGTTCTACAGTGTTTTGCATGTATGTGTATGTACAAATGCATGTACGTGAATGTGTGTGTGTGCACATTTTTAAATATCTTGTTTTCTCACATTACAGAAAATCACTCAAGGGTCAAAGTTCCACTTCATGCTTCTTTGCAATCCATACATGTTCAAATACGTTTGACTGATTGATATCTGTTTTTAAGCAGAGATATTGCCTTAGTTTTAACACAGACTGGGAAAATCATGTAAGTTTCTAAATATTAATTAAGTCTTTTAATCCTACTTATAATTATAGTGAACATGTATCAGTAACAATTTATGTTCAGGTATAAGTAATAAAAGAAGAAAAGGCCAAAACATCAGTAGTTTACACACAATAAAGACTTACTTATCTCTCAGATTGGAAAAAAAATGAATAAATAAATTAAAATAAAATAAAAAGCCTAGAGGTAGAAGTCCAGGCTGGGTACGACTACATGGCAAGGTTGACTGGGTCCCCCCTTTACCTATGGGACAGTTTCTCAGTCCTCAGCAAGTGGTTTCTCCCTCATGGTAGAGATGGCCTTTCAAATATGGTTCATATCAGTGATAGAAGAGAAGGAATATTGAAGACACATATGCCCTTCCCTTCAAGAAAATGTTCCAGAAGTCTCACTGGCTTCTGTTTCCACTTCTTGGCTAGAATTTAGTCTCCCAGACACACCTAGCTACAAGGGAAGCTGGGAAGTATACAAGGAGAATGGTTACTAGATCAAATGCTAGCAGGCTTCATCCATCTAGAGGAAGAACGTTCTTTCCATGTAAGTGAACCACCAGGACTTCTATGTTCAAGGGCAATCAGAGGAGCATTAGCTGAAAGACAGTAGAGTCCCAGTAATTCTCCCTCTCTTTGAGAATGCTTTGTGGTCTGCTCCAGAACATTATCCCTCAGTCACAACTACACACCTCTCTCCTTCAACAGAAACTTACAGTGTGTCTACAGGCAAATCTCCCCTCACCCCCAAGAGCCTCCCAACTTTTTTCTCCTGTGGAGTGATTTACCATCTTACCACTGAGCTGCTTAAAGAGCCAGGTCCTTTTTCTCTTCTAACTACTTGAAACTACAGCAAACCTGGTATTTCATAGATATAGCTTCACAAAATTAATTGAAATTTAACTTTAAAAATTCCTCATCCTTGTGTTTTGTCTTAACTTGAAGGTCTAAATCCATCCATTCTAATAGTAACATAGTAGGTAACTCTAAAAGAAACAGGAGGTAGAGCAATATTCTGAAGGACCACTCCACTTACATTTTTGGACCATCTCAACACCCCTAATATATGGTCATATTCTCAAGTTAACACCAAATAAACTAAGACCTCTGTCCATTACATGCCCAGTGTCACCCGACTCATGGAAATTTCCATGAGTACTGTTCCAAGAAAATGAAAAGAAAAACACATACAAAGTGTACTTGAGACACATCATCTAACTCCAATGCTCTCTTCTGCTTTCCTGTTTGATTTCAGTCCCTCTTTCTAAAAGCTCATGTCCAAGGTTTCTTTACCAATTAGTAAGCACGATTAGGAAAAGGCACCACCTCTGAAAGGTGGCAGCAAATTATGTAGTAGACGTTGCAAGACAATGGACTCTCTGCCTTTTTCGCTCCCTATGCTCCAGAATTTTAATTATAAAATGCTTGCTTTAACATTCTTGCTTTTTATTCCATAAATAGCAAAATACAGAGGTAAACCATGTTTGTTTCTCTTAATCAGCATATTCTTAATTCTTTCCTGTTTATAGCTTTACACAGGAACCCTTTTGGAGTTGCTTTGCTGCTTAGCATCAAAGCTTAGGCTATCCAGGGAGCATGGGCTATTTATTTCCATAGTTTCTATATTTAGCTCTTGGCTTTGTTTACAGTCATCTCTTCTCCACCCACAAACACTTTAAAATTCCGTTGGTTTTTTGTTTTTTTGTTTTTTGTGTTTTTTTCCCTACAATTCTGCATCTTTCTTCTATCTTTCTAGCTAGCTAGCTCCCTACCTGCTGGGCATTTTCTTCTTAAATTCTTATCCAGAAGACACCTGTCTTTCCTCTTTGGTTTCTTCTGGAAGTGGAGAAGCTTTCGGGGGCACTGTTGCAGCTGTTGCTCCCCTCTTGGGGAGAAGGAAACACTTCTAGTTGAGATTCACAGGCAACTGTCGAACGCAGTTTGAGCTCCTGGGACAGGAGAATGCTTTTCACCCCTAAAAGTCAGTGGGTTTGTCTAATAGCTCATTTAAAAGTGAACATTAGTTTTACTTTAAGGCAGCCAGATTAATTAAAAGTTCGGGGACTAAATCGTACTTGTCACTGCCTTGTTTATGTAACAACCCAAACCCAGATTAAGGAGGTGTGTGTTTCATAGTTCAAATAATAACTAATGATTCCTTTGGGAAAAGGCTCAATGTGGGCTCTGTAAACTAAAAAGAAGGGAACATTAGGAAATACTATAAATGAAATCTTTATCCCGCTAGGGCCTTGTTCTGATGTACATCTCTTGCATTTAATTTTCATCACTGAGCAAAGAAGGAGGTCAGCATAACATTCTTAAAATGCCAAAATCATAGTTATTAATTATTCAACCGTTGAAAATCAGATTGGTTTAATTATCTCTATCCTAGCTAGGCCTTCTATGACGAACAGATATGAAGGCGTGAGCTGCACAGGCAAGGCAACAAACACGGAGGAAGAACACTGGAAAGGTGAAATGTGTCAATGTGTCAGCAGGAAAAGGTTAAAATTAGGCCAGTCAGAGCTATGTTTGGGGGTAAGGTTGTGAATAGTGTTCCTATTTCCATCTTTATAATGCCAGGAAGTTATATTAAATAAATTATTTTCTGGGACGCCTGGGTGGTTCAGACGGTTAAGCGTCTGCCTTCGGCTCAGGTCATGATCCCAGAGTCCTGGAATTGAGTCCCACATTGGCTCCTTGCTCAGTGGGGAGCCTGCTTCTCCCTCTGCCTGCTGCTCCCCCTGCTTCTGCTCTTTCCCTGTCAAATAAATAAATACAATCTTTAAGAAGAAATAAGTAAATGAGCAATTTTCTTTTGAACAGATAATAGAAGCTGGAACACTATTAAACCTACTGTAAAATTTCCTGCCACAATCTGACGTAAAACACAGATGTCCTCAGCCTCCCTACTTTATAACAGGACCATTCTTAACCTCACTGAACTCTTCCAAAACGTAAACCATCGCATCTTCTCTCTTCTGCCATTTAAGTGCCTGAGGAGCACTTCTGTATAAAAGTTTGGCGGAAATTAGGGGGAGGCAAATGGTGAGATCATGAAAAGAATGCAGTCTCTATTCTGCAGAACACTTCTACTTTCCTTTGTGCTTGGACAATTTTCAGGGAGAGAGACCTGGCTTTCGCCCATCTCCCTTTTAGATTCTCAAAAGACCAATGGTTCTCTGTAGGGAGACATTTTGCTGCCAGAGCTTTTCCCTCTAGCCTTGGGCGTTTGGCAGCTTCGGGAGACATCTTGGCTGTCACTCCGATGGGGTGCTACTGGCATCTAGTGGGTGGAGGATAGGGGCGCTGCCAAACATCCTTTGGTACCCAGGACCTGTGCTGGCACCTGTCACAGCAGGGGAAGGGGGGGCCCTGGCCCCAAAGGAAGGCTGGTTCGGTGATTGACATCATTGCTCCTCAAGACTCTGGATTTCATTGTCCTAAAGAAGAAAGCTGAGGTTCATGAATACGTTCATAATTAAGAGTGAGTTGTTTCATGTTTTTTGTTTTTTTAAGATTTTATTTATTTATTTATTGAACAGAGAGAGAGAGAGAAGCACAAGCAGGCAGAGAGGCAGGCAGAGAGAGAGGGGAAAGCAGGCTCCCTATTGAGCAGAGAGCCCGATGGATGCAGGGCTCGATTCTAGGACCCTGAGATCATGACCTGAGCCAAAGACAGAGGCTTTAACCCACTGAGCCACCCAGGTATCCCAAGAATGAGTTATTTTTACACATCAGGACTGATGAATTCTTAGCTCCCTTTTAGGTATACAGACATTTAGCAGTGATCACTGAGAACATTACAGTTTTAAATGGTGGCTTGTCCCCTGACACAAAGGACAATAATATCAATCAAAGATATCTCTGGGTGAAAACATAAAAGATAAGAAAGAGTAAAAGGAATTCAAGTTTCAAACCATAATCCATTTCAAATCCTTCCAATGTGTCTGTGTCAAGGTATAAAAGCCCAAAACAAACAGCCCAGCTCTTTTCTTTTTCTACTGAAGGGTAGTGAACAGTGAAGGAAGAGCGGACTCTGACAGTTTTGAATCTTTTTTAATTTTCGAAAATTCTAAAAATACAGAGAATGAGTATACCATGTACCAAGTATACTTAAAAAAAAAAAAAAACCTCAGTTTGGTTAGAGTAGTTTTTTACTTTTAATGGCTTCAGGTCTTACTTACAAAAAGCAAGCAGAGATCATTAGGGTCAAACATTCCTTTCAGCATGCCAACTCTGCATAGACTGTGCCCACATTTACCAACCCTCATATGCTTCTCCTCCTAGTCTGCCTGAATGTTCAAACATTTGCCTGCAGCAAATACCTCCTTCCTCCCTCACACACATTCCTATGAAAACCAGACAAAAAAAAAAAAAAGCAAACACCAAAATAAATTAGAGTCTAGAGCCTTTTGGGGACCCACCACCTGATTTTCATTGGGCTCAACAAGATGCAGTAAAAGATCTGGGTAGAACTGCCTGTGTGGGCATAACCAGGTGGGAATGGGGACCAGGAGAGGAGACACCACATAGAGGATATTTTGGAAGGAACTAAGTAAGCACAAGTAGAGAGGCCTGAGTTTATGACTTCCCTGGGGAGTGGCTGGACTAGATAGGCCACAGTGCCAGAAACTGAGGCTAGAAAGGAAGACGGAGGCCACAAAGGGCTCATGCTAGCAGAAGTCCTAGAGGAACCTGGGCATGAAATGGCAAAACAGCAAGGGAGGTGGGTGGGTTTACACAATAAAGTCAGAACATCGTGCAAAATGGAAATCAAATTTTAGGTCAGACTCGATAAAAAATGTGACTGTTCCCATCCAAGGGAGAGAAGTAATAGATTGCTCTCAGTACTTCTGTGCTAAGAAGGCGGACTAAGGACATTGTGCCCATTTGGCACAAACTGCAAGTCCAAACAAACCCACAGAATCCATCTCTTTCGGATCCCTTAGCAAACTGGATGCCAGCATCTGGCAGGGCGTCCCAGAGGCGAGTCAAGCCTCTTTATGAGCAGCACTTGGAGTATTTACAGATTCAAAGGAGAAGAATTAGGACCCAAATCCCCACAACAAAACAAACAGCAGCATCAACAAATACCCCTTGCATCTAGCAGCCCAGAAAGGAAAGGGCATGGATCTCCCAGCAAATTAGCAAAACTATAGCAGAGCAAAGGCAGGTTTAAGTCTGAACAGAAGAGGGAAGCTTCTCTTGCTGACACTGGCCAGTTTCTCAAGATACCGCAGTTGGGGGTTGATCATGGAATTCTGCTATATAGCATGATGGGTTCCAAGCTGATATTAGGTCTTTGCTATGGATCACTAAAACGCTGATAGATGCCATTGTCTTGTTTATGTTATTCCTTCTCAACAAATGCTTTTGTAGTCTGCATAAGTCTCTGAAATAAGGAACCACTTAAGGCGCTGATTGATACAGATAGAATTGCGCTTGGTAGACCTTATCCCGTAGTTGCCATTAGAGAAATAGTTCCCTGAAAAAATTCTGTCTAAGGAGTGCTTATTTCTAACCGTGTGTCACAATACATCAGAGTCTAGAATTCTATTAAATGGCCCATTGCAAATCATTACACAGTTTTGTAAACAAGAAGAGAATATACAAAATTATCATTTTAAAAAATTTAAGGGTAATTCTGGTAGTTGGAAATAACAAAGTAGAGGGCACAGAAAGACAAGTGAGGGGCTCCTACAATAATCTAGGACAGTGCTTCTCAAAGTGTGGGTCCCAGATCAGCAGTATCAGCATCATTGGGGAACTTTGTAGAGTTGCAAATTCCCAGGCTCCATCCAAGATCTGCTGAATCAGAATGTCTTGTAGCAGGGCCCAGAAATCTGAGTTTTAACAAGCCCCAGGACATTCTGATGCATGCTCGGGTTTGAGAAGAGCTGAACAAGGAACTTGCTCTGCAGAGAGTGATCTGGTAGACCAGCAGCCTCAACAGAACCCCACCCTCGGGAGCTGGTTAGAAATGGAGATTCTCAGGCCCCGCCCCCAGACGTACTGAGTCAGAATCTGTGTGCTGTCCAAAGCCCAGGTGTCAGAAAAACTGGACAAATGAGATTCTCAAAGAGGGGGATCTCTGTGGGGATGGGGAGGAAGTGCAGACTGGAAGAACATTTGGGCAAGATTAGTGAACAGCTCCAACACTTTACTAGTAAACCAGTTGTATAAAACTACCCCTCAAAAACCCACATGGACTGGGTGACCGTTCTGTTGGGATTTGAGGGTCCCCAGAGTCTACAGTAGCGGGGTAATAAAGACTTTTTTCGCCTGTGTGGCTCCATATCTGCCTCTCTAATTGTCCTCTTCCCCCAAATGCAAACGTTTCTGGGAGGGGCTGTACATGAAGTCGTTAATGTAACACTTCCAAAGAATGGCTGGTCTCTTTTTGGCTGGAGAAGCAGCAGGTGGGAGATGTGGATGCCTTAGGGAGTTACTCAAGAGGCAGTGATGGGATTTAATGGAAACAGGTTAGACCTACATCATGGTTTCTGGGCAGGCTGGCTCTGGCTCTCAGGGCTACGCAGGCTTGGCAGCAACAAAGCGACAGTTTATGGGAGAGCTAACAAGCTCCCCGAGTGTGCTGTGGATTTGTGTTAAGGAGGCAAAGTTCAGCCTGGGAGTCAAAACCGAACAGGTGGGAAACACCTGCTCTCTCTAGCTGCAAAATGCGTTAAAACCTGCTCGCCCTTGCCAACAATCCATGTAGGCCTTGGCTTTCATGATTAAGAGTCAAAGGAAAGAAACTATAGACCAGCTCATCTTATCTTTTTTAAATTGGGAACTCATTCTGGTTCACCTTAGATTAACGACCCATTAACAAGTAAAGTAACATATACCTTGCTATTTATAAACTACGAGTTTTAGAAATTTATATCGTTATTCTAAGGTTTATACAAGACTTATAATGTACCTTATCATTTAATAAACCCTTGCCACACTCAATGCAAATTGAGATGAATACTTCACTGTGTATCATCTATTACTTCCTGAGTTGTTACAAAGTCAAATCTTGAAATTCTCAGGGCTCCAAAGGAAACATAAAATGTTAGTTCTCTGTAGCTGGTGTCCTTTGAAGATGGTCTATTCCACCAAATTTCCCAGTGTACTCTCTGAAAGCACTAGGAAGGAGCATAACACAATGATCTTCATTTCAGTAATTTTTATCATGGGTCCTGGCATCAGAATGTCCAGGTCAGAATTCACCCTCAGAGAATTGGTCTCTCCCTCAGCTTAGAGACCAAGTGCAAGTTACTGAACTTCTCGGTCCCTCATTTTGTGCATATGCACAAGGAGGAGCACAATTCCCACTTTGTATTTTCAGTGACTAATGAGCTAACTTGCAAGTAGCAGGTCATCAATAAATGTCAGCTATCATTTTTGCCAAATGAGCGATTTGAGGGTTACAAGCTCCCCTGTGAAATAGTGACACGTATATAAATAAACGAGAATGCCAGGAATGGGCAAGTGCTGTTCTTGTTGTTTTTAAGTATAAAGTGAAGCAAAGAGAAAAAAGTAGCTGCTTCGGTGAGGACAATCTGGGACTTGGAAGGCATCCAAAACCAGGTGCAATCCATGATGGGGGAGGGCATCACCATAACAATCTGGGAGAAGAGAATTCCAGCAAAAAAGCAGCAACTATGGTGCCCTAAAGACTTTAGGATAAATTTCAGGGAAGAAGGAGACCCATCGGCCACATCAAACGATGCTTAATGGGCCAAGTGAGATGAAAACAGATGACAAGATGTTGGACTCTGATAACTGTGATAAGAACTTTGCTGCGGAGTGCGTGTGTGGAGGTGAGACTGTGAAAGGAAGAAGAAGAGATTAAGGGTGAAGACCACTCTTGGAGAGAGTTTTGCTGTGAAGGAGAGCAGCAAAGTCAGGGTAAGAGTGCCTGGCAATGCTTTCGAGTTGGCGAAAAGAAGTCCTCACCAGCCACATGGGACCTGTGTGTCAAGGCACACAGAAAAGAAAAGAGATGTGTGCGCTGGAGGAGAGATACCAAGGGGACAGGACGAGAAGGGAGGTCTGCATGCAGGCTGAGGGGACCCAAGCATGATGCTGGCACAAGGTAGCAGGGAATGAGCATGAGGAACTAGAATGACTTGGCGAGGGGGGGGGGGGGGGACGTCCTGCCCCGAACACTGCCGAAGGCAGAGCTTGGAAGGAAATAAGCAACTATGGGATAACACAGTTTAAGATGAAAAACCAGGACCTTCCTGTTCCCAGGACTCACCAAGTCCTCTCTGCTGAGAATAAGAAAGGTACCTGAGATCCTAGGAGAATCAGGAATGAAGAATAATAGTGTTCAGATACCCCACATGCACTCCTAATTTTTAAAGGAAGATGCTCTTTATGGGTCAAAATTAGAACTGAATA
This sequence comes from Mustela nivalis, assembly GCF_964662115.1. Taxonomy (NCBI): domain Eukaryota; kingdom Metazoa; phylum Chordata; class Mammalia; order Carnivora; family Mustelidae; genus Mustela; species Mustela nivalis. Next base: position 111,426,147 of record NC_139027.1, read on the forward strand.
ATGTATTAAAACCCTTGAAAATGCATAATGGAGATCTCCATTTAGCATATAATCCTTAAAATTTCATCTTCATCTTGGAAATAGGGAATAGGAAATCCAGATCATGCTGGCTGGAACTTAAAGTCTGCAGTGGAAATGCAGTCATATTAAGTACTTAATCACTAACTCTCCTGTGCCGTATTAACTAGTTCTCGGAGTGACCGTTTGCGTCTAAGCCTTGGAATGGGGGAGACCTCCACAAGTATGCCTAGGGCAGGTCCAAAGAGGATCTTTTGCCAGAATTATCCATTCAGGAGACCTGAGCTATGGAGAGATAATCACATGGAAGAAACATAGCAGGAGGGGCTATGCTAGTATTAGAATAGTCAGCATTTTCTGAGCATATGCTATGTGCGCCAGGGTCCGAGCAGAACCCTTTCTTGTCATTCACAGCCGCATTAACTTTTTAACACTCAATAGCATTCTTATCCCCTTTTTACAGACGAGGAAACAGAAGCTCAAAGATGTTAGGTAATTTGCCCCCAAGTTACATACCCGTTATTAAGGGGGAGTACTCGTGATGACAAGCCTTCGGTGATAACAGAACCAACCAAGTAATTGCCAAAAACAAAAGGGCAGAGTGTGTAGAGCTGGATGAATGCAGTGTGGGTGTAGAGAGAGAAAAAGCAGAGATGAGGTTAAGGTGCGGGTGGGCTGAAAGCCAGCCTCAGAGGTAATTCTAGAGCACAGCCTGTCTGCTGATGGTGGAACTCTTAATGGAAGGTTGGCAGACATCACGGAGCTGAGGAGTGGTTCTGGAAGCAAATAAAGCTTGGTCTGCTGGCAGGGGAAGGATGAATTACCTCTTCAGTGCACTGGTTCTCTAATTCCATCGCCTCCCATCCGCAGCCTGCTACTCCCTCCTACTCGGTCCAACTCGGTGATATTTAAGATTGAGGAACTGCCCACATATGGAGCCGGCGGTAGTTTATCACTGAAATCAGAAGCATCTATGTTCCCTCATACACTGCTGGTGAGAATGGAAAGTGACACAAACACTTGGGAAAGGTGGTAGGGAGTTTCTTATGAAGTTAGACATCCACCCTAATAGACTCAACAAGCCCACTCCTATTAAGTACCCAAGAGAGATGGAAAGATTGTTCATGATAAGTCTATTCGTAACAGTTCAGCCTTTGAAACAGTCTATCACCTGGAAAATGGATAAATCGTGGTGAAATCCCCTGAAGGAATACAAAACAGCAATAAACAAGAGTCACACGACATGCAGCAACGTGGATGGGTATCAAAAGCATTACATTGAGTCAAAAAAATCAAAGGCATGAAAAAATGCTATGTGAGTCCACTTAGACGGAAGACAGTTTTCTCTGGGTATTCATGTGTGTGCAGGGCTAGCAAGGAGAGGTAGTGCCTGGAAGAGGGCAAAAGAGAATTTTCTGGGGCTGTGATAATATTCTATCTTGAGTTACTTTATGGCTACACAGGTGTATACACTTGACAAAATTTGTTCAGGGATATATTTGAGATTTGTGGACTTCACTCTATATAACTATGCCTCAAAGAAGACTCATTAGCACACAAAATTAAAAAATTTTAAAAACTGTCCTTGTTCTGACAGTTGGGTAAAGGAAACCTCATTGTTGGGGTGCCTGGGTGGCTCAGTCAGTTGGGAGTCTGCCTTTGGCTCAGATCATGATTCCAGGGTCCTGAGGTTGAGTCCGACATGGGGCTCCCTGCTCCGCTGGAAGTCTGCTTCACCCTCTGTCCTGCTCTTTCTCCCCCTCTCTCTTTCTCTCTCTCTCAGATAAATGAATAATATCTTTAAAAGAGAGAAAAGAATATGAAAGCCTCGTTGTTGGCTTTCAAGTTTATCATCCTCATCCCATCTCTGCTAATCGGGCCCTTGATCATCCCTACACATCACAAAATGCAAAGGGAATCCACACAACACAGAACCTGTACCACAGCTGCACTTGACTCAACAATTATCCTGGTAATGGGCACTTTTTTGCTTCTTCCTTGCAAAAGGGTATTGATCAAAAGGCAGTGCCGTTAACATTAACAAAATAATTAAAATGAGGGGCGCCCGGGTGGCTCAGTGGGTTAAAGACTCTGCCTTCAGCTCGGGTCATGGTCTCAGGGTCCTGGGACCGAGCCCCACATCGGGCTCTCTGCTCAGCCAGGAGCCTGCTTCCTCCTCTCTCTCTCTCTCTCTGCCTACCTCTCTGCCTCCTTGTGATCTCTCTGTCAAATAAATAAAATATTTTTAAAAAATAAAATAATTAAAATGAGTAGGATATGTTCCCACAGAGAAATGGGACAGTACATGAGCTTTCCTTAGGAATGTGCCAAGTTCCATGAATAATTAACTGTCATTGTTAAAATCCTGCCTTTCATATTTTTGAATCCTGTGAATGTATTATGTATTAATAAAATTTAATAAAGTATCTGGGAAATAGAAGGAAACAGCCCCTGGTAATTCTTAGAACTATGAATTGATCTGGAAGGACCACCACTATCTGTCCCGCCCCCCCGCGTCCATCACTGACACTCTGGAGTCTCCAGGTTCTTAGGTACCAGAGTCTTATTCATGGGCTGGACATCGGCTGCACTTATTTAGCTGCTCCCCTTCCCCTGTAGCTAAGCAGTAGTAGCCATGATGTGCCAAAATGGGCAGATCTCTTCACATGGTTTGAGATGCAGGAACTCACTCTTACACATGTAATTACTCTTCTCAGCTTGCTGACCAAAAAAAAAAATATATATTAAAGAGTGAACACTAAGTCTTAAGCACAGTTTACTTACTGAGAAAATAAGCCTCTTTAGGAAATAAATTGCGTATCTAAATTAATTTCCCTCTTAAGAATGGTGTGGCATAATTCAGGCATTAGGTGTAATTTTGCAAAAAAAAAAAAATTTTTTTTTAATTAGTCAAACCAGTACTGAAACTCAGGTATGCTTTAGTTTTAGCAAATGGCATAAAATTATAACTATGAATCCTGAAAAGTCTCATATGCATTTTATAAATACGATTTCAAGTTTATTTGATGAAATTCGTTACTCCAATAGATTTCATATGTCTAAAACAACTCTACAATTAAGTTAGAATTTATAAAATGCAGCACAGATGCTTTGAAGGCTAAGAAATATATAAGATTAAGTTATCTCCAAAGAAGGTACCTTGATGATAATAAAATAGGAATCCACCCTTTGATATAAGCTTAGGTTACTATCTTATTTCACATTATCCTAATTAATTTTCCCAATGTGGCTATTAACTAATTGAGATTACCAACACAGGAATCTGGATTCAAATTCTGCAACTCACTAGCTGGGAGACCTTGGGTAAGTTGTTGAATTTCTCTGTATCTCATTTTCTTTTTCTATAAGAAATAATAATAGTGACTATTTCATAAGTCTGTACTTTAGATTAACTCATCTGATGCATATAAAATCCTTAAAGCAATGTTCAGCACATAAGCTGTGGTTAATTGTTCTAGTCACTGTTACTTGTTACTTAAAAAAAAAAATTCCAGTTCCTGCTATTAAAATTACTAGGGACATCTTTTAAATACAATGCTTCTATTACTATGGGAACTTAGACACATAGCAATGATCCTAAAATTTATAGACACATGATTTTCAAAACAAAGATACAAGATACCAGTGGAAATTAAGGACTACAAGATTTGCTCTGAATGTTAAAATAGAAGACCTCATAATCACAGTTATCATCACAGTGTTACAGACTGTACTAGTGAAAAGAAAGAAAAAAAGAACAAACAGATGAGTAATGGCGAAACAGCAAATGAAGACGCTTATATATAATCATCATTCTTTTCCATAAATGTATCTGTAATGAAGATAAAATAAATCATTCAAGTTATAATAGAACTTAGAAGTATTTTATCCCAACCCAAGACAGGCATTGGTTCTAGGTGTCGCTGGAGATGCTCAGTTAGACCCTTGCTTCTCAAGGACTAGCATCACCTGGGAGTTTGTTAGAAATGCAGAGTCCCATGCCCCACCCCAGACTTAATGAATCATAATGTACATTTCAACAAGATCACCAGGGGTACGCATGCATATTAAATATGGAGACATACCGGCCTATACTATTTTAATTACTTGCATTCGAGGCAAACTCACGACTCATGAGGCAATGGTCCACTATGAGATATTCCCAATTTCTAACATGTCCTCATTATATGGAGTCCAAGTTTAAGAAAAATATATTGTCCATAAATCCATTTTTAAAGATTTTATTTATTTATTTGACAGAGATCACAAGTAGGCAGAGAGGCAGGCAGAGAGAGAGAGAGAGGAGGAAACAGGCTCCCCATCGAGCAAAGAGCCCAATGCAGGGCTTGATCCCAGGACCCTGGGACCATGACCTGAGCTGAAGGCAGAGGCCTTAACCCACTGAGCCACCTAGGTGCCCCCATGATCCCATTTTTAAATGCTTAAATGGTCAGTGATATGAAATATGTATATATGCACATATGTATCTAGACTTTGGTTTAGGTTTACATAGGAAAACTTCTGGAAGGATAACATCTATTTGTTGATACTAGTAAGCAACCTATAAATGTGCTGTTGGCATTTCTTACTATGACTTCCTATTTTTGTACCCTTGATTCTTAGTTTGATCACCTAGATTCAAGATCAGTTTTATTAATCCTTCCCCAGAGAGCTAGAAGCAACCTCCAGCCTCCTCTTTGGATTTCTTTACCTCAGGAAAAAGGCTCTAAATGATAGCACTGGCTCCTGCTAGTCTACCACTTTACTACCTTTCTGGGTCCCTCCATGCTGTCAGCAGGTCTTCCAGAAGCAGGTGCTAGAACCCAGCTCTCTCTGGTCACCATTAGTGAAAGCAATCATTTGATCTTCAGGAGTGTTTTTCTTCTTGGTTAATGTCCTAAATTTAAAATGTCATTTGCAAAGTCATGGAAGAAATTAGTTCTTAAGTCACATAAATTATTATAGAACTTGTTTATAACAGCAATGTCCACAATAGCCAAACTATGGAAAGAGCCCAGGTGTCCATCAACAGATGAATGAATAAAGAAGATGTGGTATGCGTATATATATACATATATACAATGGAATACTGTGCAGGCATCCAAATAAATGGAATCTTGCCATTTGCAACGATGTGGATGGAACTAGAAGGTATTATGCTAAGCAAAATAAATCAATCAGAGAAAGAAAATTATCATATGACCTTGCTGATATGAGGAATTTGAGAAAAAAGACATAGGATCATAAGGGAAGGGAGGGAAAAATGAAACAAGATGAAACCTGAGAGAGGGAGAAACCGTAAGAGACTCTTAATTGTAGGAAACAAACTGAGAAAAAAACTGAGGGTTGCTGAAGGCGAGGGGGGTGGGAGGGATAAGGTGGCTGGATGATGGACACTGGGGAGGGTATGTGCGATGGTGAGTGCTGTGAATTGTGTAAGACTAATGATTCACAGACCTGTACCCTTGAAACAAATACATTATATGTTAATAAAAAAATTATTACAGAGCTTTTCCTCCGACATGTCCTGAATGTACTGGAGATGCTAGGAAGAGCCCTGCAGTGGTGTTAATTGCACAGAACTCAATATTCACTTCTGAAGCAAGAAAGAGCCATCTTGTGTACAGTGTTTGAAGGATGACAGTGCAGGGGCAGCAAGTAATTCCCAGCAGGAGGAGAACAAAGAATGATGGGGGACAGATCTACTTGTGTGTATGTAATGACATTCAGTGTAGCCTTAGGTATAATTGTGAACCTTGATTGAGCTCCTACAGATAAGGTGACAGTTGATATAATAACCAAGAAAATAGGGGCACCTGGGTGGCTCAGTGGGTTGCCTTCGGCTCGGGTCATGATCCCAGGGTCTGGGATCAAGCCCCGCAACAGGCTCTCTGCTTAGCAGGGAGCTTGCTTCCTCCTCTCTCTCTGCCTGCCTCACTGTCTACTTGTAATTTACGTCTATCAGATAAATAAATAAATAAATAAATAAATAAATAAATAAATACATGTTTAAAAAAAAACAGAAAATAAGAAGACAAAACTTTAGGGGACTCATGGTAAAAAGAGGGTAATTAGAGCTTTTCTTAGTTTAATGTTCAGTCTAGAACAGAGTTCCCCAACAAGTCGGTGTGTCATGATGGGTGTAATGAGTTTGCCTCTCGGCACAACTGTGTGAGGCTTGGCTAGTACAAGACCTCAGCTGGCCATCTCCAGCACCAACAAGCCTGCAAACACATTATATTTGTCCAACGCATGTTGTGCCACTGCTCCCAGAAATAAATATATATTTATTTGGAAACACTGGAAGAAAAGATAACTTCTTTACTGTCAACTTCCAAGGCTGTTTCAAAAACATAGATCATGACAGTGGAGCAAATACAGCATCTTCTAGGCAAAAGACAAAGACATTTCTAGTGCAAGCATTGATGGACACACCCCCCATTCATTAAGGCTTAGCATGGCATTAATCTGTGCTGACACCATTTGGTACAGAAATAGCTATGGTTTTAGGAAAGTTGGTGAGCACTCTGTAACTCAATATCAGAACACTGAGCTGTTGTGAAGAGCACATGAGAATGTTCTGCAATGGTATATCGACCTTGATACAAGGACACAAGCAGATATGCATGGAAAAGCATGGAGCAGGTGTGGGACATAGCTTGGGCTGTGATATGGGAACAAAAGAAAAAAAAGGTCCACATAGAACCAGAATGGCCACAGAAAAAATAACTTGGACTGCGTCAGGATAATCACATTTCCCCAAGTAATTGAGGACAGAGGGGTTTCCCAGTTCTTTGTCATAAAGGGACTAAAATTAAAGCTGGGATTGAAATTAACTCTAGTTTGTTGTTGTTGTTGTTGTTGTTGTTGTTTTTGGCAGGGGGACCAGTTATTTATCATACAATGATATAGGTAGGTAATCACAAACTTGTGTTATTATTCTCTTTTATAGATGAAAGAAGTAAAGCTTAAGGAGATTTGTTCATTTGCCCAAGTTCATAACAGCTATTAACAAGAAAGATCTAGCTTTAAAGCTGATGTTTTCTCCTCCACCCAGTGTTTATTCCACCACAACATGCTACTTTGTACTGAAGTCTTGTTGTTGAGACTGAAGGATGTACCTTGTAAAGCAGACGCCAATAGAGTAGGGGTTGGACCATGAGTCTACCACTTCTTGAGCAGGACATGTGACAAGAACACTGTACGTGTTCCTATCTGTGACTCCAAATATGCTTCGAAGGCAGGGTTTCTCAACCTCAGCATGATGACATGTTGGGCCAGATGATTTTTTCTTTTGTTTTAAGGAGCTGTCACCTGCATTGTAGGATGCTGAACAGTATCCCTGGCCTCTACCCACTAGAGGCCAGTAGCTCCATGCCTCAAATTGTGACAACCGAAAATGTCTTCAAACCTTGCCAAACACCCACAGCAGGAAGTAGGGTAAAATTACTCCCATTTGAGAAACATTGCTCTGTGGCCATGAAAGAAATGTTTTCCTCATTGAAGCTTAACAGAAGGCATGGCTGAACTCAATGACTTGCTCAGCAGCTTAAAGGATAGACATTAATAGAATCTTCAGCTCTTTACTCTGGACCGAGGGTGAAGCCACAAGAGTTTTGTACTTTGTTTTTAGTAGTAGCTAGGCTAAGTGACTCCAGCTGTCATAACAGATAAAATCACAGTGCCTTCATTCAATGCAAGATCATCCCTTACTCACGTTACAATCCAATGTAGGTGTGCCTCCACGTAATCATTCAGGAATATTTTTGGTTCCACCACCTTCAACCAGTGGCTGGAATTTCCTCCATTCAGCCAAGGTGGGTGGGAAAAAGATGTTGAGGTGACACTACCTCTCTGAACCACATCAGCCTGCAAGTGTCACCCATCACTTCTTCTCACATTTTATTGGTAGTCCTTCACTGTGAAGACTTTTTGCAGCAAAACACTATACTATGAAAGAAGTGTATGTAATTTCAGCGTTTTTATCTATCTATCTGTTCTGAACGTTTCAAAGCATGTGCGTAAATAATTCAGCCTGATAAGAACCTTCCAACATAAGCAAATATAATTCCGTGTGTGTGCGCGCGCGCGCGCACACGCACGTGATCTTCCCATGTTATACTTGGTAAAGTTGGACATGGATACTTCCTTTAACTCGGGGTTGATATCCTAGGGTTAGAACTCCAGACTCTCACTCTTGAGTTAAGAGTTCTTACCTAAGAAGGCAGGTGACACATATTCATCGGAGTAGAGAACACCATTAGCCAAAGACAGGGACAATGTTATAAGTACCGTCTCTGGAATCTCATTAGGTCAAGTGTTGGGCATTGCCACCGAGTAGTTGTATGTGACATTAAACAAGCCCTCAGAGCCTGCATTTTCACATCTCGGGGCAATCATTGTGACCCTACTATAGAGTGGTATAAAGTTTAAACGAGATGATAGCTGGAAAATATTTAAAACAATGTCCAATAAATTTTGATCATTGATAAACTACAAGAAATAACTAACACATGATCTATAGGTCTATAGAATTTTCTTGCTAATATACATTACACTTAAGTTCTATATTTTGGGGTTGATTTAGGTTTCTCCACGTTAGGCTGTTTAAAGAACAAATCACTTCTCATTGACTTCGGCAGATTTGCTCAATTCTACAGTAGAAACTGGGAGAAGAGGCATCTGGGAAAGCAGGTGTCGATGATTCAGCAAAAATCCATACTAAGGCTGGAAAGCAGCCCAGAGTGTAAGCCCCGCTGACAGCAAGTCCAGAGAATCTTGTTCATTGAAACACCAAGGACAACGTGAAACTTTATGAAAGGTCAAGGCAAGGTCAAATGGGTCGTGTGTTCTTCTGCCAGGGTAACTGCCAGAAATTCTAGGGCCGAGAATAGAAACCCAGCACCCAGCCTCACTGTCCATTTCATGGTTTCGAATCATCTTGTTTTATAGATGAGGAAACAAATGCACCGCAAAGTTGGTGGTTAAAGAGGAGACGTGAGTCCTCAGGATATGCCTCGTGCATTCTTGGGTCAATTGTCTTACCGGAGTTGCCTTCATAGGTATGTTACTTTATATTCCCTAATTCTACACACTGCAGTGATACTGACCCATGAGGCAAAATGCAAAAGTTTACAGAGTACCTTTCTGGAAGCTGCCAGTTTTTCCCACACCTAAACACCTCTTCAAGTTTAAGAGTTATTTCCCCCAATCTGAAGGTTAGTCCCACCTTCTGTAAGCACTTTGCCTTATTTCTTTAATAAGAAAGAGAGAAAGAAAGGAGGAACAACAACAACAACAACAAAAAATGATCACATTAACAACAAGCTCTTTGTTTACGATCAAAATATTCCAAAGCCCCTCTTTCAGTTGAGTGCGTAATAACTGGAGAAGTAATGGTTTGGTGCACATGGACAGCACAACACAGTAATTTCTGTCAAAAAGATGGAGCATGAAAACTCACTCATATTAGAGCAGCACAGACATCCCCCTACCGCCCCACAAACCCTTCTGAAGGGCATCAGCCTGCCCAGGAGACTAGTATAAAAACAACTCAAAATGTCCGCTTTGGGTAACACGTTTCTACTGATTTTAACACAGAAAAAATTCACAAGGATTGAGTCTCTTATTCTTTCAGGATGCAAATGTTGCTTTGAGAATGTGATGGTGGGCACAATATGCCAAAAACAGGTCTGTCTCGGAAACATTCTTTTATTATAAAAACCTCAGAATGGGTTCTTAGAACAGCCTTTTAATTTCAGTTTTACCAGATTTTAATATCGCCTGGAAGTCAAGTAAAATTCTATTGGGTAATTCTGAGCTTCGTTTATTTGTTTTATGGAGTTGGCAGCATAAATATCTTCAGATACAAAATACACATGAGTCTGTGTATACCTGTGCATGTAGGTAGATGAAATTTCTGCTAGCTGACTGTTTTTGACCTACAAAAATGTCTATTTCATAAGGTTCATCCTCACATAATCAAGAAACGTCTAATAAATAGTAAAAATGCAAAATACTGAAAACAGACTTCATGCCCTAAAAGAATATGACATCATGCTTCCTATTTCTCTCCTTCTTAGTTAATTCTATGTTACACCCATCCTGTATGACAGAGCAAAGGACCAAGATGCTGTTATCATAGACCCAGATTATATTCCTTCAACTCGACCAATAACAAATGGCCTCCAAATGCCCAGAAACGGCCTTTCAGAATCCGTTACGTGCCAGTGACTTTGTCCTCAAAATAGACTTGCAGAACACTCTGCTGACTTTGCAGGAAACCCTGAACGCTATCAAGAAAATAGAAACCCTGAACTAGTCTTTTCAGCAGAAGAAAGCTCCATAGAGTAACATATGTTCCTCAGAATTACAGACCTGAGAGCTGGCCACTGGATATGAGATACGAGCACTGAACTAAGAGACGAAACTTCAGCTAAACCAGCAGAAGGGGGACATCAATCTGATCCAGTACGCTAAAGTAGCATTTGAGAGCCTTTTAAGCAACCCTCCATATTAATACAACATGACTCTTTGATGGCTACAAATTGAAGCTTCTGGAATATCAACATGGAACATTTGGAAAAACCATGTTCTTGTATAATAGGCACATAGGCTTTAGAATCAGCTAAATCTCAGCTTTGCAGCTATAGCTCTGAGATCGGATCCAAGTACTCAACCTCTCTGTGCTCCAGCTTCCCATCTAGAAATGAAAATGAAAGAAATATCTTCCCCCTTGGGTTGCTATAATATTTAAGTTAATACAGCGTAAAATGGTTACAGGCCCTGCACGTGATAAACAATTAATAAGTAATAGCTATTATTATTGATTCGATGCCATTGTATCCATTCATTTTAAGGTCCCATAGTTGTATCCCACATTTTTTTACCTGGAGAAAGGAAGGGCAGATCTTTGACTAAGTGAGTTTTACCTCAGGAAAGAATTATTCCTGAAGACCTGCTTGTCACCTGCCTATTTTCCTATTTTCAAGGGCAAAATATGTCAGCATTTAATGACAAGAAGGAAACCTGAAACACAGCTCCTTTACAAGCATTTAAGTAATACTTATTTTAATGTTCATTTCTGCTGCCTAGGAGATTTCACGAAATCTGTAAGGCAGGGTCCTCATGAAGATGCACTGTGGTGGGCCAGTGCTAGGTTAAAGAAATCTAAGTCTAATTTAAGAACGCGCTGGGCCACCGCGCTGAGTATTGTACAGATGAACTCTATCAGGGAACCACAGCCCAAACCAAATGATGATTTTAATAAGGGAACAATGCTGAACAGTCTTATTGTAAATCTAGCAGAGGAAGTGTCGTTGTCATTAGTGGAGCTATTGTTGCACATGGGACACGGCATGGTAGCTTCAGAGAGGACCCTGGATCACTGACATTTCTGGCAGCTGAAAGAAGGAAATGTTCCAGCTGCCTGCACACAGGGGTGAAAAGGAGAGGACGGCTGCAAATGTGGCTGATAAAAACAAGTCTCTATTTCAGGCTGATGGGACAAAATACTGACTGTACTCAGTGACCTGGCGGCTCCAGCTGAAAGGCTTTCGACCATTTCCAAACACATTTGGTAGAAAAGCAAGTCAATGTTTTAGAAGTCTTGTCTGAAAGAGGCGAGGGTGAATGGGGACCTATGCAAAACAGCTTCATCAAACTTTTCCTTTTATAGAATATTGGATATAAATACAGGACTACAGAATTAAATGTTGTCGCTTAAGACCTCCAAAGCTAACTGATGAATAGAAATGAGTGAGACCATCACTTGGATCTTACATTCTGACTTGACACTGGATTTTGAAAACAATCAGTGCTGTTCAAAGTTGGCAGCTTTTCCTTGATTTTGCACCCAGCACTGTGTCTTAGGCATATCTGGCTAGTCAGCTGGCTGGATGCCCACGATTAGCTGGCTGGAACACAGTATTATATGTATACTCATCTTCCTATCGGAACCATGTTCCCAACCCCTGCCCTAGGGACAGGTCTCAAAACCCTAGAGCAGCAAGAACTTTTGGAGACCTTGTATTTGGGTGCCTCTGTCTCACAGCATATCAAAACTCAAAACGGCATCAACTTCAACATGCCCCAAGTTGCAAAGTAATAGAGTAGCCATAAGCTTTTGTTTTACATACATATATATGTATTTAATTTATAAAATTGTCATTCCTATAAAATAATACCAAAAAGATACATTTAGACATCTTTCAAGATGAAGAAACAACAAAACATACCAGCTGAAATAATGCAGAGCAATAAACATTAAAATGGAATGGTTAGGACCACATCAGGCAACGCTCCCCAAAGACACTGGTCTTTTGTTTAAAAATGAAGCTAAGAAGAGCCAACACAGTGACAAGAGAAGCTGGCTGCAGATGTCTACAACTCCTGCATCTACCTCCTCTTTCCATTTTAAGCACTCTGCAGAAGCAGCAGAATTCACATTTAAGCTATGACCAAAGAGTTCCATAAGAGAAATAAGGGGGAAAAAAGACTGGGTGTACAATACAAGAAAAATTACCCTTAGTCATGTCGGGGTGTGTGTGTGTGTGTGTGTGTACATGTAGGTGTGTATATATATATATATATATATATATATATATATATATATATGATATGTATATATAACATTATTTTTGTTATATATTATCTACATAGATATATATACATAATACATACCTGTAGGTAGTGAAGTGAATGAAAAAATAATCAGTTTTGTATGAGGACAACTAGAAGACAATAAAATTTTTCAACTATGTGTGAAATAATTTACCAGATGGAAAAGCCTCAGAAAAATATATGGGGTCTAAGTAAACAATGACTCTATTTAAAAAGCTGGAAACTTGGGCACTTGGGTGGCTCAGTCAGTTAAGCATCTGTCTTCAGCTCAGGTCAGGTCTCCCTCTCCCTCTGCCTGGTATTCCCCTTGACTGTGTTCTCTGTGTGTGTGTGTGTGTGTGTCAAGTAAATAAATAAAATCTTAAAAAAAAAAAAAAAAGCTGAAACCTCAAACTGTGCATGAAGGAAGGGTAGAGACATATCCTTCAAACTAAACTATGACAAGCAAGCCCTTTATGGCAGGGACTCCTAATTGCTCTACAATATCCAAGTCACACTTCTTCCCTTTTGGTAAAGACAACCTTTAAGTGTTGCTTGGACTCCTGGACACTGAGCCGAAGAATACATACTTCATTTTCCCTTTCAACGAAGCATAGTTACGTGACTAAGTTCTGGCCAGTTGGACATGAGCTTCAATGATGTATGAGGTTTCTACAATAGGTCTTTAAAAGGAAACGCTCACCATCCACATTTCCCACAGCGGGAAAGAGGACATGGTGCTGTGATCCATATTCAGCCATAGGCGTACTCTGGCGTACATATGGTAGAACAAGACTAAAGAAACCAAGACACCTGGACAACTGTGTAGAGCAGGGTAAACTGCCCACTGGTTCAGATGTTAACATACAAAGAAATAAACCTTACATCTATTTAGGTCTTCTGTTTGGGTATTGTGAAAATAGTTACATCAACATCGTGGCCAATAATGAAGTTTGGTTTTGGAGTTGTATTTCACTCTTGGTAACCAGCAATGCCTTTGAGAAACTTCAGGAAGGTCACAGAAGTAAAATAAAAATTACAATCTGGCTCTGATATTTAAAAAGTTTTGCTTTTATTTTTTTCCTGAAGATTTTATTTATTTACTTGAGAGAGAGAGAGAGAAAGCATGAGAGCGAGAAGGTCGGAGGGAGAAGCAGACTCCCCATGGAGCCAGGAACAAGATTCAAGACTCAGTCCCAGGACTCCAGGATCATATCATGACCAGAGCCGAAGGCAGTTGCTTAACCAACTGAGCCACCCAGGCACCCCAAAGTGTTGTTTTTAAAAAGGACATTAGCAGGGGCGCCTGGGTGGCTCAGTGGGTTAAGCCGCTGCTTAGGTCATGATCTCAGGGTTCTGGGATCGAGTCCCAAATCGGGCTCTCTGCTTGGCAGGGAGCCTGCTTCCTTCCCTTCCTCTCTCTCTGCCTACTTGTGATCTCTCGCTGTCAAATAAATAAATAAAATCTTTAAAAAAATAAAATAAAATAAAAAGGACATTAGCAAATGCTGTGATGGAAGATTTGATTTGTAACAGGTACTCTGTAGCTTCAAAATTTCATAGGTTAACAGTTGAACTAAGTCACTAGCCAAAATTTGAAGAAGTAAATTATCTGCACCAACAACAATTTTCTGAGTCAAGAGAAAGAAATGTCTTTCTGAAGACTGGCTAAATCATAGGCCAAGGAAAATCAAAACCTATCTTTCCTAGAAAGCTTTAAAACAATTGCAAATTTCCTACTCTGGCCTTCGGGATTGTTCTGCTATGTCACAGAAGCTGGGTTGGAATGCAAATATTCCATATCCAGAAATGTGTTAAAAAATCTATTCTATATTAAAAACCTATTCTGTAGAGGCCAAAATATCACTCCATAATTTCCCAGAGAATTAATACTTAGTATCAGGAGCTGGAAGAAAATAGGTTAGGAATGTTTAATGTTGGAGAGACACATGTAAACACATCAGCAGATACTCACACTTCCAAGTAGGAACACTTAACAGAGAGCAAAATATTTACTTAGACAACCCTAAAGGGTAAATCTTTAAAAAATAAACATTTAATAACTCTTAATTAGATTACAAAAGTGATAGGAGTGTTTGTAGCTTCATACAGATTTTAGAAATATTCTAAAATATTTCCTCCCTGCAAACAACAGCTTGTCCAATGTGTTTTGTCCTTTCCAATTCAGGTCAAGGGTGCTGTTCTCTGTGGAGCTTTCAAATCCCCCAGGCAAAGTCAAGCCTTTCATACTCTGCTTTCTAGCACTTCCTGAACATTCTACTACACTATTCAATCCTATAAACATTTGTTTATCCTCTCTGTTTTCCACTGCACTAGAATTCTTGAGAATATTTGTAGGCAGAGCCTCACAAACTTTCAAGGGCATAGGCTCTAGAGACAGGCAGGGTTCAAGTCCTAGCCCAAACCATATGTATAACCTTAGGCCTGTTACTTTACCTTCCTGAGGTTTATCCCTAAAATACATGAAATTTTCTGTTAAATCAGTTTCTGAGAATCAAATGAGTTAATATATAATAAATGTACTAATACATGACAAATTTCAGACCTGTGCCTGACACACAAAAAAATGCCACATAAGTGTTTTTTCAAGTCAGTTCTTGACCCCACAGGTGCGTCATTAAAACTTATTTGAATAAATGATACACAACTTCAAGAATGGTATGAATCTTACAAAGCAAATGTTGCTTGTTAAAATATTAGAAACTTTCCAATGGAAACATAACTTCATAAAACACTGGGGTGATCACAACCCAACAAAATTATCTCAAGGGATTACCAGAGGTGATTCCAGAATATTAGTCTAACATGCAACAATTTAGCTCAGAATATTAGTCTTTCCTTTGAAAACCTGGAGTTCGAAACGGAAAACACTGCTTTTAGGAATACGCCATTTATCTAATCAAGAAAATTTACGTTGTAGTTTTGAGTCATTTCTTTGTTACAGAGACTATCTGGAGTGTTCCTTCTTTTCAGTGTCACCTATTAATTCCCAGGACTTCAATCCTGTGAAGAGCTGGTGTCTTCTAATTGTTTGTATCATAATAATTGTTACAAGAAGCAAACATCTGTTTAAATGCAACATTTCGCAAGGAAAGTACCTAAAAATCTGTATCTTTACTATATTCATAAAAGAAAAAAATACTGTATATTATACACATAAAAAATAAAAACAAAATAAAAATTAAAAAAACCCTTTCATTGACCATTTTCACCCTTTGAAAATGATTTGGAAATTTTCCAGAGTGGAAAGTCCGCATGAGCACCTGGTACCTAGCACTGCAGTCATAGGACCTTCGTTTGGGTTTCCTCAGAAGTAGCCGCTGTGACATGGATGTGAACACAGGAATTCTTTTTGGAAGGTAACCTCAGAAAACCCTACACAGCAGTAGAAAAGCGAGGGAGAATGAGAAAGAAAGCCCATGAAAGTGTGACATCCAGAAATGCCACTCTGTACACCCTCGGGGAGATCAGGCTTTCATGTCCAAGTAAGGAGGGAGCCGAGGCATTTATACACTGATTCACAAAAGTCATTGTGTGAGGACTGTTCTTCGGGCTATAAACATTCTGTGGCACGTGGGCTGCCACACACTTTAGCAGAACAGACTTTAGAGTTTAGAGGAAAAAATAAAAGGAGCAACATTCAGGCACACTCTGCAGATAATGGCTGGACCGGACCACAGTGATAGCTATGAGGGATACGGATGGGGTACTGACAGCGTTTCCTACACCTGGCTAACCCCTTGTCCGTGTACAAACTCAAGAGAGTAAAATGGCTTGGTAATTACAGGAAAGATCCAAACAAGCGAGCACAGCCTGTGTGAGGAAGTAATTCTGTAAATAGGTTGGGGTGCTGACGTGTATGCTTTCATGAGAGCAAAAATAACACTGAAGGCCAATGAGAAATTGCCTCTTAGCCTCGATTACACTTTCATAAAACAAAGTTAGAGGAAATGACTGTTCTAAATCTCCTTCAACACTTCTACCTCAAAATAGTTCAGGGGAAGTCTCCTGTCCCCAGAGAGAAGATCTGCTGATGCCAGGTTTTGCCCAGTGACAAAAAGTAAATCCTCATTCATTCAACAAACTTTTGCATGATATTTATGACAGAGAACTTATAATTTGAAGCCCGGAAAAAGTATCAACCATGTCGTGCTTGCCTGATGTGATCAATGCCTTTTCTATTCCGTATAGAGCCTGTGGTTCTAGTTACCTGTGGATATGGGAGAATTTTAGGAACTATTACCTGAGACTTTGGCAGGACATCAAAACTAAATACACATCTTCCAGTGATATTTCATTAGGGCGACCTCTGTAATGATGAGCAGATAATCCTCATCAATGAATTTTGCCTGTGAATGCAGAGGCGTGCACACACATACACATATGCACATGCACCCATGCACGCTCCTTAGGGACTGTGAGCTCACATTCCTTAGGTGATGTGAGCTCCTGAAAGACCTAGGACTAAGCTCTGTGCATAATTTTAAAGCTTCCTATATTCAGCTGTATTAATCCCAGCAGCCTAGCCAGTGTTATGCTTATAGAAGTTACTGGAGGTGTCAGTTGAATTCAACAATGAAAACAATAGTATGTTTTCCTTCTTGATTTAGAAGACAACATCTTCCTTCTGAATCTCTAGTCCTCTCACTCAACCCATCCCTCTAGATAAATATGTTTACAAGAACAGCTGGACCTCATATAAAAATCAGCAAATGTGTCGCTATGTTATAATTTTGACATATTAACTTGGCCTTTTTTTTTTTTTTTTCCCCAACCATGACTGAGCATGCTATCTTAGGCCAGATACAGCTGGGCTTACAAATACGGAAAAGGCCCTGTAATGGTGAAAGGGAATCATTATTAAATGTGGTGGTTTTAAAAAGCCTGCAAATTCCTCGACAATCCCTCCATCAAGAAGTAGAATCTACATCTCTTCTTAAAACAGAAGGTTCCTTAGTGATTTCCTGCTAACTTACGGATGCCTGGGTTTTAAATGGCAACACAGCTGCTAACTTGGTGCTCTCTCTCTCTTGAGACATGCGTCTTTGCAGCACTGAGGCACCAGGGGAGAAGCCCTGACATCTCGAATCCACCACGCTGGAGAGACCACATGGAGAGGGGAGACAGAGACAGACACGAAAATGCAGGAGCTTCACTCAGGTGTTCAGAGCTCAGGGATCCCTCCTTCACTGGCCTACTTGACACCCAGAACCAAAATAGAGGAGAGTAGCAAATAACTGGTGTTTTCCACGACCAAGTTTGGGGTGGTATGTTACACATCAGTGGATAACTGGAACATTATGTACTTTGTAAATATATTTTCCCACAAAAGCCTTATCTATAACCAAGAGTATCCATGATTAGAAGGGATATAAAATCTACCAGAAAAAAAAGAATGGCCAGCTTCTGGAAAGGTGTGTGTAACAAAGTTCATTCTGGCATCAGAGCCCTCTTGGAAATGCCCAGTCAGTGAGCTGGCTTTGACTGAAAACCCTTCTCACTCTGTGGGATGCAGATCTGACGGCAGTAGACGGGTCTTTTTTGAAAACCTTCGCCTTTCTAATGAACAAGAGCTGTTCCTTTCAATTCCAACACAAGGTGAAGTATATTTTTTATGTCAGTTCTGTCAAACCTTGACATGAGGTACAGCCCCAAACAATTCAACACATGCCTGGTCAGGAACAGCTACTGCCCTTCCTCTGACGGACCTGTGGAGGCTGCCCACGTTACCAAATGAAGAATTTTAAGGAAGCTTTTCCAGATGTATGCCTTTGTCTGTCATTTTAAATTCAAAACACTGGAAGTAAGTTTGGGGGCTCTTCTACTTTCTAAGAAATACCTTGTGCTGATCTAAATAAGTGGTTTGGTCTGGTGGTTTGGTTGTTTTACTGTCTGACAATGTTAAGTCTCTTTAAAAACTGATTTAAGAAATACTTGTAGAATATCTTCCTATTCTATACTCATAAGCATCTTCTGTCTTCAGATTTAATGAGTTTTTCAAGGCACCATCCAAGAGAATTACAAGATCCTGGTTTTATATTCTACAGTGCTGTGTTCTGTCTACCTAGACTCTTTTATACATTATTCCTTAGCTCCTGGTGTGCTTTATACACTGTTGCAAAGAACTGTGCTTTATAGGATGGAACTATATAACTTTAGAATTCAGAGGGAATAAATAGACTTGACAGAGGAAAGAATAATACAGAAAGAAAAAAAAAAATTAAGTAGCCTCCACACCCAGCACAGAGCCCAACATGGGGCTCAAACTCACAACTCTGAGATCAGGATCTGAGCTGAGATCAAGAGTTGAATGCCTCACACAGGACAAGCCACCCAGGCACCCCACAACAAGAAGAAAGTTTTAATGAAATAATTAGAATGGCTTCAGTAATCTGAGTTTTAGAATATTATGGTAGATGTCTTTAGTAGGGTTCCCCCAGAAACACACCTGAGATGAAGGCTTGAGTACAGGATGTTTACCTGGGCAAAGTGATCTTAGGAAGCAATGATGGATGAATGCCGATGCAAGGCAGGAGGGTGAAGGAAGCCAGAAGACTGTCTAATGAGACAGATAACTGTAGCCAGGAACGAGGCTCAGTCCTGCTGGGGAGAGCATACCTCAGATCTTCACACCTGAAAGCCGATGGATAGGCTTGGGGTCCCGGAGCCCATCTGTAATTGGTGGAGGGCTGCTTCCAGGGGCTTTAAATTTCTGACACCTCCTGTCTGCCCAGCACACAGCTGAGAGCATTCCAGAGGCCAGAGAGGTCTCATACACAGAGTCACAACTACTGGGAGCAAGAAGCTGGCAGCAGAGACCAGATGCTGAGGGAGCATGAATGGAGTGCTGACATGTCTGCTGTGGTTGCTGAAGTTTTCCCCAACAGCGTGCTGGGGCAGAGCAGTTACATGGGGGGGAGAGGGGGGTGTTGGGGCGGGGGTCTCTCTCCAACAACGTGCTAGGGCAGAGCAGATAACATGGCAGGGGGTGTCTCGCCAACATCATGCTGGGGCAAAGCACATACATGGCAGGAGTCCTTATTTGAGATTTTTACTTGTCTAGATACATCTTCGTGACTTGGTAGCAGAGTTTTAGACTTTGTATTATTATCAAAGCCAATCTAAGGTCGTTGGGGACCCTGTACCAATCGAGTTTTAAAAATGTGATTTTTGAGAACTTTGGAGTATTAATAAAATAGTTAACGGACCCCTTGTCCTCTTTGGCTTGTTATCAGAAGCCGTCTGGTCCTATCCCAGGACCCATCTCACTCCTCCATTGCTGCAAAGTCTCTTCTAAACTCTGGGGCAACCAAAATGTTTATTTTAGAAGTCAGTTTTCATTAACATGTACCAAACACATAAGCAGCAGAACATGAAAGTTTATATGAGAAAACACAGAACTGAAAAGCACATCTATGAAGTGCTTGGCGGGGGGGGGGGGGACATAAGGGGTTTGTTGAATAGCAAGCAATTAGGAACAGGAAAAGGGCCACCAGATTTAAAATCTGCTTTGAATCACATTTTTTCTCACATATGTTTACATTTTGCTATAACAGAGTGCAAGAGGCTCAGTAAGTTAAGGGTCTGCCTTCAGCTCAGGTCATGATCTCGGGGTCCTGGGATGGAGCCTTGCATTGGGTTCTCCACTCAGTGGGGAGTCTGCTTCTCCATCTCCCTCTCCTCCTCCCTCTATGCTCTCTCTCTCTCAAATAAATAAATAAAATCTTAAGAAAGAGAGAGAGAACACATACACATCCATACAAATAAAAGACACCAAGGAGAATACTTTCACCAGTTGCTGGAATTGTGGACCATCTTCTCGAAAAACTTAACTTACTACCTAAATAATTTATTTTAGTAATGTGTGTTAACAGAGGAGGGCAGAGGGATAAGTGGATGCACCAAAACACTGAGCAGAAGAGAAAAATCTAGCAATCTACTGTACTTGCTCGTTTCCCTTTCTTTTCTTGTCTTTTCCTCTCCCTTCCTCCCTTCTGCTCTTCCTCTCCTTTCCTTTCATTTTTCCCTTCTTTCATTTTCTATTTCACTTCCTACTTTCTTTTAAGGGCTGGTGAGAAGGTGAGGAGGTAGGAGAAAAGGTTGAGACACTGATGGAAGGATACAAGCTCTCAGTCATAAGTGAGAAAATGTTGGAGCCCGAGCATACGGCACAGTGACTATCGTCAATGATAACGAACACCTGACGTCTGCTACAGGTGTAGAGTTCAAGTGTTTTCACCATTTATAAAAAAGTACCTGTGAGATATGTTGGTTGCAGTACCCATTTCACAGTTTAATTGTGTATCAAAACATCATGTAATACACTGGACATATATATTCAACTTTTATTTGTCAAGCATATCTCAAGAAGCCTCGGGGGGGAAAAAACTACTTTCATCAAAAACGGTTTTGCTTTCCTTGATAATGGCTATATGGATGGCAAAGGAAAGTCTTATTATTAGTTAGGTGTCAGGACAAAGCCAGAGCAGCATGAAAAACATCCATGGAATGAGACGCGAGTCGCGGTTTGGTTTCCCTGAGAGCTGGCTTCCAGGAAAACAGCCAGAGTAACAAGAGTGACCACATTTGGAAGTCCTAACTGAGGCAGCAAGGGAAGAGCTTTGGTTTTTATGGCTCTGAGCCTAGAGCCATCCTGCCTAAAGGCTAATCTCCTCATCCTTTTGTGAGTTGCGTAATGTGGAGCGAGACCAACTCTATGAACCTGAATTTTCTCATCTGCAAAATGGTGGAGGGAGTGCTTGATGCCTGGTACCTACCTCCAAAAAATCAAATGAGCTAATGGGAGTAATCGCCCTGGAACAGAATCTGCATATAACACACACTTGGTACATATTAACTGCGGTTCCAGGGACCGCCACATGTTTTGTATTTGATCCCTACAATCTTCGATGTCTTACGCCTGTGTGTCCGCGTTACCCTGCAAACACACCTACTTGATAATTACAACACAGTAAGGACGTATAAAGAAGCACATTTATTCATGCATCATATAGTAACTGAAAAAGTTGCAGGCATCCTGCTAAGCTGTGTTACATACTGGCAGCCAAAAAACTGTCACATGTCTTGCCCTTCTTGCTGAAAATCTGATGCTAACGCTTTTTTAAAAGATTTTATTATGTACTTGAAAGCGAGAGAAAGCATGAGTCAGGGAAGGGGCAGAGGAAGAGGGAGAAGCAGACTCCCGGATGAGCACAGAGCCCAACCTCAGGCTGGAACTCAGGATCCCAAGATCGTGACCTGAGCCGGAGTCAGACTTTTAATGGACTGAGACCCCTCCAGCCAGGTGGCCCTGATGCTATCACTTTCAAGGTCATTGCTATTTCCAGCATACCTTGGCACAGTGATACCATGCATGTGGCTCATTCAGTGCCTTGGTTTTGAGAGAGTAGAGTCTTTATTTCACCAGAGTAACTCATTATCATCCATGGAGTCCTAATAAGGAAAAGGAAAAAGTAAGGTTTTAGCACTATGGATGATTTTTTTTTTTTTTTTTGGAAAAAGGGCAGTTTCTATAAAATAACTTTTAATTGAGTACATTAAGAATGTTCTGAAATGAAAGGGTCAGAAGACCTAGAAGATCAGCATTTGACTCCTCAAAATGATCTCAGTTCAGATGCTTTATAGTCATTAAAAGCTCTCCCCACCACCCTGCCCATCGAAATTCAAACAAGGACTTAATAATGAACCTGAAATACTGTAAGGTCAGAAAAAAAATACAAATATGTATCTCTGATGTGGCTAAAGAATTTTTTTTTCATCCTGGAGGTCACATAAACTGTGTAAAAATTTACCGAAAAAAATTTTTTAATTAAAGACTGAGTATGAATGCTAAGGTGTACTGAAGAGATAAGACTTCAGAGAAATAATGTCTGGTTATATGTCCCATTTTATTTATGAATTCCAAACTTAGTGTTGGTCTCTGCATCCCATTATAGAAGTTGAGATGTTCAATTTAAAAGAAAAGAAATATTCTTAATGTATTCTCAATGGGAGAAAAATAAGTGGAGCCAATGGTGCTCCAGTGAAAATAAGGAGAAATAATGAGAATTGCGCAGAAACTAAAAAAGAACAGATGAACAGGTTATTTATTTATTTTTATTTATTTATAAAATATTTTATTTACTTATTTGACAGAGAGAGAGCATAAGCAGGGGGGAGTGGCAGGCAGAAGTTAAAGGGAAAGAGAAACAGGCTCTCTGCAGAGCAAGGAGCCCAATGTAGGACTCTGTCTCAGGGCCTGGAGATCACGACTTCAGCCAAAGGCAGACACTGAACCGACTGAGCCACCCAGGTGCCCCTGAAGAGGTTATTTAATAACTCCCTCCAAAACTACGGAGTTGTGTTACAAGGTGAATACCATCATTTTACTCTTTATTTCCACAACGAAATAAAAAAACACCAAAACCTTATTACATGGAACAAAGATGGGTAAATAATGAATAGCAGGTACCGAAAGAGGCTTTAAGAGTGACGTGGGTTGGGTGTTGAGCTCACCTAAACAAATCAAATCTGGTCACAATTGGGAGATAGGAACACCTTAGGATTTGCATGTTCATTTGAAGATACTATGAATTTGCAGGTTCCCCAGTTTCACATATTTGCATGGGATTTGATGGACTGGGGGCATAAAATTGCTCATTCAACAAATATTCACAGAGTATTCACTTGTATCAAGCACTCCAGTAGGTGACAGGAGATCATGTTTGTGGTAACAGTGAGGCAGCCCCTAACAGACAGTGAGCCCCTGAGCTTACAGTCAAGGATGACAGACATTCCTTAAAGACAGGATTAACCAAATGAGGTTCTTATTACAGAATGCCCCTTGCAGCAACACATAGTGAGCAACTTCTGAGAGTCTGGGAGGCCCAGGAAGGCTTCCCCCCAAGGTCTTGATGACAGAGGAGAAGACTGAAAACCTGGGGGGAAGCCAGAGGCAACTTCTAAGCCAGTATGAACCCCAGATCAGCACATCAACATCTCCTAGGAACATGTTAGAAATGCAAAGTTGGGGCTCCACATCTGACCTCCAGAATCAGACACTCTTGGTTGGGGGGTTGGGGGGCAAGAATCTGTGTCTTAACTCCACCAGAGGATCTAATATAACCTCAAGTTTGAAAGTGTTCTGGTTTTTTTGTTTTGTTTTGTTTTTTAAGGCACTTCACTGTAGCCTCCTTGACCCAAACCCTTAAAGTCACTTCTCAATTTCATTGTCACGTCACTCATCTTTTACAGCCATTCACCTTCACTGTAATTACAACTTCTCCAGTGGTCACCCCGCCCATACTTGTCTTTTCACTCGCTCGTTCATTCATGCGCTTGGTATTTATTGACACTTCCTATGTGCTTTAATACATCAGTGGATAAAACAAAGATCTTTGCCCTGGTGGGGTTTACATTCTTGTTTTTGGATGTGTGAGCAATACAGAGGGTAGAGAGAAAGTAAGCCAAAAAACATAAAACATAATCAATGAGCAAATTCTATAGGATAGAAGGTGGTAAATGCCGTTGGGGATCCAAAGGGAGCATTTATAACTACAGCAGAACATGGGATCTGTACAACTGAGCTTCCTTTAAACTACCCCCTCAGTATCCATTTTACAAATGGGAAAAGAAACTCAATTTTCCAGGTAGCTAGCACCTCAGATGTTTCTCCCTGCCCTTGACTTCCCTCCATGTCATTGTAGCTACACTTTGGGTTGCTTGGAAAGTAGTCACCGAGATAGATTTTTATACAAGCGGAGGGCTAAATGGATGTTTACGGGATCAGCACCTACTGAAGTGAATGAATGGGAAGGAAGGGAAAAGCTGGGGCAGAAGGGGAAGTTAGGCTCTGATACAGCTGCCCAAGAAGTCTCAGCCAATACCTATAGAGTTCTGCATTGAGATGTTCCTACAGAGTTTTCCTGAATTGGGGTAAGGAGCCTGGTCTTATCAACTGGAATCAACACTGGATTGGAAGTGTGCTTCCAGAGGGAGCACGACTAGGGATAGACAAGCTAGCTCTCTGTAGGCGATGTCAGTTCCCAGAGAGGGGATTGTCAGGAGAGATTGTGAAGCTGTACAGAGACCCTTACCAACTCTGGTTAATTCACCAAGGCAAAGGGAAGGGCAAAGGTATGAACAAGAATATAAAAAAATCAGCACCCTTCATCTTTCTCGGAATCTCCTGTTTCAGAGTATTCCGTGATAACATCTTCCCCCAGAATGCCCGCCATGTTGATCTGTGGCTCAAGTACTTTGTCACATTAGCGTCAAAACCATAAGTGAGTCTTTGCGTAGAGGGAATCAGCCCTGCCAGATATCCATAAAGTGTACAAGGGCTCATTCAAGAAGAGTAAAACTGCCAAGATTATAATTGCTTGTAACTGGAAGTAGGCAAAGAAATTAATGTTGCTGAATAGCATTCAGCCCCCTGAGAGCTGGCAAAATTTAGTCAAGATCACATATCATTAGAAAAACTGGAGCGAAACATTTCGGTCAATATGGTCTGCTTTCTCTAAAACCCGTGAGTGGTCATAGTTAACACGGTAAATATTTAATTCCATCACTTACGACTGCCCTTTGCCCCTAGCATTTGACTTTGGCGGCTCTGGGAGCTTAAGCAAACACTGGCGGCTCCCTTTACTTGCAGAGCGCTCATTCTGCCTTCCCCGACTGCCTAGGGACAGAACCACAGGAGACACGTAAGAAAGACTGGCAGACACAGTAGATTTAATGGGGTGGGAAGCAGAATGACTCACGTATACACTTAGAGCTGGAAAGGACCTCACAGATGGAAACGTCCACCCTGCATACCCTTTGATATCAGAATGAGAATAGTAAGATGTGAGACCCAGAGAGAAAGGTGGAGTGGTTTTGCCCAAAGTCATACAGCCACATCTTCGGATGTGAAGGCCAATTCTGTTTTGGGTTTTGTTTTGTTTTGTGCTTTTAGCACAGGGTCGCTGGAGGTGTGTGGTGACTCTGCAACGTGCTGACTTAGCTAGACGGCGCAAAATTTCCCAGTTGCCTTTCTTGAATGTTTCTCACTAGGGTAGACCACAAGAGACGGTACAGAGTCGGAAGAAGGAGGTGAAGAGGCAGTGGTCCCATTCTTTACACTCAGAAGGTTTCACAGGGCTTTGTAGTTCCTGCCCGCTGTCATGTACTCCATGGCTCCAATATTGAGCAGGCAACTGCTCACCTTTTTCTGCTTCCTCATGTTCGCCATCTCCTTGTCCCATGTTCCGCTCCGTGGTGAAGCTTCTCCCGCAGGACACCTGCTTTGCCAAGGTCGGAACCGACATGAGTCCAGTCTGTTTTAGTGGAGTCCCATGCATGCTCAGGAGTTTCAGCTTGTCCTTGCTCTCCTCCACTTTATGTCTGTCCTCCTTTCCCTGCAGACTTCAAGCTCCAGCCTTAGGTATCGGCAACCATAATGTTTACACAGTCCCACAACTGCATACAGTCAAGTCCCTTAAATCATCCATGGTTTTCCATCTCACACTGAACTTGACTGGAACTGAGTGCCTATAGCCTGTAGCCGATCTTTGCTCAAAATGCTTCCTGGTATTTGGGGAATGGCCTTACCTGCTGTTAGATCTGGGGTCACTAACCTTTCATTCTTCTCACCAGCTATCATCATCTAAGATTTCCAAATTCAAAAGTTGTATCTTATTTTCATTTTAAAGTTGTTTTAATTATTTGTAATTTTTCCTACTGCTTAATAATATTGGAATAATAAAATAGTAGCTAGTAATTTCTTGAGTATTTATTCAATGAACCCAAAACCAATTTCAAGCATTTTGTGTCATATGGTAGCTTTTTATTTTTTTTAAATTTTTAATTTTTTTAGCATATGGGAAAACTAGGGCAAACAAAGGTTATATAGCTTTCCTAAAGGCACAGAGTCAGAAATCAGTGGAACCGGTATTTAAAGTCAGGTTGGTTGACTGAAGGCCCCAAACGTCACACTATACTACCTCCTATAAAGAGATTTCGTTTAAATGTATGATTTCTTGCATACCGTGTAATATTTTGGCATCATCATGGTTTCCCTTAATGAATATCACTACTACTTTCCTCCAGAGATTAGAGGATGTAATGCCACTCAAAGAAAAATTAAGAACTACTGTGGTACCAAATTTAAATTATCCCTTTCTTGTATCCATGGCGGCCATCACTAATCTATGATGCCATTCATTCCAACTCTTCCTAGTTAGGGCTGCAGAGGAGTTCTCAACCCTGTACTCTAAGGCAGCCGTTACTGACTGATTGAACATGGGACTCAAGATGCAAAGTCAGATGTAGAATAAGGATGAGACCAGCACAGAATGTAGAAACCAGACCACCAGTCAATCAACATATTTATTCAGCAATTACTATGTAATAAGCCCATTTGGAGGATACAAAAAATTATGACATGATCCCTGACTTTAAGGAACTTATGCTGTATCAGAGTAACAGAACATTTATACACATAAAAATAACCATTATTAAAAAGGAGCCTGTTAAGTGTTGAACCATGGCACAAGCATTAGGTTTCCAGAAAACAGTGAATTTCAGCCGGGTTTGGGGAAATATTTAGGCTTTGGATAGATAAAGGGAAAAGAATAAAAGATATTCCAAGAAGGAGAATAAAGTATGCAAAATTTCTGATGACAAATGAAAAAGGACAAAATGAGTCGGGACAGGGGTCTGGAAAGGAAAAGATAAAGAGAAAATATGAAGTGACAATTGAGTTAGGGATCTAGCTGGGAGGTTCATATTTCCCTTGATAAAAACATATAATAAGTATAATATAATAAATAATAGTATAGTATATTATGATACAATAATATAAAATAGTAATATAGAATATAATAATATATAATAATGTAATCTAATGATATATTATAATATAATAATATTATATATAATTTTATACATACATATTATGATTTGTTTGTGTTTATGTGTGTGTGTGTGGTTGTGTAAAGTAGATGCTTCAGTGTCTCCAATCCTTTATCTCTCCTGGTATCCATACCTTTGACTATCAATCTTGTAGTACTTTCTTGCAGTGATCCTTGGCTTGACTATAGGAGATACTTTAGCTAACGGAATCTTAGCAAATATGACAAAGCAATGACTTGAAAAGTGTTTGGGTAAGTGAAGTTGCTTCCTCTCATCCTTGCTTTCTTGCCACCATCACAGGAACACATTCAGGTTTGGCTGCAGGAGGATGAGAGCGAGGTGGGCTCTGTAGTCCCCTCTGCCCCAAACAATAACCAGGTGACTATCAGGCCAGGATCCAAAGAACCGCCAGGTAAGTTTAGTCTCTGTTGGTGAACCACAGACTCCTGAACTAATTAAACCAACTGAAGTTGAGGAGGTTTGTTTTAGAGCACTATTTTGCAAATAGATGATTGATACAGTTCTTTTTTTTTTTTTTTTTGGTCACTTCCCTAAAAAACAAAAACAACTGCTAGTGTTTTCTGCTTGAAGTAACATTTACGCTGCAGGCAGGCTGACAAGCCCTCCATGGCACTGAAATTCTACTCTTAAGAGCAAAAAATGCCTTTTCCTTCCTCTCACATTTAATTAAAAAAAAAAATACACAAAAACCTCATTTTCAATGTAAGTAAATAAGCAGTGTAAATAGTTACACATTTTTGTGACTCTATAATCCCAAATATTTAGACGAGCAAACTCGCTCTGCAAGAAATAGTACCACTTGCAAACACAGGAGAGCCTACTGAAGGTTGAAGAATATTTCCCCCAGAAAGAAAACATGGAGGTTCCAGGCTCCCGGGAGCTACAAAGTCTCTGGCACATTCTAATGACTCAAGGTTAGGGTTTCTACTGCTTCTGTCTGTGTCCCTCCTGTTAAAAATTCTACAGATGGAATTAGTATAAATGATGCCCTTTCTGATGGGGTTAGGAAGCAAGAGGAGAAAAAATGTTAAAAAACATGCTTTTTCCTGTTTTTCTCTCCTGTATTAATATGTGGGAGGGTAATTACTCTTGGTTCTGTTTCATACAAGAAGAGCTGCACGGCACACAGCTAGTTTCAGAGCAGGAAAAACATGAAAATAGCCAGTACTTAATGACACGTGCCCCCACGTAAAGTCATCTTAGAGGCAGTCCTTGCTGCTCTCCTGAGGTGGGCCTGCCTTGGTCCCTTTGAAGTTCTACTGAGGATCTTCCCCATTTTCTCGGGGAAGATAAACAGGAAGACAAGTGTTTGAGCACAGTCTTTTTGGCCTGATCCCACAGGGAACTCTGGAGCATAAATCACACTACAGAGTTGTCCCTATTTGTGGCAAAAAAAAAAAAAACAAGCCTGTTGGCTGGGGCCAAAGAAAAGCATGAGGTGCCTGTGTGTCGGGGGACAGAAATGGAACCCCCCTGACTGGACAGCCTCCACCAGTCAAGGGTAATTCTTTGAGAAGAGAGGCAGCTGTGAGCCTGAGAAGCCATTCTTCACAGAAGCTGGGATCTGTGAAAGGCTCTGGGTGGGCCATCTATAGTACCTTCTACAGCTAACTGCTGTAGACACAGCAGTTTAGTGAGGAGAGAAGAGAGGACATCAGCAGAGAAGAACAGCCACAAAGCAGGCGCAGAGGAAGTACTCATTCTCTTCCACCCGGTCATTACTAGGTTGACTCCATTGTTCATACTCTAAGCCTATGTCTGTACATGCGTGTTTTTGCCAATTGTGTAATGTGGACCAACCACGACTTTAAGGCCCGGATTCAGAGCCACCTTCCGCCAGGTGGCTCGGGTACCACCTCTTCAGCTTCCTAGCCATCTTCAAGTGGCAACTTAGAAAATTCAAAGCATTTATAAGAGCAAAAGGTCACTCTGGAGTTATGGTAGCATTTCAGAAAGCCAAGACTTTCTGAATCATCAGACATGCCAATGTCTGAGAACTGACGCATTTAACAGAGACAAAAACTAAACTTTCCCTGCCCCAAGAAACACTATTATCATATGTAACCTAATCAAAGGCAGAATCACAAATGCCCCTCTTCTCATTCCTAAAAAGGAAAATGGATCCAAATGAAGTCCAAATGACCCACTTTCCAACTCAATCAAATAATTGCTGACCACACGAAACCAGAAATCAAGACAGTGCTTTCTGGAAGCAGACACCTTTCCACAGGGATTTAGAGATCCCAGTAAATGTTTGAAGTAACAGAGTAGACATATCCACACATAATTTCCAATATTGCTGATTGAACTTGCCAACTAATCACACCACTTTTTGTCAGTGTCCAATTTTTCTAAATCTCTGATATAATAACTCTAGATTTCATAATGGGCAACTTTATCTTTTACTCTTCTTAGGTAAAATTTGTATAGGATGAAAAGCACAGATCTTAAGTATACATTCATGAGTTTTAATGCACACATACCCATTACTCAAACGCTCAAGATATGGAAAATTTTCATAACCCCAACCCTTGCTCCCAATACCCAGCAGCAAGCACTGTTCTCTTTTTTTTTCTCTGTAGATTTATTTTCCTTATTCCAGAAATTCATCAGATGGGATCAAACAGTATTTACTCTTTGGTAAATAGCTTCTTTCACTCAGCATCATGTATTTGATTCATCCTATGGTTGTACCAGTCCTTCATTGCCTTGTGATGCTCAGTATTACTCAATGGAGAAATTTTAGAACCAAACCATCTTCCAGCTTTTGTTCTGATAATTAAGGCTGATTTTAAATGCTGATTTAGATAATAGCTAATTTCTTAAAAAAAAAAAAAAAAAAGATTCCTTCTAAGAAAATATTTCCTTGGGAATGAGGCAAAATTTTCCAATGGCTAGACCCATAGCCATAAAAACAAACACTATCTCCAAAGCTAAACTCCTAGAAATCCATTCTTGCCCCACAATAAAACCACACACACACACACAATTTCTCTTAATCATTCATAAACTGCCTAAACGATACAGTAAGGAAAAAAGAATATTACTGAATATTACTGAAGACATTTTATATTGAAGACTCAGTGCTGGTCTAACAAAACCAGTCAGCCATGTTGTCAGTTCTTGGGCATAATAACAGCAAAATAACCTGAAGAATAATTCCCTGGGGGCTTTATTTCTGGCAAAGTCTCTTAATTGGCTAGCATGCTAATCCCTTTCTTAGAAGAACACTTAGCACTGGAAATGTGTGAGGCAAACACAAAAATACGAGTCCTGGTTTGGTATGCAAATCAGCACCATGGAAACTGGCATGGCATTACTGAGCTCAGGGCAATCGGCAGGGAGCAGATGAGCTATGAATCAGAGCCTGAAGAAAAGTGCTGTCAACAGGATTATGGAGACAGATTGCTCCTCACCCTATGGCTCCCTTTAACTCTGAACCAGGAGACTTAAACTTGACACTTCAATGGACTAGATCATCACGGGGCCTCTATTTCTCAATTTTAGCCTCCACTAACAAAACTCTCAGTCATTCAGAATACAAATGTCGAAGTGTGACATAGTTCGACTACTATTTCCAGTTATAAGGAATACATTTGTAGAAATCCTCAAACTATTATATTTTCTTATCCAAACAACAAAATAAATGCTTCTCTATGTCAGCTGTTACATGATGCAGGAATTCTCTTGCCTTTGGTTCTATTTGCATGAATTTCAGGGTGGAGAAAGGTCTTGGGCATTCTTCTGGGGGTAGAGAGAATGTCACTCTTACGGTCTCAAGAAAGACTAATCATACTGCTCTTCGAAAACCATACTGCCCTGTTCACAGATGTCTTGTACCAAGTGCTTCCATTAGTCCAGTCAGAGAAAAAAGCCACCAGCTACTTAACTATTGTATGAAACCAAAACTTAACCAGATCTTTTGGCCATAAGTTCCCATTCATGTGTAGAAGAGGAGGTGGATGGAGCCAGCTGTCCCACCCCCAAGGACTGTATTAGAGATTTCAAAGGCCAAAACCAGTGAGGGAGAAGCCAAGGAACCATGCAACCAGGAGAACCATCCCATGTAACAACCACGTATTACCAGAGTTTACCAGAGTGTCCACAGAATTCAGGGGGCCCATGAACCAGAATGACAAAAATATATTGTTACTGGCCACTAACTATTTTCTTTAATTAAGGATGTAAATAATAAACCACATTAACATTGGTAATATTTGTTATTTTGTTGCCAGCAAAAAATGACAGATTTTTTATATGACTTTACAGATGTGACAGATGTTCATCATGTATGCTCACTGCTCCTTCCAAATCACAGTAGTTATGAGATCGGCTGCAAGAGCTTGTTATTGATGCATTAATAAAGGGGCACACATACTAACCTACCCAATAGATGTTTTCTAGAAATGTGCTGACAACAGCATTTCAAAATAATTGGTTTCCCCTGTATGTATATAATCATATACTGAAGAACTTTATTCAGTAATGCAGTAATAGCAACAACAAACTGATATGCACAGTTACATGATTAAACTCAAAAACATTAGAAAGTGGGAAAGAAGCTATACACAAAAGAGTATCTACAGTACATTTCCATGATAACGGCGTTCGAAACTGTCCATAGTGATAGAAACCAATAATGGTTGCCTCTAAGGTAGGGAGGGTTGATTGGCAAGAGAATGGGGAAACTTTCTAACATGATGGAAAATGTTCTTGTTTTTGGTCTGGATCGTGATGACTATATATACATTTACCACGACGGTATTGTCAATTATACAAGACAAGTTGCCGTGATACCCATCAACCATCCATCTTTTAAAAAGTCAGATGGCTCCTTTCTGCCAAGGAATCAGATAGTCCTTGCACCCACCATGCTCTAGGTCCTGGAGACAAATACTGAAGCTGCTTGGGAAATGGAGAAAAGACCAAAGACCGGAAAAATTTGAGATTTCACTATGCCCTTGGCCTTTCGGGCTGTGATGCATGAAGGCATTTTGGAAAGATGGCTCAGCAGAAAGGCCGGACTGTGTGTGCAGGTGTTGAACTGTCACCGGTGAGAACTGACCCAGCCACTTCCCCTTCCCCAACTCATATTCTTCATCTCCCAAAATAAAGGGACAAGAAAATCCTGAGAATTCTAGTCCTAACAGCTGATGACCCAAGGATCACACTCATTTTTCCTCCTATTGATATTTGGTTCTAGGTCCACAATTTTTAAAATCTCTACTTGGATCTTAATTTTAAATCACCAAACTGAGATTTTTGTTTTAACATTAAAAAGAGAGAATATGAACGTTCCAATCTGGGAGCCAAACAGAAAAACAGCGCCATAAAGACAAAAGAGGTACAGTGCTCATGTTGGCAGGCTTCATTATTGTGAGGTTATTTTTTTTATTATACTTAAGAAGTCGACCAAAAGTACTGACAGAGCACTGATTAAGCTTACAGACACTGCCTGGGTTCAAATCTCACCTCTTCTACTTCCTAGCTACACAATCTCAGGTAAGCTACTCGACCTCACTGCGTTTCTGTTTTCTCACCTACAAAATGGGAGAGTCATTATGAGAATTAAATTAATTAGTGTTGCAAAGAGTATAAATTCCCTGGCAGATGGAAGTGCTATCTATGCATGTATTTGTTAATAAACTAAAGGCAAGTGTTTTGTTCAAAAAGAATTTGTGTATGGTCTTCCAATCTTGTATGGTTTCTCATTGCTGGCTATGAAAAGCTGTCTCCTCCCGAGAAGGCCTTGGGCATAAAGCAGTAATGCATTTTGATTGTTCAAGCCCCTTAAAAGTGGATTAACCACTTTGATATTTAAAGCTCCCCTAATACAGACAATAAATAGCTCTACTATATAATTTGTAGAAAAGAAATAAACCACCATGAGTAAAGTACACATGTTCTTAACTAACAACATAATTAATGATTAATGGGTAGGGTAGGGGAGCTGCTGGACCAAAACAAAAAATAAGCCAAAAAAAAAAAAAAAAAGCAAAAAAACTTATTAACACTGAAATACTCTCTGAAGGCTTAAAGGGAGCTGTCAGGTCTTGGTCTGACTCTTGGAATGGATAATCTGTAAGAAGTCAATGGATTGTTGAATTCTTTAGCTCGTTTTACCTCTATAGATTCAGTCCCTAATTCATTTGAAGATGACACCAGAAAGGCAAAGAAGGCCCTCCTGACTTCATTTTTATGGATCCAATTAAAATTGGATCCAGAGACAAGACCTTTCAACCGACCCTCCAGAGTGCCCCTGCCTGCAGGCACACTCGCCCCTACCCTCTAGCACCCACTCCCACCCCAAGTTTCCAGGCATGCTGTGTCTAAAACAAACACTATTTTTAACCACTGAAACGTGGATGCTTTTGTTAATTCTATTTAGAGACCAAGCAAGATGCCAGCAAAATGTCCCATTTTTACATCATCCCTCACCAGACCTGACAGTTGGAAACGTTTAGTTCTGCTCTGCTTCCATTGTGTTTCTGAAGTTATTTGAATGATTTAAATCAGAGATAAGTATTTGCAAATGAGCCGAAGGGGGGGGGGGGATGTGTCTGAAAATTCCAAGCTGCCTTGTTAAG
Source organism: Mustela nivalis (assembly GCF_964662115.1). Lineage (NCBI taxonomy): Eukaryota > Metazoa > Chordata > Mammalia > Carnivora > Mustelidae > Mustela > Mustela nivalis. The sequence continues at coordinate 111,460,286 of NC_139027.1, forward strand.
AATGCACTCAGTTCTAGTTTAATTCGTGGGGATTTGGTTAATACTTATAAAATATAGTGGGAGCTCTCTGCTCATGGTAATGTTTCACAGTAAACCCTTTAAAGATTCTGTTTCCAAATCAAGTATTACAAACAATTCAATTTAAAAAAAATGGAAGCGAAGATTGCATACAAGGAGGGTTCTTTATTCACTTTTCCATAAATCCACAAACTAATATTAAAACCACCATGCTTTTAATAGTATCCCATTTTATTGAGCATCTAGATGCATCAGCACTCATCTGTTCACTAATCATTGAGGCATGAGCACACAGAATTCCTAATTCAGTCTCAAAAAGTAAGTATGACTAGCTTCACTTTCAGATGAAAATACTGAGAATCAAAGGTATCAAGAATTTGCCCAAAGTGAGAAGGTGACACAGGAGTCAACCTAAAACTTAAGGACATGTGACCCAAAAGTAACAGGTTTCTTGCTAATACTTGACTTAAGATTCCACACTTGAGGGATGGAAGTGCTGAATCACTATATTGTACACCAGAAACTAATATTACATTGTTTGAAAACTAACTGGAATTTAGATCGACTCAAAAAAAAAAAAAAATTCCACATTTGTACATGACCAATGTACCGCAGCTGGTATTTGGTATTTCTGGGACACTCCTTCTGCATGTCCCCCAGGAATTCAACTTGGACAGCCCATCCAAATGAATTCATAATTAAGATGAAGAGGAAAGACCTGGAGAAAGTCAAGAGAAGACGTGCCTGAGATGTTGTGTCTTTGATCTTCCCGCCCTATTTTGTTCCTTCTTATCCAACAAATCACTCATTCCTGCAGGCAATCTTTGCAAACGGCAACCCAATAAAGCAATTCATTCCATAATGAAAACTGTCCACCAACTTCACCTCCTCTGAGAGGGTTTAAACTTCAAAAGAGGAATGCATTCATCTCTACAAATCCTTAACATCCCATTGGGTGGGGGCGCTGTAAAAGAACAGACCCTCACTTTTGCTCCTTGGACCTGGTGCCTGGAAGCCTGCCTGCCCACTCTCTGCTTCCACCCCTGATCATTAAAATTTTCCTTAGCAGCGCACACATCACGCTTCCTACCCGGAGACCCTCTCTTTGCATGTAGCTATGTAAAAACCAAAACTCACCACTTCATGGGCTCAGAAAGAATGTTTCAATACATAATTCTATCATTTGCTAAAGGCTGAACCTGTATCATAGCAGATGTAAGAAGGCCTCAGAATTGAGGAAGAGATAAACATAAGAGCTGATAGGAGGGGGGCGCCTGGGTCGCTCAATGGATTGAGCCACTGCCTTCCGCTCAGGTGATGATCTCAGTGTCCTTGGATCAAGCCCAGCATCCGGCTCTCTGCTCAGTGGGGAGCCGGCTTCCCCGCCTCTCTCTGCCTACTTGTGATCTCTCGCTCTCTGTCAAATAAATAAATAAAATCCTTAAGAAAAAAAAAAGTTGATAGGAGGATGGGAAAACCAAGTCTGGTGATTTTGCCTCTGAAGGCCTGACATGAAACTGATCAGAATTCACCTGACCCCTTTTCTCATGCCACTAGAGGGCACTAGTCAGGGAGAGCTGAGCTGGGCTTTATAGGAAGCTCTGGTTCATCACCCAGGAGTGATGGGCAGCTAGAGCAAATTTTACCTGGGTATGGTCCTTAAAGCAGGTGGGTAGAACAGAAACTCCATGCTTTTGATCCAGAAGTGACTCAGTTCCAATCCTGACTCTGCTACGTTCTGTTCCCTTTTACCACTTTGAGTCCATTTCTCACAAAAACAGGGCTGATGGGTACTGAGTGTTGGAAGGACAGATCGGGACAACCCATCTAAAGGTGCGAGCATGTATCCAGTGTAGAGTAGATGTTAGAAATGCCAATTTTCCACAGAAAACTGAAAATAGCTCTTGCCTTCTGCACTAGCATGGTTGAAATAGAGAAATGAGGACATGAAAAGCATTAAAATATTGTGGTTAGGACCATGAATTCTGGATCCCAATCCCGGTGAGCAAGTTACTTAACCTCTCTCTGCCTCATTTTTCCTTATCTGTAAAATGGGGTATCATCCTAGTAACCGGTTCCTATGCTTGTGAGGTTTCCGTGAGCACTGAGAACACTGCCTGGCCCACGGTGAGCACTCTGTAAGTGTTGGCTATTTATGATTATTATAGTTATTAATATCATTTGCACAAGACCAAGTAGACATACACATACAACGCAAATCATGCCCAATGAAGCATGTTTGAAAGGCGCAGAGATGCTTTGCCCATAGAAGAGGCCCCTCAGGGGGAGTTTGAGACCTGACTACCCTTTTATTAAAAAGCTATCAAGCACAAGAAGGTTTTTGATTCATTGTGTTAGGTCCTCAGGGATAAATCAGCTCCCATGGATCAAAGCAGCAGGGTATTTGTTTTGGCTCAATTTTAAGAAAAAATAAAAATAAAAAGGAAACTGGCTAAGCGCCTTAGAGATGAACCAAGATGCTCCTGAAGGGAAGGGTTCTCTGTCCCAGGGGAGTTCAAGCGGCACAAACGGCCCCTACAAGCATTGACTGAGTGATGGGAACGGCCAACCTTGATCGACCCCAAGACAGAAGTTCTCGGTGATAGGGAAATAACTGAGCCATGTCCACAGACGCTCCATAGGTATATAGCTTTGGTGCCGGGGATACTGAAAAAAAAAATGCCCGAGGCCTTCAGATTTGGTCCCCGTTTTCGGCTGGGTCAGAACTTACTGCTCTGTGTTTACCCACACCGTCCACCCCTTACAGTCAGAGCTGGCTCAGGAGCTTGCTCACCTCTCAGTCTGAGATGATCTTTCAAGCAAACAGCAAGAAACACTATTCATTTGAGATGAGAACCTGGCCTTTGGTGCACCGTTCCATTTTAATTCATGGCTTATTGGCAATCACTCATCTCCTGCTGGAAATTAATTAAGGCTTGTGTTCAGCAGGAGCTGGTATTTGCTTTGAATCCTAGACCCTACTGTCGAAACTTTGAAATGACAAAAACATGTCTCCGATTTGGGGCTGGATGAGGCACATTTGAAGAGCCCCCTGTCGTTCTCCGCTATTCTGTTCTCAACAATGTGCTATAAATGTTCTGGACAACAATGCACAGGGTGGATTTCAACCACCGGGAAGTTCCTGCTGATTTTGCCAGGGGGAAAAAAAAAAAAAAAAAAAGGCTACCTAGGACTGGACATAAAAGGCCAATTTGAAGGAAAAAAAAAATTAGTATTTTAACTGGAGATTTAAAAATTACCCTCTTCATATTGTGCTTCTCTGGTCTTTTTATAAAAGAAGCAATGCACCATGAATAAGAAGGATAGTAAAAAGTTAATGATTTGTCACTCACGAATTTCTCTTGTTTCTCTCCCAACCTCTTTTAAAAATCTTTACCCACCTTTGTGGCATTCTTCTAGCTTCCATGGGCTCAGGAGGGAAAGTACAGCTCTTCCGTTAGTGTCGAGAACGAGCAGCTCCCCTTTCCAGGGCAAATCGGGCCCAGAGACAAAACAACAGAGGAGGTAAAATCATGACCTTGACTCTGAAACCCCAGATCTATATAAAGAGTAATGTGACAAAGAGGGAACAGGACACCTTTCAGCCTAGATGCTCTTCTTATGCTTTCAGGAGCTGCGTATAGGAGCAGACCTTCTATTTCAGAGACACTCTTAGGATATTAAGATGGAGTCAGTCCTGCCTTTCCAAGAAAAGGTTGTTCCTCATCTCCATTTCTTCTCCTTGTAGAGACTACCAACCCTCTCCAAGGGCAGCAAGCTCTGGAATAGATTCCCTACCTCACAACACAGCAGTGCAACCACTGATTTTTTTTTAGAATTCTATTTGTCTGTTTATATTTTAATCTCATTACACCATGATTGTCTTCCACCACTCTCAAGTCTCCATGCCAATGTCCAGATGCTATATTAATGACACAGTAAGATATCTGGTAAATCAAACTGTCCTTCAGGAAAAAAACAAAAACAAAAACAAAAACCTCAGTTAATTTAATTGAAAAAGAAGACAGAAATCATTGGTCTTCTGACACAGTTTGCATATGGCTAAAGAGACATGTTCAAAAATAAATTTAGGGGCCCCTGGGTACCTCAGTCGTTAAGTGACTGCCTTGAGCACAGGTCATGATCCCAGCATCCTGGAATCAAGCCCCATATTGGGCTCCTTGCTCAGTGGGGAGGCTGCTTCTCCCTCTGCAGCTTCCCTGTGCTTGTGTTCTCTCTTTCTCTATCATAAATAAAATCTTCTTTAAAAAGTATGAAATCATTCAAAATAAATAAATAAATTTAAAAAGTTAACAATGGAAAGCAGCATTAGGGCCTGCAACACAGAACTTCCATCAGCAGCAGTGATGAGAATGCTCTTTAAACAAAGGAAGATAAAGCTAGATTGTTGCACTGCCAACAGGCAATGAGAAGATGCAAGGCATTGCTATTGAGTTGCTAATTACAATCCAAAGTTTTAAATACCTAACGCAGGACACTGCCTTTAGACCTTAGATAAAATACAATTAAAATGTTAATGCTGACCCCACTGAATCTACTTTAGCATCTGTACTCACAGCCCACTTAAAGTGGCCACATATCTGAGTCATGGTATCAGGGTCTTGAACAACTGTCAGGACAGCAGATGCTATCACGAAAGAGGAGTAGCTCCCCAAATTAAAGAGTTGGCAGAGGTTCCCTGGAAAGAAATTAGTTTAAGAGCCTACATTCCTTTCCTGACAAGTTGCCCAATTCTTCATTGAACATCTATAGTAGCTAAAGCACAAGTAAAAGGGAGCAGAAAATACAAAGAGAGAGAAGAGCGAACTCTGGTATTAACAGCAAGTGCACAAGAGAAAAGAAGAAAAAAATCCACAGAGAATAAAAGCACATCTGAAAACACTAGGTGCTTCCATATGCTGAATTCTTACCGGGTCTTAGGCACTGTTCAAGGTACATCGCACATTGCGGACACTTTTAATCTTCCCAGCACGCTTAGTAGGTAGTTGCTAATATTCACTCCATTTATGTATGGAGCTGGTGCAAAAAGGTTATAAGTGATTTAGCCAATGTCATATAGCCAGCCAATGGTGGCACCAGAACTTGAACCTAGGTAATCTGATGACAATGCCACAGCATTGCCACAATGGCAAAGCCTTGACCTCTAAATTCCAACTCCTGGAGATGACATAAATTCTGCTAATGTTCTGGAGTAGTGCCAAGCAATCTCAAAGGGCAGCTCCAATTATGTTCTTAGAATAAATCATTCAAAACCAATGTACTGGGTTAAAGGGTATGCCCATTCTCAATTTCGGTAATACCTGATACCTAGACTTTGAGTTGACTCGACGGGCAGGGAAGGTACAGGAGGATATTCCAGATGGTGGAAACAGCATGAGCAGCAGGATGGATTGCATCTTGATCCAGCAGCAGCAGGAGCTCCATTTGTCTGGTGTGTGGAGGACAGGAAGGAATGCATGATGGCAGGTCTTGGTAGAGCCGTGGCTGCTCTCTTAACCCATCATTCTGAACGTTTTTTGTTTTTCTTTTTCTTTTTCCTCAAAGGACTTGATTCCCCTTGAATCCATGCAATCACATCCAATGGCACTTGCATTTGTTATTTGATAGAAAGAAAAAAGTATCATGGATCTTCAATGTTTCCTATTAATGAATTATCCTGAAACTTTTTTACAATGGACAGCAAATGACTTCACTATTAAATTGTGAGTTACCAAACAAAACTCTTTGAAAGGGGCCTGCTTTCTTTGAACTGCAGGAGAGCTTTGCTAACAATAATGCTGCCCTTTGAATGGAAGATGATACCACTGAACATGCCATTAGTGGGACAGACGTTGCCTTAGGTTACATTCTTTGAAGGAGTGTTGAATGTCCAGGAAGCAGTTAGGGTTTCTCCCACTCCTTTGACTGGTTCCTATGATTTCAGGCAGGAATCTAACAAGCAGAAACAGGCAAGGAAGGCTCTTCTGAAGATGGTGTTAGGGCACTGACTCTGGGCCCCCAGCTCTGACCCAGAGAGAGAAGTACCTGGAGGTCACAGTATCAGGAACTGGAGCAACTCTCCAAAGGCTCAGATCAGGGGCCTTGTGGTGGATAGGCTGATTCATTAAGCTGAAATCCTTACCTCTGCCTGCAGATAAGCCGAGGGCAGATCTCCACCTGGGAAGCAAAGTGTAAAAACCTGTCCTTTTATCCCAAGTTGAGAAATGTGATTTGCTTCAGCCAAAGGATGTTAGGAGGCATGACATAGTAGAGCACCAAAACACCACTTGGTGTCTCTCCCCATGGTCTTCTGCCTCTGTCTCCCCCATGAAAATACTCTCCAGTTAGACTGCTAGAAAATGAGATGTGGAACAGACCTGAGTCTTTCCAGTCTTCCTAGCAGAAGCCCTCCTCAATCCGCCAACACACGGCTGAGCACTAGTTCTGTGAGCAAGCTCCTCCAGAACCAGCAGAGTCATCCAGGTGAACTCCACCTTTCCCAAAGTGGGAACAACAAATGCCTACATGTGCATTTGTATGCCCAAGATGTTTTGTGGTGGTACACAGCAACCACAAGAGATAACCCACGCATAAGGTGACCTTAAAGCAGAGCCCTGGGTGAGAAGCATCCAAAGAAAACAAGGGAAATCCTTGAGTCTTGGGAATAAGTGAAGGTAGAGAGAAGTGGGTAGATTTTAGATGGACACTGGATTTAAAACTGACAGGACACTGTGACAGATTAGAAAGAGAGAGACAAGGGTCTAAGAGGTACCCAAGGATGACCCTTAGGTGTCCCGTTTGGGTAACTAAGTAGATAGCTATGGAATTCATCAAAAAGGAAGGAAGAGGAAGAGCAGGTTTGGGGTGTAGGAAAACTGAGAGTTTACCTGTAGATGAGAAATCAGAGTGTGTGAGAGACATGTAAGAAGCAATGTCAAAGAGCCATTGACCATGAAATGGTCCGAGGAGTTCGGGAGTGGCCAACAGGTTTATTTCCACCCATGAGACTGAATGGTATGACCCTGAACAAGAAGGCTGACTGAGAACGGAAGAGGACCTGAGCCTAAAAGTAGTATGAGTGTGCATGTGTGTGATGTTTATCTATACGCGGAGGTACAGGCTAACATGTAGGTTCAATTGCGACTCCATCTGAAACAAAAATTTAAAAAAACCTCCAAAACACTGTAACGGGGTGCATTGACCCCTAAGCCTCTAACTCAGAGTAATGGCAGGAGAGTCTAGGAAAGGAGACTCGTCGAAGAAGAAGAGAGTCCCTCAGGAAAACAGGGAGACACTCCTGGAAGAAATGAGATCCAGAAAGCAGCAGCTGTGGGAACAAGCATGGGACAAACAGAGGCTACAAGAGTCAGACTTTGCCTGAAGAGGATCATAGGAAGTCTTATCATTACTCTTTTGCTACTTTTTTGATTAAAAAAAAAATTAATGGGGGGCCTGGGTGGCTCAGTGGGTTAAGCCGCTGCCTTCAGCTCAGGTCATGATCTCAGGGTCCTGGGATAGAGTCCCGCATCGGGCTTTCTGCTCAGCAGGGAGCCTGCTTCCCTTTCTCTCTCTCTGCCTGCCTCTCCATCTACTTGTGATTTCTGTCAAAAAAAATTAATACCTATAGTCCTCCCGCCTCTCTTTCTCTAATTCAATGAAATATATTTATACTGAGAGTGGTACTTTAGATTAGCGTGACATAGGCCCCATGCATCTGCTCAGTTGTTCTGGGGACCCCACCGCCTTCAAATTCCCAGGTGTTACATACACCATCAGAGTTTGAACACAAGAAAAGCTGAATGAAGAGTGAAATTAAAGGACAGATAGTTTTTACCCACAGTGCTTTATCTTTCTGAGCAATCAGTAAAGATCACATGCAAACAAAAACCAAAAGTAAAATAAGGAAGTTTCCAATATTCAAATGAATAAAGAATCATCATTTTAAATTGGCTCATTTCATGATGAGGTAAAAAAAAAAAAAAAAAAAAAAAAAAAGAGTCCAGAATCCACACTTCTAAACAGAACCACTTTGTTCATTCAATAAATAAACCTTTTTTCAGTACATTTATTCTAAAGTATATCAGTTGAAAAAAAAAAAAAAACTATTAGAAATTAGAGCCAAGGGAATAGTTCTTAAAATAATGAATGGTTTGAGAATCAGGAATACAAGACAAATTGGATTTTTTTTTTTCTCCTCCCCTGTGAGTGGAAAGGGCTCTTGAAATGAGAATGTAAACTCTAGCAATGACTCCCCTAGGTTTTGAGTTTTATACTCTTGATTCAAATTCTTACTTCATCTTATTAGAAAGAACAGGCATTTGGTAGTGCCATAATTCAAAACGGCAAAGGGAAGAGCATATGAGTCTGCAAATCATGCAGGGCAGCTCTTGGTAACGGACCGAAGAGAGAGTGCTTAAGCCAGTCAGACAGCAAATGAATGTGGAAGTTTAGGATTGAAGGTGACCCCCTGGGGGTGCCACTCAGGATGCCCTGAAATAAATAGCTCTTGACCAACCAGACTGACATTAATGCTGCTGAGACACATCTGGCTTTGACTTGTAACAGCGGTCTCTATACCTCAACTTTTAACTCCCTTCACAACACTCGTGAGTAATGATAAGAACATCCTCAGGACCCAAAGAAAGCTTTCATTCACCAGTCGAAGGCATCCACTCTCCACCATCCCTCGGTGGTTCTAATTATTATTATTTGGCATTAAATTGCTCCACCCCATTTTCTCCCACTCCCCTTTGGAATTTTTATCAACAAACAACTGAAGAGAACGTGTCATTTAGTGACGTTTTCCTATACTACTTTGGTATTGACTGCTACAGTCATCAGTGTACTCAATCCACCTCTGAAAAGTGAACATTGTTACTCACTAATATGACTAATCACCTTTTCTGAGGTTAAGTGTATTTTTCCTGCAGAAAAAGGAAAAGGCTAATAGTTTTCAGTATAGGAAAAACACCCAGGAATATCTAATTCTTGACTTTATATATACATATATGCTATATATTTACATATATATATAAGATATATAAATATATATTTATATAAAAGTATTAATGATATATTAATAACATAATGCTAAAATATCAATATTATATAATAATTTATATAGTTATAATTTATAAATAATATAACTGATCTAATATATCGATTATATAATATATCATATAATATTGATATTGCATTATCATATATTATTATATTAATCATATATATATATATATATATATATATGAACTCACTGTTACCCACGTCCTTTCAAAACAAGGGAAAAATACACTAATATAGCAGAAGCTGTATCTGGGTAGAAATTATCAACAAAATAAACTTTTAAACTCTCATTTTCCATATAAATGGCTACTCAAGCATATGATTGCTTCATCCTATATGAATAATGTCTGGATGAAGCTACAGCAGGTGCAAAGCGATTGTGCACCTTTCTAACCTTCTTCAATCCCTGCCCTACAATTTATGAAGAATCCTCAATAGCTCCAGAGTTCTTCTGCCCATGCCATGATTTGCTGGTGAGAAAACAGGATCCATAAAGGCTGGGAATGCCGTGGCTGACTTGACATAACACTCAGAGGAAGAAACACAAAACAAGGAGTCATAATTCAAAAGAAAATGACTATGCACGTGGTCCCTCCCTTTCTTTGTTTGTTTCCCTCAAATCTTTTTTCCTCATAGCCTCAAGACAATCGTTTACAAGTTCATGGGAAATGGGACGGAAAGGAGGTTTACCAGGCCAATAACCTTGTGTTACCACCTCAGCAGGATGAGATGTAGAGAGCTCCCGTTCTTGGGGAGCACATACCTGTTCCAATTTTCCACCGTCATGATTATATGAAGGTTTAAGAGGGCAGGACACAATAGGGAAATGAGCACAATGATAATCTGTATGATTCCCTAAACGACAGTGATGGGATATGCAAAATGACTCCAGATAATTTTGCAGGCTAGATAGATGCGCTCTAAACACACACACACACACACACACACACACACACACACACACACATCATTTAAGATATAACACCCCACTAAATAAACATGTAACTTGCTCATATCAAGCTACAGCCAGGCTTAACTGATGTAATTAAATTAACATATTCAGTGGCTAGTTACTGACAGAATACTACATATTCCGTCGTATTTGGTTTTTAAATGTAGTATTGTTCTGACAGGCGGTCTTCCCATAAAAATAATCACCGTAACTATACCAGCACATATTTCAATTCCCTGTATTATTTGGTTGAGGTGAATTCATTCAGTAAACTTAATCAAAATCAGTTTGGTAAACTCTCCCCGATTAAAAAAGGTAAAATTTATTCATTGTCTCATTAGGTTGAACATATTTAACCAAATACAAAGACATTCCTTCTGCTTCTGTGTGAATGTGTGTAAAATCTAATCCTCAGAATATTTAACCTAAAAGCCTATCTAGGAAAAATAATTGAGAATTTTGTGTATATATTGACTAATGGCCAAATGATAGTAAATGTCTTAACATCAAAACTCCATTGAAAATAATCAGCAAATTTGACAAATTACCAGTAAATTATTTTCTATCCTAAAGATAGATTCTTTTTTTTTTTTTCTTTTTTCTTCCTTTCAATTCTTTTTGGTAAGCCAAGATAGACTTGATGATGCATAACATATTCTGGGAATTCTTTTTTTTTTTTTTTTTTAAGATTTTATTTATTTATTTGACAGACAGAGATCACAAGTAGGCAGAGAGGCAAGCAGACAGAGAGGAGGAAGCAGGCTCCCCTGCTGAGCAGAGAGCCCAAGGTGGGGCTCGAACCCACTGAGCCACCCAGGCGCCCCTAGGAATTCTTTTTTTTTTAAAGGCAGGATATAAACACGGCTAAAATAAGATCTTTGCCCTGGAAGTTCTCATAATTATCACAAAACATGCAGATAACCTCATACTTATAATACAATGTGTAATATACAAAAAAGACTAAATATTGAGGTAAAGCCTTAACAAAAAAAATTTCCTTCTATCATGTTTTAATATCGCTTTGTTACAAATATAATACACACTACATATCATACACATGTGTATCTTCTAAATCATTTTAATAAAATAAACACACATTTGCCAACTCTCCAGCTGAAAACATAGAAGATTACTAACACCAGTGCATGACCTATATATCCCTCCCATATCACATCTTTCTCTCCATACAGCTACCAGAATAAAACACTTCCTTAAAATTCTGGGTTTATTGCAGGCCTGTATAGTTTTATCAAATAGACATATACCCATAATAACATTTTAAATTGTCTTTGTTTGGAACTTTATAAAAAGTGTATCATCGAGTCTGCAGTCTTTTGGGAGTTTTCTTTCCTCCTACAAGTTTTTATTTCAAGCTTGTAAGATTTCCAGATATTATTGCAGATAGCAGGTCATGCATTTTTATTGTAGTATAGTATTCCAGTATAAGAATATGCCACAATCTTTCTCCAATTGATGGTCGTTTAGAATGTTCCCCCAACTTTTTTTTGCTATTATGAACATGCTATTATCCATTTTCTTATACACTTATCTTGGGGTCCCTATACTAGACTTTGGGTAGAGCATATCCCTAAAAGTGATTTTCTGGATTGCAGGGAATGTAATGTTCAATTTCACAAAATAGTATGAAATTGTTTTCAGAAATGTAGTACCTATTTTCATCTTCCAACCAAGAGACAACAAGCCCTCTTCATAACGTGCCTCATTCTCAACCTTTGATTTCGTCTTTTTTTAATTATTTTTTATTTTTTAAAGATTTTATCTACATATTTGACAGAGAGAGACACAGTGAGAGAAGGAACACAAACAGGGGGAGTGGGAGCGGGAGAAGCAGGCTTCCTGCTGAGCAGGGAGCCTGACCTGGGGCTCAATCCCAGGACTCTGGAACCATGCCCTGAGCTGAAAGCAGACGCTCACCCAATGACTGAGCCACCCAGGCACCCCAATTTCATCCAACTTTTAAATGTCCACCAATTGACTGAACATAGAACATTTCCCTGTGATATTAATTTGCATTTTCCTGATTAATAATGAAGAACAAAATGTATATCACTCAAAGGAGGAATAAAGAGTGGGTAAAAACAGTATGTTGTGGTGGGGCCGGAAGGCAAATGTCACCTTTGGCAAACTGGGATCCCTTTTCATTGCTTTGCACTGTGATAGGCGCATAAAAAAAAATCTTTTCTAAATATATGATTTAGGTCATCCTCTAAGGAAGCTTGCAATTTCACAAGGAAAATGACTTTCTGCATGAAAAAAGTTTGGAATGAAACACATTCTTATGGTCTCAGGCACATAGCAGGTACTCTATAAATTTTTTCTATAATGAAAAATTGTGCAAGATATCCTAAGATAAGCAATTCAAATAGGATATCCTCTAGCTGTCTCAAGCCCTAAAATAGAAATAATCTTTTCTACACCAAGCCTACACTCCCTCTAGCCTCCTCCTTCTCTGCAGTGGCATCTGTGCCCACCCACATTTTAGAATGAAAAACTAAGTCATCCTTGACTCTGCTGTCCCTTCTATGCCTTCATTCATGAACAACAGCTTCCTGTCAACTTTACCTATTGAATGTTTCTACAGCTCAGTGATTCTCAAAGTGTGTTCCACAGATCACTGGGTTTCTCTAAGACCCTTTCAGATCCTGTCTGGGGTTAGTCTACTTTTCACTATGTTCACATTTGCACTTTGTACAAAAGTAATGGCAGATAAAACGGCTTCACATAAAAGAGCTTCGCATGAATCAAGACAATGGCACCAGACTTCTAGTGTTCCGGAAGTCAGTCCTTGGATTTTTCATTCCCACTCACTGACTGTTACAAAAAAATGCACTTAAGAATGTTCTTCTTGAACCTATAAAAGTTATCAATTTTATTGAGCCTTAACTCTTTTTTAAAATATTTTATTTATTTATGTGAGAGAAAGAGAGTACAGAGGGAGAGGGAGAGGGAGACCACCTGCTGAGCAGGGAGTCCAACATGGGGCTGGATCCTAGAACCTGAGCCAAAGGCAAGATGTTTTTCTGACTAAGCTGTCCAGGTGCCCCTTAAATCTTAACTCTTAACAGCATGCTTTTTAATATCCTATATAGCAAAATAAAAAGCAGGCAGAAACATTACTTGTGCAGTATACTGAAGCACTTACTGAGTTGTTTGAGTTTTGAACTAAAGGAGTCAGTCTTCCCATGTTACGTGAGTTTTACTTAAAAGAATGAGTGACAGGCAAACTAGGGTTTTTCAGAGTTGGGTACACGGCAGATATTTTCTTCAAAATGACTGAAATGAGTCTGTCACTTCAAAATAAATAACTGACAGGATTTTTGCCAATGATGAAATTCAAGCTTCCATGGAAAAATGCAGGTTTTTGAAAACCTGTATCCATGACCATGAACTTGACAGCTCATCAGTACTGACAGACTTTTCTGATAAGTGGTAAATGAATGTGACCACATATGAAATCAATTTGTGCTAAGACCAAACAATATGTCTTTGAAACTACAGTATCAAGGAAAAAAATGACACTTTATTGTCAAAAATACTTCCTTACTGTGGCTATTGAGTCCATCTACCAGTAAGTCCATTTACCCACGTCCCCATCAAATATTTATTGAGCATCTACTCTGTACTGAGTTCTAGGATAACAGCTTAGACAAAAATCTCAGACCCTGTCTGAGAAAGTCTGCATGTATTAACTAACTTCAGACCCATAACACAGTTAAGAGAAAATATTCATAACCTCATTTTGCAGTTGAGGAAATTGAGTCATAGGGAGGTTGAGTGACTTAATTAAACCACAAGCTCGGAAGTAATGGAAACAAGCACTTTTTAAGTCCATTCATCATAGTAGTGTTATGCAAGAGGACAACACGATACACTTGAATGTCACCAGATTTTTTTTTTTAAGATTGTATTTATTGTGATTAGAGATCACAAGTAGGCAAAGAGGCAGGCAGATAGAGAGGGGAAAGCAGGCTCCCTGCTGAGCAGAGAACCTGATGTGGGGCTCCATCCCAGGACCCCGGGACCATGACCCGAGCTGAAGGCAGAGGCTTTAAACCACTGAGCCACCCAGGCGCCCCACCGGATATGTTTTAAACTACCCCCTAACTCTATAATAATATTATCTGACACTCAGAGCATCCTAACTAAGTGCCTGGTACCCTTTAAAGAACTCTGTGGGAATTAATGCTCGTACTAATTCTATAAAGTAAGAATAGACTGTGTGCCCCTTTTACAGATGAGAACTGAGGTCCTATATTTTATATAATTTATCAGTGTTAAGTAACTAAGAAGAGGATGGGAATCAGACTCAGGCTTCCTGCTCCTTGAGATGCTTTTCTTAACTTACAAGGCTATACTTCTTCACAAAGCACAACTGCACTTGAGTTCTCATTCTCAAAGTTAACAAACGAATTACCAGTATTAAGATTTTAGAGCTTGGGGCGCCTGGGTGGCTCAGTGGGTTAAAGCCTCTGCCTTCGGCTCAGGTCATGATCCCAGGGTCCTGGGATCGAGTCCCGCATCGGGCTCTCTGCTCAGCAGGGAGCCTGCTTCCTCCTCTCTCTGCCTCCTCTCTCTGCCTGCTTCTCTGCCTACTTGTGATCTCTGTCTGTCAAATAAATAAATAAAATCTTTAAAAAAAAAAAAAAAAAAAAAGATTTTAGAGCTTGATGTGAAATAGAAAGAAAGCAACCTTGTAGGCGATCGAAACCTTTTTGGTTCATTCATCCAATCCTCATTTATCCCTAGGGATTTTAGGGCTATCTTTAAAAATGCTGATTAGAAAGCCCAAACATCCGTCTAGACTATCTCTTTGTTCCTTTTTCCAGTCAATTTCTGTTGTTCCAGAACTTCAGCATCTTTAGAATCACTACAGAGGGTTGTACACATGAAAATCACATCATAGTGTGGAAACCTGGAGGTGTCTGAAAGCATTTTCAGGGGTAATTTTGGCTCTGTGGCATTTTGTTCTTTAGGTACTGACTGTACAACCTTTTCTTTAATATCACAAAACCAGGGCAACATTTTTCTTATAAGAATTCAGAGACCACAGATAAACCCTCTAATATGTACTGGAAAACATTTCTAAAGCCATCTGGAGTGAGAGCATGGAGAAGCAGAAGGATTCATCTGGGAGTCAAAATTAGTCAATATATACATTTCATCAATCTTAATGCTATTTTCATGAGCATACCACCATGATACTCCAGATGCTTCGATTTTCCCATCTCTACAATGGGGATAAAAACAGCACCTACCCCGTGGTCAACTTACAAAGACTAAATAAGCCTAACTTGGCAAGGGCTTAGGATTTTGTCCAGCATATGGTGAACCTTACGCTTTGTTAATTAAAATAAAACGGATGTGTCACTGAGTTACAACATGGAGCACACAGAGACAGATGTACATCTCCAAATGCCGAAGAGAAAATCAGAGATGGGTTTTGATAGGTCCTCCGGGTCCGTAATGTCTCTAAAATCCCATTATTCCCAAGGAATCAGTTGAGGGGCACAGGTGGCTCCTGGGCTTCTATGAATAACTACACAGTGGAGAAGAACAGAACCAGAGGGGAAAGCTTTTCTTGAACCAAGAGCCTGATGTCAGTGACGAGACTGCTTTTATTCTGTTTTCCTTCCCACGGGCAAGAAGAAGACACACAGGTAGGCAAACAGCAGCAGGCTGGGAAGGTGGCAAGACAGCCTGTGTGGTGCCAGTCAGAAGATCTAGATAATGACGCCACAGACAGCAGGTCTGGGAAGGAGGTGAATTTATTTCTCTTGGGCTTGGAATGCACTTTACTCTTTCTCCTTCACCTCTTACGGTGCTAAACATAAATGTTGCATTTTCAGGATTAATTTTTAAGCCCATTAAAAATGACACAGAAGCTTCTATTCAATTTTTGGTTGGGCTGAGCATTTTTTTTTTTTTCCTTCCAGGAAAAATGGTTACTGAGGGTCCACTCAAACCCAAGTCACCATCACGATGGGCATCTTGAAAAAAATTGATGAACAAAATCCCAAGATATTATAAGGTGCTTTATACTCCTTCTAATCTGTATAATCTCATCCATGGTTCTAGTTTAATTTATAGCCTTCTAAATTAAGATACAGTATTATATTAGAAAAATGTATGATGGGGACGTCTGGATGGCTCAGTCAATTAAGCATCTGCCTTTGGCTTAGTTCATGATCCCAGGATGCTAGGATCAAATCCCACATCGGACTCCCTGATCAGCGGAAGCCTGCTTCTCCCTCTGCCTGCCACTCCCCTCCAATTGTGCTCTCTCTCTCTCTCCCCCACCCGACAAATAAATAAAATCTTTTAAAAAATAAGTAGAATGTAAGATAGATAAATGCCTTAGTTAAATATCTCCAATTTAAGGACCTATTTTTCCAGATGATGGGCTCCATACAAAGTCAGGGGCAAGAGACTGAGAACTCGTTGAAGGGAAGCCACTGGTATGTAAAAGAAGATCAAAACAACACAGTTTGTAGATGGATATTGTAATAGATGCTATAGGTTTCCTGCCACATTCCCTTGGCATTGACCATCCCCATGTAGGCACAAGCCTACAGCTACAGCTACAAGTGCAAAAACACTCGTTTCTCTTTGATCAAGGGCTTTCTCTGGCTGCTGTCACATGCCAGTCCCATGCCCAGAGGTGCTGGGGTTAATGTCCTAACGCTCGGGGAGCAGCCCTCCACCGATGACTGATGGGAAGGGTGAATAAATATCCCAGCTGACTTGTTCCTTAGCTGGCATTATTCTGAAGTGCAAGATCTACAGCGTCTCCCAGAGAACCCAGAGGCAGAGCTGTCCTGGGGTCGGCGGCTCGATAAAACACGCTAAGAGTTATTGACTCTTCGTTCCCTGGTTCTCTTCCCATTCCTTATAGGGGCTTTCTGGCACCACCTTCCAGAAAGCTACTTGCACAGAAACCCTTGTCTGAGGGTCTCCTCCTGGGGGAGCTCAAATCAAGATGGGGTAATCCAAGGTGCTCTGTTGAATTTTAGAGTCAATTTCCCTCCTTTAGGTCTGGACCTCTACAGCAAAATCAATTTCTATTTACCTACCAAGTAAAAGGCAAGTCTCAATTTTTCATAAACTCTTATGCAGCTGCCCTCTGACAGCTTTTAAGAAGCCTGGTACACCATTTTAGGGTGCACAGGAAAAATTAATTGGACACAAGGAAGCCAAGAAATCAATTAGAGTGAATCAGGTTATAAATCTCCAGTTGCCTGCTGTTTTACATTACATGTTGAAATATCACAAAAGACAAATCAAATGATCCTTGAGAAATTATAACTGTTGGCATTCTCCTCTATTCGGCACTGGCACCCACTCATTCGTTACTTTTAAGCAGTTGGGAAACAATGTTAGAACACAGAAAAGCTAGTGGTTCAAAGTCACGGTAGGCTGGAAGAGAAAACGAACGTGGGACAGGCATGAGTCGTGTGCACTCAATGACCGAGTGCCTTGGACCCTATTTAGGCTTTGTTTGTCTGGAGATCAACCACAGTGATGCCTGTCTTTGTCTGATGGCCTGATCAGCCTCATTTAGCCACGTTGATCACTTCACCTTCCAGACCTTCCATTTAAGGTATTGTATTTGGGGGCCAGCTGCCTGGATTCAAGACAGTTCTTCCTCTAGCCTGCTGTGAAATTTTGACCAAATGACTTAACCTCTCTGTGACTCACTTTCCTCACCTGTAAAATGGACATACTAACAGATCCTACATCAGGGAGGGGCACCGCGGTGGCTCACTTGATGGAGCATCTGACTCTTGATATGGGCTCAGGTCATGATCTTAGGATTTGTGAGATCAAGCCCCATGTGGGGCTCTGGACTCAGAGCAGATTCTGCTTGTCCCTCTCCCTCTGCCCACCCTCTTCTCTCTCTCACACACATAAATAAATAATCTTAAAAAGGAAAAAAAAAAAGAGGAAGAAGAATCTACACTGGGGAGCTGCTATGTGGATTGATGAGTCACCCCCTTGCCACTTCTTTGGAGCTACGCTGCAGACACACAACAGACGTACCCCCAGTGGGGCAGGGGGCCAGGAAGTTGGATAGAAATGCAGTTTCTCAGGCCTTGTGCCAGACTCACTGAACCAGAGTCTGTATTTTAACAAGATCGTTGGGGGACATGTATGCCCATTAGAGCCTGAGAAGCACTGACTTAACCCATGTCAAGTGCTTAGAGCAGCTCTTAATAGGCTAGAAATGTCCAATCAATTTCAGCTATTATATCTTAGCTATTACATGGTCTCAGTGATCTGATGCCCCAGAAGTATATTCCTGAGGGGTAAGTAGATAAGCAAGTGACTTATTAATACAGCATTCAAAGGAGAATTGGATAGTGGAGAGATGGAAACCAAATGGGATAGGAAGAGAAAAAAGACAAGCGAGTTGCAATCTCAGGCAAAGCCCTGGTCTCACCCTGATCCTGTAGGGAACTCCATAGCTTAAACGATGTTAGTGTCTCCAGCCTTGAGGCAAAGGACCTAGACATTCATTATCGTGCCCCAGTCACTCACTGCCAAAGACTTCTACAAGAGGAAATTCCTAGGCACTGCCAGCACCTTGGAAGGGTAACTAAGGATGGTTTTCTGATGAAGGGAGCAGGAATTAGTTGTGAAGCTTGCAAAGTTGGGGGATGGGAACCCAGGACCAAGAAGCAGGGAACTAAGGCCATCTGGGGAAGTCATTGGAAGTGTCCACTACAATTGGGCACTACACAGATGGTCCCAAATGGGCATCTTTGACATCATACTTCACCGTACTGCCACTCACTCACTCACACATTCAAAAAATTATGCCCCAATTACTATGTGCCAGGCACTGTTGGTGACACAGTACTGATGAGATATGGGGCTTACCAAACCCAGTGGAAAAGAAACTGACAAGTGGTAAACATAGAAATATATCAGAGATTTCCAGCTAGCGATAGTGCTATGATTATATAAAAAAGACCAATAGGAAGAATGGCTGCAAAGGGCAGAGACAGGAAGGTCAAGTTTGTAATTGCAGTTGATGCTTCAGTGTCCCAGTTAGATCTCCTGCATTGGGCTAGGGTCCCCATTCCACAGATGCTGCAGGTGTCGTTCAACGTTCCCATCTGTAATCTCAGAAGCATTGCCCTTGGCTGAGGAGCATCACTTTTGTTGGTGGGGGCTGGAAGCTGATACGCCCACCCCTGGGATGGGGAAGGTGCTGGTGACCACTGATGCACTGGCATCCTTTTGTTCCAACTCATACTCCAGAACTTCCTATGGGACCAGGCTAAAGGACACTTCTCCCGCTCTACCTTGATTCACCTTCTATCCCTCTCCTATTCTGATTCCTTCACTCTCTTTCTCCTGAGAACATTCCCTCCATAAATCACTTGCCTGAGATCTGCTTCCCGAGATCTTTAGGCTCTGCTTCTAGAGAATCTGACATAAGATAGTAAATTTTCTCTCTAGAATTTTCTTTCGCTCCCAGCATCCCAGGGCCAGAATTCCAGCTCTCTAGATGGGCAGCCACTTCCCATTTCTTTGTAGCTTCTGGGTCCTCCAGGTAAGGAATCATGGTAGCAAACGTCCCCTTTCTCATTTGTGTTGGCCTCCTGATGGGAATACAAGAGTGAGGAAGGACAGACCTTAAACACAAATGTCAAGATCTGCTGAAAGTTCCTTATCCACCACATGGGAGGGTCTCTTGTTGTCCAGCTGGTGCTAGCTTGAATCATGGAGAGACACATCGGTGACAGAAATATCTTGAACAAAGAAGTCTTCCAGTTTCTGCACATTTAATGAGCTCCGAAAAACGATGACCATCAAAATGACCAAATCCACCACGTACCTTCCTTTTCTCAATGAAAACACCTAAAATCTTTCTTAACAGTGACATCAGTAGAAGCTACTAAAACCCTCACTGCTAAGCTTCATGGGTTATAAATAGGTTTTTAACTGCCCACTGGTTTCTAAGGCCGTAATGAGGCAAAGATCACTGTCACACGTAAATGCTATAAATTCCTTGAGCAGTTACTAGTCTGTGTAGGTGACATCGAGGTGACGAACAAGCCAGGAGGGTCCATGCTGATTCTTTGTACATCCATCAGGCGGATGCTATGATTTTGTTAGCTTAATTATTACACCTTGTAGAGATGAATGCAAGGAACATGCTAGCCTTGTCGGCAGCCTCCCAGGGGACTGGTACTGAGTAATTGCTTTCCATCCCTGTAGGAATCATCGACATGGAACCACAGGCACCATCTGGTTCTCTGTCCCTCCCCCTCGTACCCAGCAAGCCTCCTAGGGACAGAATGAAGTGTTTGGGGTGGCAGTTCTCATCAATACAATGATGACATCTTGTTTCCTTCTTTATTCTAATCACAAACTCTATATTTTTAAACATTATTGACACTTGAAAAACTGTGCTAAATACATATATAAAAATATAAAGATTTGTTTTCACATATCAGATAAGATACACATAATATATAACAGCAATTTTGAAGAATTGTACAAATATATGCATACATAAATGGAAATAAATATTATATTTATAAAAATATTGAAGTGTGATCCTTTAGGGCACACGGTAAAGAAATTCATACATGAACATGTAGGAAATACTTAATAAACAGCACTATAAAAATTGGCCGGTGATTTCTGAAGAAAGTATATACATTTGAATCTCACCTATCAAAATCAAAATAAATTCTTGGATTAAAAAAGTAACTATGAATGATAAAAATATAAATAATAAAAAGTAATAACAATAATAGGATAATAAAAATAGGAATAATAAAAGGTATGGATCTGAGCATCTATCAGCTTTACAGATGACTTGAATGAATTTTTTTTTGTACATTAAAAAAGGGAAGAAATATAGAAAACCTTAGTGGTTTTCAAGAGCACAAGACTTTTCAACTTCTTCCGTTCAAAAATATCATACATAGAAGGAAAACAGAAAATCAGGAAACTATGTTATTACATAGATCATAGACAAAAGGATAATGACCTAATTATAGAGAGACCCTTAATATAAAGAATTCTGAAAAACAAATCTCTGGGATTTCATTAGAAGAAATCTTTTAGAAATATTAAAGGGCACTAACATATAATAGGCATTCAATAAATATTTGCTCAATAATTAGCAATTAATTAACAATTGACAAAAAGGGAAATGGGTAAAGAGAACACACATGCAATTCACATTGAAGGTAATGTACAGAATTCATACATGGGATGCTGTGAATAATAACCCCAACTTTGTAGCTCCCAGGAGGATTGGCTGCTAACAGCTCATAGGTGTCCCTTCTAAATATTGTCTTCATCCAAAAGGGAGTCGCCTCACCTGGAACCTACAGGTGTCTCCTGGGGCCAACCTCAGCAAATCATTGACTCTCATGAGTAGGAGGGAGCCAGCAAGAAGAGGTAGAAAAATAATGTATGATATTTCCATGGGTTAGAAGGCAATCATTAAAATATTTTTTTGCCAGAACAGAAAATAATATGAAAATCAGATCATTATATACTACAGGGATTACAAAAGTATCTATAGTCTAAGTTAATGGCATAAATATAAACTTGGTACTTACACATAACGGCAGCCTGGGAAAAAACCTATCTGACCATTTTGTGCTATGCTTCTCAGATCCATTCTAAAATGGTCCATGGACTACAAAGTAGACTACAAGTACTGGGAATACGACATCAGCCCTGACACAAAGCCAGCAATATTCAGTATCATACTTCTGCTACATTTAAGTGAGAAGGGAAACACTAAGGGCTATCTTGCATGCCTCCCTCTTGAGAAAGACACTCAACAAGATTCGAAGGATTCCTTGCAGGATCCCAGGAACCCTGCCTCCTCTAGTTGGTGGGTATGGGAGAGTAGCATGCCCTGGTAGAGACACTTATGAAGAAGCTACTCAAGCAAACTTTTGATCATCTTCCTGATCCAGAGTGTATTTTGAAGCTGTAGCAAGTATAAGAAGGTCCCACATGCTCACACTATGTACTTTATAAGGAGGCTAGGCTAACAAGAAAGTTAAATATGGAAAGCCACAATGCCATTCAAGCAGCTGGGTCACTGGACTAGCAATATAAATATATTAATACAACATCCAGGAAAGGATTCCTAAAGCCAACAAATAAAAAATATTTTAAATATAGACACACAAAAAGATCCAACCATCATTACATGATCATGCTCATGAGAAATGGTAGGTCTACTTCATAGACGATGCTTTGGTCAAGAATGAATAAATATTAAAATGAATGAGAAATTTTAAAAGCTTGAGCCCTAAAGATATAAAAGAGGAAACAACAACGAGGAGCAGGAGCATACATTTGGGGAAATATTTACTAGAGCAAAACAAGTAAAACAGCTGCTTTATAGAATTAATAAAATTCCTGGAAACAAGAACTATATACACAATGAGAAGATAAGGTCAAAGAATGAGATAAAACAGGAGTTAAGACACAGGCAGAAATTAAACAAGAGTTGGAGAGGCTGGAAATATAATGTTAAGAAAGAAAAATACTATAACAAAATTAAAATCCTTGTTAGAAATAAGACACATAATTGTCAAAGAAGAAAAATTGAACCACTGGTGCAAGAAGAAGCCTTTTGAACTCTCACAGAATGGAGAGGGAAAAGGAGATAAAGACAATGGAAAAGAAGATGATACATATAAAAAAGCAAAGATAAGCCCAAAGAGTGATACACCAAAGAATGAGGACAGATAGACTTAAGAAAAGAAGAAAAGTGAGAATTAAGAATGGTGGGGCACTTGGGTGGTTCAGAGGGTTAAGCCTCTGCCTTCAGCTCAGGTCAGGATCCCAGGGTCCTGGGATTGAGCCCACATTAGGCTCTGCTCAGCAGGTAGCCTGCGTCCTCTTCTCTCTCTGCCTGCCACTCTGCCTACTTGTGATCTCTCTCTCTCTGATTTTTTATTTATTTATTTGACAGACAGAGATCACAAGCAGGCAGAGAGGCAGGCAGAGAGAGAGGAAGCAGGCTCCCTGCTGAGCAGAGAGCCCCATGTGGGACTGCATCCCAGGACGCTGGGATCATAACCTGAGCCAAAGGCAGAGGCTTTAACCCACTGAGCCACTCAGGCACCCCAATAAATAAAATCTTTAAAAAAAAGTGGGGGTGCCTGGGTGGCCTAGTGGGTTAAAGCCTCTGCCTTCTGCTCAGATCATGATCTCAGGGTCCTGGGATCAAGCCCTGCATCTGGCTCTCTGCTCAGCAGGAAGCCTGCTTCCCCCTCTCTGCCTGCCTCTGCCTACTTCTGATCTCTGTCTGTCAAATAAATAAATAAAATCTTAAAAAAAAAAAAATGAAATGGAAGGGAATTTTTCCAAATCTTTCTGTCTAAACTAACTCCAGAGATTTGAGGAGAAAGTTATGAAACACTAATGTCCACACATGTTATAATGAGTTTATTTTATTTTTTTTTATTTCAGGAAAAAATCCTCAAAGCTTTTAGAAAGATAAAACAAAAACAGCAACAATATCTTATGAAAAAATAAAAATCAGGATACCCTCCCCTCTCTCATCACATACCAGTAGGTGAGAGGAAAGGTTTAGAGAGTTGTGAAGGAAAACAGCTATAATGAAGGATTCTACACAATCACCCAAGTACTTGGGTAAAGACATTTTGGTACACTTGAGCACCTCAAACATAACATGTATGCAATCTTTCTCAAAAGTCTCCTTTAAGTGTCTACTCTAATCAACCAAGATACAAATCAAAATAAAATTTTAGAACGAGGGAGTCCTGGTGATAGAAGAAAAGAATAGCAGTAAGTATTAAGTACAGTAATATGTGGGAATAAGTCTTAACTGTTTACTCCTTGATTTTCTCATTAAATAAATATTTAGTGATCACTGACTAAATATAAATAAAATCCTTGTTGTAAATATGGTACAGAACAATTTTCAAGAATACAAATACTTTTTGAAAGAGAAGAGTAACTACAAACTGGGAAAATATTTAAGCATATTTAAAGAAATATAAATGATAATATCTGTAAATAAACAATAATATCTGTATCATACAGAAAGCTTTCACAAATTAGCAAGTAGGAAAAGAGAAAAGGATAGCTTAGAGGAAATTAAACTAAATGCCCAAATTATCTAGAAAAATTATTTAAGGTTTCAATGTTCACTATTAAGGAAATTGAAATTAACACAATAATTAAAGACCACCCGTTATCTCTGAACTCCTCTGAACTATTTAGTAGTAGGAAAAATTTGGCGCAGTAAATATTCTTGCACTTAACTGTAGGGGTATAATTTTGTATCACCTTTTTAAAGTTATTAATAACCTGAAAGTGTTCATTATAGCTCTAAGTTAAAGATCTTAGTCACAAAAAATATTTATAAAGACTGCTGTCTTTAGAAAAAATTCTAAATATTCAAAAGTGTGAATTGATACCTTTAATTTTGATTTTATTAAATAATAATAATCTTATTTAAGTTAATTAATTTTCTTTTCATTTCATATAAAATTAATTAAATTAAAATCAATTTAATTTAATTTTTAATTGTAATTACATGATGATATGTGCATAGTATGTAATACTATTCAGCCATTAAAACAGTGTTTTGAAGGTTGTTAAATGTTGGGGGAAATATTCAGGGTGTGCTACAACAGTAAACAAGCCCAGCATATTTTAACCTACAGCATAATTCTGTTTTATAGTATGAAATGTATTAAAGGAATGAAAGCAAATATGCCACAAGTTAAAGATGAGATTATCTTCATGTGGTGAGTTTATGTATGATACTTATTTTCTCCCTTATATTTTCATGTACTGTGGCTAAGATTGCCAGCTATTCTCCAATATTCAACATTCCTTTCTTCCTGTAGTAACAGAACCACTAACATAACCTGAGCACGTGACTATATGAAATCAAGGAAAAATTATCCAGTTTCCCATGTGTAACTGAGCACAGACTAATAGAATTTAAATGGATGTGAAGTGCAAGATTTCTGGTAACTTCCAGAATATTCTTTTCTCTTTTCTACCTCTTGCTGCAAGCTGGAGTTGAAGCCGCCTCTCAGACCATGAGGGGCAAGCAGTGTGTGAGGATGGCACCACGGCAATTTGGAAAGAGTCCAGGTCCTGGACACTATGCAACACCCCCTCAGCTCTTGCCTGCTTATCACACAGTAAGTAATGTGGGATAGAAATACACTGGAATCATAAAACAGTTGGATCTTTGTTACAGCAGCTAGACTCATATTCTAACATGCACACATTCCAAAATTGCTACCTTGATCCCTTATTATTTCATGGGAAAAAACAGTATGAAAAAGAGAGAGAGAGAGAGAGAGAGAGAGAAAGGGAGATTTAATGAAAAGAAGTTAAAAAAAAAAAAAAAGCAAGCAGTTGGGACAAGACCTTACTCAGGCATACACAGTCAAAACACAAAACAAAATAAAATGGACTGCTAATGAACCCTTGTGATTATTTTCTCTTATTATGCTTCTTTTTCAAACAAGTGGATTTAAGGCAATAAAATCTATAAAATCCTGCCTCCATATCCCTGCTGTCATTTTCCCCCTGCTGTGGATGCCACACAAAAGGAAAATTATTTTATTATTGACCAGAAATCTTTAAGCAGTTTCCTTCCTAAGATCTAGAGGAAGAGAGAATGTTGATTATATCCCTTCATTGCCTTCCGATGCAAATTCAAAACACCAGATGACTTAAAAGCAGAGAACCAAAGAGCTGTCTTTCACCCAACATGGCCAACTGACCTAACCTAGGTTAACAGTGTGGGTATATATAACCTTGTTCCTCAAAGAGGCAATAAAAGTCAAGATTAGGATCATAAGGAAAGAAAGCACAATTTATGCACTTTAGATCGCTTCTCTTTCATCTTTATATTCTTCCCCTTTTTATTAAAAATTAAAACCGGCAGGAAGTAGAACATTAATGTATGACATACAGTTGATCCCCGAAGCGGGTATTACTTATGCTGTCAGAGAAACTGCACTACACAGAAATAGTACATTCTAGTAGGAGATCACACTGACCCGTAGTAGACACAAATCAATGCATATAACAGTTACAAGGTATGAAATATGAAATGACATATTGAGTGTTAACATTATATACATACTATTTATATAATGTATATATATTTGTGTATATATGTATATGTATTCAACATTACATATATAATGTATATATTACATATACAAATACATATATAATGTGTATGAGTAATATACAGTTTATATATGTATGTATTTAGAAAACAATTTTTATGGTTTTGAAATATTCCAGGTTAGATTTTCCTATGATAGTTTATCCAAAGGTTTCCTTTTAATGAAATAATAAGTAGTTGCAAAACAAGCTAGTTATACTAGGAAGACACAAGAATAAAGTAAAAAATCAAACATCCCTAAATTTCTGAATTCCTAAGCAGCCAGCATTTAGAATAGTGCCTATTCTTATGGATAGTATGCTATAACCTCTCAGCCAGAATTCTACCCCATCTAAAAGGAGAATTTCAGATCAATATCCCTGATGAATATGGATGCCATGATTCTCAACAAGATCCTAGCTAATAAGATCCAACGGTACATTAAAAAGAATATCCACCATGACCAGGTGGGATTCATCCCTGGGTTGTAAGGGTGATACAACATTCCCAAATCAATCAACGTGATAGAACAAATCAGTAAAAGAGAGAAGAACCACATGGTCCTCTCAATCGATGCAGAAAAGGCATTTGACAAGATACAGCACCCGTTCCTGATTAAAACGCTTCAAAGTATAGGGATAGAGGGAAAATTCCTCCAACTTCAAAAAATTATCTATGAAAAACCCACGGTGAATATCATCCTCAGTGAGGAAAAGCTGACAGCCTTCCCTTTGAGATCAGGAACACGACAAAGACGTCCACTCTTGCCACTGTTGTTCAACATAGTACTAGAAGTCCTAGCAACGGCAATCAGACAACACAAAGAAATAAAAGGTATTCAGATTGGCAATGAAGAAGCCAAACTCTCTCTCTTCAAAGATAACATGATACTTTATATGGAAAACCCAAAAGATTCCACCCCCAAACTACTAGAACTCATACAGCAGTTCAGTAATAGGGCAGGATACAAAATCAATGCACAGAACTCCAAAGGATAAAAGAAAGGCACGCTTGTAAATAGAAACACATATTTGTTGAATGGTTAGCCTACCAGTTATCTATTAATTTTGAAGTAGATTAGGAAAAAAAAAAAAAGTAAAAGACAACAATACCAAAAAACTTGCACTATGAATCATCTTCATATAAATTCTACCTATGCTTTTGAGAATATTTTGAGGTCAAAGTCACAAAGTCAATATGGAAATGAATTAAAAAGAGTGACCTTATTGAACTATCTCTGCAGATCTCTCTTCTTCAGCGTGTAAAGATTTATTGGTAAGAGGATATGAAGTTTAAACAGATCTAGTAAAAGAACATCTTCATCTTCTATGCACCTTTACAAATCTGCTCTTTGCTGCTAAATTATTTACTGAAGAGAATTAAAGATGCTACAAAGTTTTTCAAAAATAATTTAATCAAACAAACAGCACAGGAAAAAAATGCTTTAAAAAACGTTAGGTTCACTTACATGACTTCTTTTTTTAATACAAATAAAAACTCCCAAGGATTTTAAGTGAACATGGATGCCAGGATATAAACCACGAGTGCCCCCAAACCTATCTTTTCCTAAGTTGACTAAGCTTCATAGGCTGTCCCACAGATTCCCAACATCGTACCGCTTTGATAGTTAAACATGAAGTTTCTAAAGAGACAGGCTGACGTGATTAATCCTGATTCTTACTCAATTTTCAACGCAATGTTACCCTAAAATAAGATTTCTACTCTTAGGAGGGGTTATTAATTTGTGTGTGTGTGTGTGTGTGTGTGTGTGTGTGTGTGTGTGCAGTCATGAAGAGAGACGCCTGAACAAAACCCACAGACCAGGAAAGAAAGAGCTGTCTAATGAGCCAAGGGTAACAGGTGATATTCTCAGGGAGGAAGCTTAATCTTCTTGCCCACAAATGCTTCCTGAATCTCTGTGGGGAAACGGCTTTATTCAGAAATTTAATGCATGATCCAAACAAGGAAGTTAATTTGGCTTGCTGCGAGACTTCTCTGTGGGAAGAAATGTTACCCTGATTCAAGCCTTGGCCAAGCAGCATTCAGTCTCAAAAAGGAACAAATGAGTTCATCTGACTTCTTATTTTTCTTTTTATTTGTAATATTTAAAGACCTGGTATTTCATGACCCGGGTTAGATTTTGAAGATAAATTAAATTCGATATTTTTATTTAAGAGATATCTGTTTTTATATTTACACAAAGCAAGTCTTTGCATTTTCTGGAAGACTATATAAATTAAATATGTAAAATCATTTTTTCCAGTTATTTAATTTAGATGATCATCGTTGTATGTGATGGATTCATCATGTTAAGTGTAGCCGTAGCACGTTTTCCTCACTATATGGTATTCTTTTCTAGGAATACACTGTAAGTTATTTTATTTTTCTATTATGGAAAATCATACATAACATAAAATTTACTTTTTAACCCTTTAATGTGTACAATCCAGTGACATTAAGTACATTTACAGGTTTGCAACCATCATGGCTATTTACAGAAGTTTTTCATCACCGCATACAGAAGTTCTGTACTCATTAAGCAGTAACTCCCCATCCTCCCTTTGCCCCAGGCCCTGGAACCTTTATTTGACTGTGGTTGGTGTTTGAGTTGTTTCCAGTCTGGAGCTATTGCAGATAATGCTTGTGCCTGTAAGAAGACATTTCCATTGGGTATATATCTAGAACTGGGACTGCTCATAGGAATGCATATGTTCAATTTTAGTAGAAAATGTCAAACAGTTTTTCAAAGGGCTTACACCAATTTATACTACACAAGCACATATCTGATTCCTAGGAACTTGCTGCTATGAACATTTTTTATTTTGGCCATCTGGTAGGTTGAAAGTGACAGCTTCTTTTGGCTTGATTTTTCATTATTATTCATGACCTGAATAATTTTTTATACATTTATTGGCCACTTGATATCCTCTTATATGAACAGCCTATATATCAATAATGAACAGCCTGTTCAATAACCTTGTCTATTTTTTCACCACTGCGTCACCTGTCAATTTCTCACAGGGTTTTAGGAGTTCCATATAGGTCCCAGCAAACTCTTCAATAAGTTACAATTGCAATATTGTATTGCAAATATCTAATTTGTTGCTTATGTGTTTGCAAAGTTGTTTGTTTTCTTTTGTTTTTAATGCCCATAAGGCTAATTCAAATATTTATTTTTGGTTTTCTTCCTTTGTTCACACAAAAGATAATAAAGATCATAATCATTTTTCCTTTTTTAAAGATTTTATTTATTTATTTGACAGAGAGAGACAGTGAAAGAGGGAACACAAACAGGGGACTGGGAGACGGAGAAGCAGGCCTCCCGCCAAGCAGGGAGCACCATGCAATGCGGGGTTCGATCCCAGGACCCTGGGATCATGACTTGAGCCGAAAGCAGAGACTTAAGTCTTAAGACTTAAGACTGAGCCACCCAGGCATCCCCGCAATCATTTTTTCTGTACCCAATCCCCAGTTCCCAGCAATACTAGTGCCAATTTCTCCACAGCCCACAAGCACATTACCATCTTCTGCATTTTTACCAATGCATTAAGATATATAGCTGTAGTTTTAAATTGAAATTTTTGAACAAATTATGAGTAGAGAGCTTCTGCTTCGTATGTTTAAAGACCTTTTATGTCCATGTTTCTTTTGAGTGATATGGCTTCCCCTATCAAAAAAGGTCCCAGCTGCAACAGTACAGTGACATGAACAGTAATGTGCATGTGGATTTCAGGGGTCCCTGGTAAAATTCAAATTCTTATTCAGTAGGTCTGGGTTGAAGCCTGAGATTCTGCCCTTATAACACTCAGATGGTGGCAAAGATGCGGGTCCAAGGAATATTCATGAGTAGCATGGATGGTATGAAACATTCACAGCAACTTAAAGAGAAAATTCAAAGTGAATCATCAAGTGAAATGACTATTTACTGAAAATAATCCAGATTTAGGATGATATGCTCAAAATACCTTCTCTATGGTGGGTGGCTCGGGATGATGGCATCTTCATAGAAAAATAACTCAACATATAAGTTTCATGTGTGCAAAGGGAACAAATAAAACTCTCAGACAAATGCAACATAACGCCTAATGAGCTACACAGGAGCTCCTGGAAAGGCTAAATAGGATATATGCTCAGCAAAAATATTTTCAATAATTTCAACTAATAAAGGTAAAAATTCAAGGTAAAATACAAAAAGCTAACTCTTCACCTGGAGATGTTTATCTGATGCAATTCTACCTTTCAAATCAGGGGAAATTCCTTCAGAAACACACCTTGAAAAGGAAAAGACCTTCCAGTCTCAAGCACATTTTATTCAAAGCTACTGTTTTTTGTTTGAGATTCTCTTTCAAAACATTAAAGATGCAGGAGATTTAAAACAATCTTGATGGTGATTCTTCTCTGAATGTTCACCTCTCCTTTCCAATTCGTAAATCTTCTCAGAGCAAGTTAAAATAAATCAAGAGGGAAATAAGAATTTCCCCCAAAACAAGAAAGTCAGTGAGGTTTGATTCTTATCTGGCTTGTACGTGGTAACAAGAGCAACAACAACAACAAAATCTGGGAGAAAATACAGGATCCTTGACACTGGCAAGAGCGAAGAGTAAAAAAACAAAAGCCAGCGTGTTCAGTTAAATATCCTTCCCAGAAGCTGAGCTCACACAGGCGGCTCTACTCTTCTAGAAATCTTCCCTACAGGGACCATACACCATCTTCAAAAGCCCAGAGGAGCAACTTTTGGGGCCTGGGTCAAAATCCTGCACTGACTTTCAGGTGAAGATGGAGGATGAAACCGCCTCACAGGGTACATTTTAGAAAGAGCAAAAGGAGTTCAACATGAAATTAAGAAGAAAGAAAAACAAAAAAACAAAACAAGAAACGAAGCTTGACCCAATGCCGTTAACTCTGACAGCTAAGAAAATAACAGAAGTTTCTGGGGCAGAGAGTTGCTGTGAGTCACCGACTTCAAACACCAAGCCCTCCCCCAAGCCACTGGTTGAGAATAAACTAAGAATTCTCCTCCACAGCCACGAAGTGAGAGAAAAACAAGTTGAAGGAGTATCCTTATCTGAGGAATAGCAGAAATGACTGTGAGTGAGGAAAATGGGAGAGAATGATTCTCTTTGAAGTCAGGGAGGACTCCTTCAATGCTTCATATGAATCAAGAAAGCTGACTGAAGTGTAAGGATGCCTCCCTGTGGGAGTGGGAGACACCCCTTCGCCCTTCCACACGCACCCAGACGGTGATACGGAGCTAGTACAGGACATTTAGCAAAATGTCAGAAGAAAACACAGACCTTGGTATTTGAAGAAAGAATGCAACGTGTATATCAATACTCCCTCCAGAAAAAAACTCAAAACATTCAGGTCTCAAACTATCACTCGTGAAGGCAAATGTTCCAGTCTCAGATAAAGGAAGAAAGTCAAGAAGTTACCTCCACTTTATTAGAGAAACCTAGATGTTGGAAGAGGGCTATTCAGGCAAGATGAAAGAAAAGGCAAAGCAACCGTGCAAAATATCCCAATCTCGAGGAAAATGAAGAAAATAATGCTTAAAGCAGCCAGGCAGAAAGACAAATAACCCATCTCGGGGAAAGATGAGGTTCTCCTTAGACTTGTGGACAGCAACACTCCGAGGTAAGAGACCATGGGGCAATGGCTACAAATGTGACCTACGAACACTGCATTGAACTAAAGTCAGATTCACGTTCAAGGTTAAAGCGTAACACAGACAAAAATGGAAGACCTCATGAAATACATGCACCTATCAATCTGTTTCTAAAATTATCTTTTTAAATAGACCGTGACGATGAAAGATAGCCAGTTTAGAGAATAAGCAAGATAAACACTTTGGGAAGGCAATGCCGTGGTAAGTGGTGGAGGAATCACATTGATTTCATTGAAATATAGTGCTGATACCAATCAAATGTGGAAATTGTGGCTCTTGGACAATGTGAATGTGTTAAACACGCACAACGCAAACACAAATAACAAAAATTAAGATATGGAGGCAAGTGGAGAGGGCAAGACACACTAAGAAGGGAATGTTCTTGTATTCCTAAGGAGGCAATTAATAAAAAATCTAAATTCTAAGGTTTCATCTTAAAATAGTATCTGCAGAATGATCCTATTTTTATAAAACTATATTTTACTCCTCCTACCTATATTTATATCTGCATATATGCTTAGGGGTATATTCGGAATGACATTAACTGGATGTTAATGATACTTTCTTCCGGGTGGCAGCATTTCAGATGACATTTTTTAAAAACCTTCATTTTTGTGGGGTTTTTTTTTTTCATTATCTGACATATAATCAATGCATACATACCTAAGTGTGTGTTACAAAAAGAGTGGCAAGCTTTAAAATAAGACTGAAAGCAAATACAGAAACTTGCTAATACTGATTATTCATCCTTTCAAAATAAGTTTTTAAATTGAAAGTCCCAATCAACTTTTCTTACCCTTGCTGATGATACCTATAATATGACTAATATCATTATAATGGCGTTTTTCCCCTGTATTTCCCTTTCTATTGTTGTCAACAGTGTTTATGTATGGAGATATGTTTGCATCTTCTGGATTATTACCTCTATGAACTATTGTTATCTAAATGTTACAGATCAGAAAACAGCTTTGCCCAAGCACACCTTATGTGGAAGAGGTGAGATCAGAACCCAGATCCGTCTCACACCGGTGCCTGTGGTATTTACAACAAAACATTTTAGGAAAAACTTTCATACTTCATTTTTAAAAACTAATCCATGTAGAAGTCTACTGGGAATCAACTTCTTGAAATATACGAAAATTTTTACCATCCCTAAAAACCAGTATTTTGAAGGAGCAGTGAAAAAAAACTCCTATCTAATGGAGGACATGGGACACAATTCTTCATCTTGGTTGAGCCATTGGGAAAGCTGCCTGCTTAAGAACATTCTCAACCTGAATGCTCTGAAGCAGCAAAGCAGTAGCATTTCACTGATTTAGTGCCTGCCTAGGTTACTACCAAAGTGGTGATTTATTTTCCACTGTAAAAATTTTGCTGTTGCCCAAATGACGTGTATAGTCTCTACCTTAAAACAAGTAAAATTAACAATCAGGAATGAGTTTAAAAAGTGATCCAGTGCTGCCAATTTCCATTTTGAGGCACTTAGATTTAAGTCCCTCTGAGCCAAAAAGTAAATAGTTGTTGGTTAATATTAATGAAATAAAAAGCCAAGCCACAAAATGAGAGACAAATACTATGAAATGATTAAATTACCCACCAAATGTCTTTAAATATGGACGTGGGTTATTTGCCAACCTCCCTTGTTAAGCTTTAGTTCATCCGACACGAATGATGGTAACTTCTACAGGGCAGAATTTGAGGCAGCTTTTCCTCATCTGTCAGGCAATCTGTTTTATCCATTTATGGGTACCTCTTTAACTGGGATCAGCCCATGTTTCAGGAACTGTTCCTACATGTCTATCGTCACTGCTTACCTCTTGACTGTTCTCCTTTGAGTTTCAAAATTCTATCCCTGAGTGAATGACATTGAAAACAGGGAAGTTCCATATACATTCTATCTTCAGCACCAGGTGTCTGACACTCAGAGGGCGGAAAAATTGCAAATGGCAGCAAAGTAGTTCTATATTGATTATAATGTTGGCAGTTACATTTAATTTAGCAGGGACTTTACTTTTTTTTTTTTTTTAATTGAACTAAAAAGGTTGTCACCTTAAGTTTGAGACAAGCAAAAGGCAGTCAACTTTCGGGCCTGATAGAATTCAGATGTAGAAGTGTTCCTAGCTGGTTCACCACTGTCAACAAACTTCAACCTTGGAGGAAACAGTAGAAAACAATGGGGGGGGGGGCGCCTGGGTGGCTCAAAGGGTTAAGGCCTCTGACTTCAGCTCAGGTCATGATCCCAGGGTCCTGGGATCAGGTCCCACATCGGTTCTCTGCTCAGCATGGAAACTGCTTCCCCCTCTCCTCTCTCTGCCTGCCTCCCTGCTTACTTGTGATTTCTCTCTCTGTGTCAAATAAATAAATAACATTTTTAAAAAAGAAAAAAAAAATCTGAGAAACTGGTTCAGAATTTAATTTTCCAATTTGGGTGTACTCAAGGAAAGTTAGAAAAATACACTTCTTCATCAGGAATTACTGTTGTTTCAGATTTAATAGCACAGGAGTGAATAAAGTCTTATCAACACTGTTGTCCAATGAGAAACACAAACAACTCTAAGTCGAGCGGTTGGAATGATTCTGGTCTATCTGTTGCCCCTATCATAACCATCGATTTCCACAGTAAAGCGCCTTGTTGCCATCTTTCTTTTCTTTCTCTCTTTTGTATCTTCCCATGACATTGCTGGTAACAAAACATACCACATTATCGGTGACAGTGAAATATCACCAAGTTCAATCTTTTCTGGCTCACACATCTCAAGGCACAAAAGATATGCTCTGTATCCACCTTAAAAACTCTGATTCCCTCATACTGAAAACAATCTATCCAAATAAACATGTTCTCAGTTATTGGTTCTTGCACTCATTCTTCAGACTTGGTTCTTAAAGGGCAAGCACTGGCTGTTTCCCAAAGAGCTCAGCTCGTAGTTTTGCCCCAAAGACTGGCTTGACTAAGGCTTTTGAAAAATAAAACTCTAAGGTCATGGCACCTGAGTTAGATGGTGCATGACAACAAAAAATTTTAAAAAGTTTGAAAGGATGATACCAGTGCACGTATCAAACTGTTCTTACTCATTATTCCTTAGAAATCTCTCCCTGCCCACCTCCTCCTTTTTCTTCGGAGCCTGTGTAGGTGGAATGTGCTAGTTGACAAATGCAGTCTAATTATATAACATCACTTCTTCTTTTACAAGATGTTATACCAGGGTTACCTTATTTTGTCCTCGTTATGTAATTGCATTGTAGGATGCTTGAGCCCGTACCCCCACATAAATATTAATTTTATTTCTGTCTTGTTTGATTCCAAGATATTCAAGCTCTAATTTTACACTTTTAAGGACAACTTTATTTTTGAATACAAGACACTCTGCCTCGTCTCTTTTCTCTATTCATCAAACGACTTATAATTCCCTGTTGCCCCAGCTATTATATCTTCTACGTGTCTTGGATGATTTTACGCAGAAATCTCCCTACTTTAGATCAAAAGAGAGTCAGAAAGTTAATAATAATTTCGGAAACAAACAAAAAACCCTGTAAATTTAAAGAGATATGATTTGTTTTTCTTAAGCTAAATTTACCCTGATTTTCAGGTTTTCATTAATTTTAAAACATGGGCTTTTAATTCTCTCAAGGGTGAAAAGGAAACTATGGGATTTTGTGATTATAATGGGGAAGGGTATGGACCAAAATTTCTTGAATGCCCAGAGGGATTAGTCAGATGGCCAGCAATTTCAGTCATAGAACCTACTATCAAGTGCCTTAAATGCTAATATGATAAACTCAACCCAAAAAAGATGAAGAGAACAGACCAAACCTCAGGGGGAAAACACGGGAAGAAGCCAGAGTGTAATCTTCCCAATCCCTTTTATTCTTCCATTTATTCTAGGCAAACCAAAAGTGTGAAAGGGAATGATGCTTACCACTTTCAGTGAAGCCCAGTGTAAAAGAAAAATTTTAAAACAGCAAACAACAAACAATGGTATGGCAGCAAGCACATAGCCCTCGTTAAAGGAATGTTCAGTATTTTCATCTTGAGTTTAGGTACAACAATGCATTCTACTGTGTGATACGGGGGTTGGTATCTGTTGTGGATAATTTCTTCCATATTTGCGTAGGTTTGTTTTGCTTTATCAGCAGAAGGGGTACAACATGGGACTGAGGCAGCAGTCTAGGATTTTTAAACAGGGTTATGAGACTGAGGCACTTAATCAAAAGATAGATCCCTTATTCCAAACATTTTAGACAGAAATAAGCAAGAGTGTCCCACCAGTTTTCACTTTGAAAGAGTAGAAAAGCAAAAGTTGGGTTTTAATCCCAGGCAACAGGATTAACTGCACACCAGAGGTCAAATGTCAAGGAAACAGGAATTTAAGAATCTTAATCTTAAAAATTCCCATCACTGGGTTTTCTCTGCTGATTTCCACCCTTGGATTAATCCTCAGATTAATCAATCTGCTGGTGGATCAGTCTGTTTAAACACATTGTTCCCTCATTAAATGAAAATGCAGTAACATATGTGAACATCTGTGTCCAAAGCTCCCCCAAACATTGGCAGTATCCAACAATCTTGGAAATTTTCCTTCGCATTTACTAAACACCCACTTATTACATCATAATCAGTGTCAACCTTCACTGAAATGTGAGCTTGCTAGCATGTTTTCACTTTCCTGGCTTTTTCAAATTCCTGAAGAAAATATTTCCAACAACAACAAAAAAATTCTTTAAGGAAGGAAATCAAGTGTGTATTTCAGCAAATAGAGGAGCAAAAAAAAAGGAGTGAAAAGGTCAGACAATATGATTAGAAAGGTGATTTCAAGAGAAAAATCTGTTTGCACACATTGGCATTCAGAGCCTGAGTTTGCGAATGTGGTTCATGCCATCTTTTAAAATCCCCACCAGCATTTGATTTTCATTAAATGGTTATTTTGATGGAGGATGGTTAGTCATCAGTCTGGCCATGACCCTAAAGAGCATGACTTTCCATTTGGGCCTGGGCTGACCCAAAATACAGGTAAATTTTACCTCTTCTTAAAAAAATTTTACCACAAACAAGTGTCATTTTTCAAGTTGAATCTACAATCATAAGAGCTAAGAATTCTATAGTTCAGCACAATTAAATTAGCTGAATTTTTTCAGAAAATTATCGACATTTCACAAAGAATGTTTAAATCATTATTTATGCCTCAAAGCTTACTAATTTTGAAAGTTTATTTTGCCATATGCCTAACACAGCATTCAGAAGAGGAAGTCAAAATATAATGTTAAAATGAAGTGAACATTCCTTTATCTTACTGAACTGATGTGATGAAAGCCAAAAATCTGTCTTCGTATCCTCTGAATAGAGATACAAAACACATTTCAATTTTGACTCAATGATAGAAATAGTAAGCAACAAAAAAATAGTAAGCAACAAAATCATTTTTGAAAAACGTAATAAGCAGAAAATAATTTTTTATTACTCCACTGCTCTATATTATAGTCATCCTACGAATAAAAATAACAGCTCTGTAGCCCCTAAACAAAGCCCTTTGATGTGCCACTTCACTTCTCAACCTGATCTCTCACAATAGGAAGCATTACTCCCATTTCGCATATGAAGATACTGAAAGTCAAGTTGAATCATCTACCTAAGTTATCAGAACCAGTAATTAGCAGAGCTAGACCTCAACTTTTCTACTTTTGCTGCTATGTGGTTGCCCTGAGAATATGACTGGGCTGGTCAGGACACATGAGCCATGTGAAAACCCGGCCACGTTCAAGGACTCCACCTTGCTAACCCACAGCTGACTGTGGATGCGTGAGAGCCCTGCTAAGATTTGTTCAGACCAGCAGAGCCACCGCAACTGTATTGCAAAAAAAACCAAAACAAAACAAAAAAACAAAAAACAGTATGTGTGATTTTCAGCCATGAAGTTTGGGAGTGACTTGTTACACAGCATTACTGTGGTGATAGTCAACTGATACATAATTCAAAGCTGTCAACACAAAAAACTTCAACACTGGCAATAAGGAGAAGAGAATGAGCAAGAAGAATCCAGCAGCTCAGCAGCACATTAAAACAGCACTTGATAAATACAGTAACTCAAACAGTTAGGCAATCTTACACAGATTCTGCATAAATATTCAGGTCAATATGGTTCATTTTACAATTTAAAAAAAAGTAATTCTCCACCCTACTCCAGTGATTTATTTCTACCATGACACTTTATGATTTCTTAATTGTGGTTGTAGAAAAAAATAAAAATTATAAAATAATGGTTCAAAAATCACTAAATCCCATTCTTGTCATCTTGGCACACGTTTTTATTGTTAAGTAACTATTGCTAGTGAAAAGGTTATGATTTTGTTAATAATATTGTGATAACTTAACAAATGTGACTGGAAATGGAGACATGTATTTATGCTCCAAAATTCTCTATTTTAGAAATGACTTAAGTATGTACGGTACAGAATCAGAAGCAAGATTAAGCATGAGACAATATTAAGATATACACTTGGGATATCCCCACTGAATAGTAGTGCTCCAGAAACGTCTTTTAAAAGCATACATGAAATACTGAAAATGCTTCGGAAAGTCTAGTTTCTACATTCCATCAAAGTTCTCTTCTAGCTAAAAATGTGTAATGACCTCAACTTAGTTAGAAATTATCAGTGAAATCATTATTTGGATATTAAATTGCTCCCCCACCCTTTGGCATGTCTTAAGTGGTACTTTGTCATTCCTTTGTAGAAGGAAGAGTTTTTGTTAGGCAATTTTAATAATAAGAACTACCCTAGTACTATCATGTGTCAGAGTCAAGACCAAATGTTTAATCTTCAAAATTGCCATATGGGGTAGATTCTGCTATTTTCATTATATGGGTAAGAAAACTAAGACTGTCCAAAATCATACAGCTAATGACTGGTGTAATTAGTAGAACTAAGATTAAATCCAAGCACACCTATCGTCAAAGGCTATGCTCTTAGACATTTAGAATTACATACAGTGTTAGACAAATGCCAAGTTATTCTCAATATGTCCAGGTCCTGGACTTAGGAAGAATTTCCTCTCTGAGATAAGTGTGGGAGAATCAGGGTCCAGAGTTGACTTCCTCTGATAACACATCCCCAACCACACATGTTGGACATTTACATGGAACTGCTTTATTTCCCCAGAACAATAGGGGGAAAAGCACCAAAAATTTTGGAAATTTTCCACCTCTCTCTTACTAAAGTGAAAACACCCTCTGATGCCAATAAATACTGACATTCTATATCAAATTAATGAAGAATCCTCATCACACATGAGAAGAAAAAATATATAGCTACCCATAATATATGTAACAAGAACTGAATACTCAACTTTTGCTTTATATAACATACACACCCAAATTTCTACCAAATTTAATTGAGTCAACCGGTGCTGTCATATTAGGGGAAATAACCCCAGCACTTGAAATAAGACTATTTAATGTCACAATTTAAAATATTAAACTAATTAAAAATTTGTTGCCGACGTAATACAATATCTCCTTACTAATGAAATAAATTTGATTTCTCAATTCCTTCTGAGTCTAAGCTAATGATTAAGTTATTGAATATTTACTATCATGCACATTTTTAGGTGCTATAGACATTAACTAATTTGTCCCCATTTCACAGATGAGGGAACTGAGGCTGAGAGAGATTAAGTAACTTGATTAGTACCACCTAGGCAGTCAGTTCAAAATGCTGACTCTATTACCTCTTTACTACATTAGGGCCAAAAATTTGGAAGAACCATAGAAATTCAAATAAATAAATAAATAAATAAATAAACTAAGCACCTAAGTACCTAGAAGAGTCAGTCACATTAACGGTTTTCCAATGACTGAAGGCAATTCCAAATTTGATTCTTTTCTGCTTGGTCCCATGCTCTAAGCTGCTTCTCTTCCCTCACTAGAGTTTTCATAAAACACAGACTTCATGGATTGTAAGTTCCCCTTTCCTCTAGGTATCTGGGAACTTCTTGTGCCAAGAAGAAAAGGAAAGAAACTCAGCTGCTATCAAGAAGAAAGCAATTGCTAGTGATCCATCAATGATTGTAGTTAATAATACAGCTTTGTATATTTGAAAGTTGCTTAGAGTAGATCTTAGGCATTCTCACCACAAAATAAGGGGGATTAACAATGAGAGGTGAGGGATCTGTTTGTAATCTTGATCGTAATAATTACTCCACAATGTATAGAGAAATCAAATCATCATGTTGTACATTTCAAATACATATAACCATGTCTGTCAATTATCTGTCCTCAATAAAGTCAGAAAAACTAAGATATCCTAGTCAGTGATATCTGTGCGGTTGTCAGGACAACCAACACTTAGAGATTTGTATATTTAATATAATATGTATTACTGATTAATCTCAATTGCTGATTACTAATGAATCTCAATACTAAGTAGAGTACTCATACCTTTAGCCTAAGAAGGAAAGCAAGTTTTCTGTCTTCATTTGTCAGAATCCAGCATTTTCATATTATTTTTGTCCTTTTAATTATTCTGGGGTATTAAGTAACCAAACAGGCAAGACTCATGAAATAAAATCACCAAACGCTTTTCCTCACTAGCAACTTAAATTATTTGGGTGGGTTAATTATTGTCTGGCAAAGGCTATATGAGAATCTGAAAGGTGATAAAATTGTTCAATACCCTGATTGTGGTGATGGTTAAAAGATTACCTACATTTGTTAAAACTTGAAGAACTGTAGACTTACAGAGGTAAATTTTACTATATGCAAATTATACTTAAATTTTTAAAAAATAATGCATGGCTTAATAATAAACCTTTGTTACATAATAACCAAAATAATATTAAGATTGAAAATATAAGCAATATACTTATTGATCATTTTTAAAATTCCTGCCCATTTTTAGTTTGTAGTTATCAGAATCCTAAAGTC
Source organism: Mustela nivalis (assembly GCF_964662115.1). Taxonomy (NCBI): domain Eukaryota; kingdom Metazoa; phylum Chordata; class Mammalia; order Carnivora; family Mustelidae; genus Mustela; species Mustela nivalis. The sequence goes on from NC_139027.1 coordinate 111,501,076, forward strand.
TAAGAGAAATTTCAAAATATTTTCTCCTCAAGAAATTGATTTTAATCTATGATAAATTCCTCTTTATGAATAATTAATCCCAGTTCATACAGATCAGATTGTTAATTTATTGAAAAGCCATTTAAAGCAGCTCTCAAAAAAAAAAATCAATCCAACTAACTACCTGTTTTAATAGGTCTCAATGATTCTTTCTCAATGATTCTTGCTCAAATGTTGTGTCTTGAACCTGTTCTAATGACCCAGCAGCACGTGAAAACGAAACTAAGCCCATCTTTTTCTGATTTCTTTCTTATGGAAAGTCTTCATTGAATCTACATTTCTGGGATTGACAAAGGACCTGGCACTTGACAGGAAAAGGCTGAGCTCAAGACCACTTCTTCAATGAGTAAACGAAATTCATATTCCACATTTTTTCCTGCCACATAGCTCACCAATTCCAAAGCAAATGCAAATTCATGGCAGGGCAAGGTATAGAACCAAATCAAGAGTAGCCAAATCAGTGGTAAAGATTTTATGGTATGAAGACAGCCTGTTTTCCAGGGAAGCTCCACCAATCAAAGCTTTTCATGGAGTCTAAGAATCTATGAAGAGAATTATGGTCACTTTCTTTGCTTTGTGGCAGCAAAGAGGGGTCATTTTCAGTGGGACAATGAAAAATGAAGATTAAAATGCTTAAATAATGCAAGAATGAAGAATGTGCCACTTCTCTAAGGCTTAACACATACTCTATATAAAAAGCATGCTTTACGTAATATTGGGAAATTTCTGTATAATAAGTTAATATATTCAATAATACAATATTTACAATATAATGTCTGTATATTTCTGAGAAATCTAGAGATTGAGTATAACTTGAGTAAATCCAACTAATTCAAAATACTATAGTTAACTATATGTTAACTATAGTTAACAGCTAGAAGTACATACCTGGGTTCAGAGAATTATATACATAAAATCTTACTTTTTTTTTTTTCCCCCTAAAAACAAACAAGCCTGGTGGACATTCTGAATGACGCTCTGCTTGATTACCCTTTGTGGGTGGCATCAACCTGTGTGCATTTGTGTGTGTGTGGTAGGGGGATATTCATCCAATATTTCTAGCTACATGGGGGCCATAACTTAGTCTTTTGCCTCTGTCTCCCAGGCCCCTGACACAGATACACAACGTATGAGATCAAACAAGTCTGGAATGAATCAGTGAAAATACATGAAGGTTGAGATAAAAACCAACCTTAAGTATTGATAGTGAGAGCTAACATTTACTGAGTGTTTACCACGCATGGTCACTGCCCTGGGTACCCCAGGCATGTGGTCTTATTGAATCCTTGTATCAACTTATGAAGTAGGGACCATTATCACCTCCATTGTACTGGAAGGAGGTTGTAAAGTTAAGTAATGCGGGATGCGCAGGTAATACATGATGGAGTTTAAGTTCAAACCCAAGCAGTCTGTATTTGAAGTCAGTTGTCCTAACTACTTTATAATATCATCTCACTAATTACATTAGTCTACAATACTCACAGGCAAGATAGATATACATAAATGCTATATTTTTCTCAATTCTTATGAAATGACTACCATATGAGTACATGGTTAGTACTACCTTTCTAATTTTCTTCCTAATTTCCCCTAATTTTCTTTCTAATTTGTTCAAAATGAAACAATCATGTGAAAAATCACTCGAGTACCTGGTTATTTCTAGACTTAGTTGATGAAACTATTCTCAGCAGATTATATTTATTTTATCTGCAGGTTTTAAATGACATGTTAGGCTAAAGATAGCAATTATGTTTCACAGGTGAAGGTCATTTTGGGGAATGCTCCATCTAAAAAATAGGACTTTTAGAGACACTGGAAAGAGAATGCATGGCTGTCTTTAAATTTTAGGCTCAAGATACAAAATCTGGTTGCAGTTGCAATTCTATTTATCCACACCTTTCTGGAAAGCATTTATTCAGTAAGGCATGCTTCATAATGTCCTCAGAGCAAACACAATCCTCCTATTAGCAATATTCAACATTTAAAAGCATAATATTTATTATAATCAAATTGAGGGAAAAATTGACCAGTTTAAATAAATGTTCTATTTATTAATGCATGGATTAGATTAATTTCCACATCAATCTTCTTTTTACTAGAAAAACTCAGACAGAGCAGGAAAGAGAGTCACTATGGACATTCATCTGAAAGATTCCATTATATCGCTCCACAGAAAAGGATGGAGGGGAAAAAAACAACTGTTAGGTTCATTGCATGGATGGTCCATTACTCTGTCTTCTGCCCTGTGACTACACTGCTATCTCTCTTATCCAGAGACAGTGTCTATTCCTCCTCGACTTAAATCTGGCTGACCTGTGACTTGCTTTAGCCAGCAGAATGCTAGCCAAAGTGACACTGTTGTCCTAGTTCCAATTTAGGCGTCAACATACCTACATGCTTTCCAGGCTTTCTCTCTCTGTCTTACTCTCTCTTTCTCGCTCCCTCTACCTCTCCTTCTTCCTCTCTTTGTATCCCTCAGTACCCTGTCTCTGCTCTCTGAGTAGGCCAATCAGTTTAGGATGAGAAAGGATTAGGGTAGGGGAGAAATGAAGCACCCCAGCCAACAGCCAACCAACCCTTCAAACCAGAGCAGTTTAGCAGATTAATGGTTGACCATAAATACAAGGGAGCCCAATCGAGGCCAGAACAACCCAGAATAACCCACCTTAAATTACTGATCCAAAGAACTGACACTCAATAAATGGCCGCCATTTAAGTCGCTGTGTTTCAGGATGGTTTGTTATATAGCAAAAGCTAACTGATACAGTCTCTGTTATGAGAAATTTAGTAATAATAATTCAAGCAATATTTTGAAATTTGCAGCAGGCTTTTAAACATCAACTATTTATGAAATATTCATATGCCACAGAAGAAATTAAACTGCCATTTAACATGAAGTATAAAACAATCTTAATTTATTTCCCTTGATATATTTTTTTATGTATTCTTAATTCTCAATAAATGTGTTGAATTGAACTGGATATCTCAATGTCTTTAATAACTCAGTGTTTTATGAGAATATTACTAGAAAAAAATTTAGGCTCTGTCTGGATTAAAAAACAAGCATATATAAAATTCTTAACATTTTTTATCAAAATTTAATATAATAATTGCTAAGTCAAAGAATACCAACATGGGGTGCCTGGGTGGCTCAGTGGGTTAAAGCCACTGCCTTTGGCTGCTGTCATGATCCCAGGGTGCTGGGATCGAGGTCCACATCGGGCTCTCTGCTCAGCGGGGAACCTGCTTCCTCCTTTCCCTCACTCTACCTGCCTCTCTGCCTACTTGTGATCTCTGTCAAATAAATAAATAAAATCTTTAAAAAAAAAGGATAACCAATATGTTCTTAAAATTTTTAAACAAGGGTTAGGGCAATGGCATTCACTACTATTGGATTTATTTTATTTTGTTTTTGAGCAGTGATTTGCAAAACATCTTATATTTCTATCCAGTCTATGTGTAAATGTATACAAATTTACATATATGTATATCAGGAAATCATCTCAAAACAATATTTATCCTTAAGTATATCTAGTATTTTCTAGTATATTCTGATATATTCTCTTCTGTTTATTTTTCTTTAATGCTGGTCTCCAGCCAAAAAACTGATTTCACAACCTACTCACGGGTCAAAACCTCTAGTTTAAAAAACATTGGTTTATGAGTTAGTTTTCATCTGCTATGAATCACAATCATTGGAAAACCTTTCCATGATAAAATACTTGCCTAAGGGTTGAGCTGTTCTTCGTTCACAGTTAAGACTTTTTCTTCATTCTTGGTGGTCACAGGTAGCTTTTCCAATATAGCAATGACAACGATTAACAACTACCTAGTGCGTTTGAGATTACAAAGCATTTTTCATATTTATTACCTCAAACCTCCATTGGGTTAATTGGCAAAGGAAACACAATGTTTTACAATTAAGTTCAGTTCTAGGTAGATCTGTAATTTTATTATTCAAGATAAAGTGAACCTTCAGCAAGTAAGACATATCACACCATTTTCCCATGTCCTGATAATGTGGTTAGTTTTGAATGTGTGATACGCAGGGATCTTCTGGAAAAGGTACACATTATTTGAATCAAAAAACTTCTCATGGTTATATAAAATAGGGTAACTGTGTTATATCGGTTTTCAATAAACCTACATATGAGTGGAGTTTTTTTTTTTTTTTTCTTGATAAGTTAGGGTGCCTTGGAAAAGAGCGGTCTGATCTGTAGTCAACTCCTAGCAAGTCACTCATGTTACTGGTATTTTCTTGATTACTTTATTTTGAACAACAGAACAATATTTGGGGAAGATACCTCAGCCTGAAATTACCTCAATTAATCTAGGTTTGGACACCTTAAAAGTTCTTTACTTAAACAGAACTAGTATAACAGAAAGTAAAAAATAATAATAGTAATAACATAGATTTAAGAATTATTCCCAGGTGGGCATGACCTCACAATTGCAAATGTTTTATATAAATTAAAAGGGCCTTTTCAGGGTCACTTCAAAAATCAATACAGTAAGTGGTTTCATAGATCGCCCCCCCTTACATATACAAGATTAATGGCAAAAAAAAATCCTACCCTATTTTATGCAAATGATACTTATTGCTTGGGCTAAAATTTCCCTTGATTGTATCATATAGGGTTTCCAAGATTGCAACATCTCAAACAATATAAGTAGAAGTGGATAATGTTTGTTCTGGAAAACACTATTAGATGACTCCCAAAGATGCTCCAGTGACAACAAAGGCAATGTGCCCAAAAGTCATTTGAAGATTTGGGGGTAAAACTTCTATAAAATGAGTAAGAAAAAAGCACTCTCATTAAAAACAAAAACAAAAACAAAACAACACAAAAAACACAAAACTATTCGTTCATATAACATCTGATCCAAATTATATATATAAAACAGAAACTGTTATCCATCAATTCAATATTCATCTCTTCTTCTTTGTAAATATAATCCCAATTTTATTGAGATCAGCAATGCATTCAGCCCAGGCAATGAATCACGATTTTTTTTTAATTTTTTAAGATTTTATTTATTTATTTGTCAGAGAGAGACAGAGAGAGAGCAGAAGCAGGGGGAGCAGCAGGAAGAGGGAGAAGCAGGCTCCCCGCTGAGCAAGGAGCCCGATACAGGACTGGATCACAGGACCCTGGGATCATGACCTAAGCTGAAGGCAGACACTTAACTGACTGAGCCACCCAGGCATCCATAATTTCTTAAAATTGTTGATGCTCAACCATGATGGCAAATGATAGTCACCTGGGAATAATTACGGCAGTCTAGTATTGGTAGAAGGGCAACCCAGTGGATCCAAGGAAAGTCCAGAAACAGACCCACACATATAAAGTCACTAAACAGGGCTGCCAATAAATCTGGATACAGTCACCTAAATATAACAAGGCAGAACAAAACTATAATGTCACCATAGATAACTGTTTTATCTCAAGCCTATCGAACTGATACTAATTTTAGCCATGAGAGGAAGACCTGGTATAGATAAAAGCTGTACCCTTCATGCACTTCTCCTTCAAATAGTATGTGGACCTGCCAGTAAATTTCTACACTCAGTGCTCTACACCACAGAAGTAAATGAAGGATAGTGGGAGAGTTAAGTAAGGATTCTATCTGCCTTGGTGTGCTAATGAGGTATCATTAAAAACAACCTTAGGAAGAATATAGTCCACAGCTGTATAGTTTATGCATGAAACAGCTATTGAATATTGAATATTCAAATCAATGCTCACATTTATCCTAATGTTATGTACTATCTCTGGATCAGAATGAACCATTGCCCATTTAAAAGACCTGCTTTTCATCTTTTCTTCCTCTGCCTCAATGCTGTGCAGACATTATAGAAAGGAGGTGCCATATAAGATTTTCGTGGTGTTAGTGACCCTGCAAAGTTCCAACACAAGATTCACTAAAATGTAGACATGGTTTTGTCAAGTGAATCCAGCAGTTTCACACCATCTGAGAGCCCTAGGTAAGTGTCCATTACAGACAGGAAGAGCTGCACTCCCACTGGGCACCAAGACGAGTAGCTATCTGATGTCCTGAGATGTCCCTTGGGAGACAAGCTTGGCCAAAGACTGTATGTACATCCATGCCTAGCTGTATCTGGAGCCCCCGAGTTCCCCTCAGAGTTTTTTTCCTTTCCATTCTATGATGATGTACCACTGTATCCTCACTCTCTCTTCACCCATATTTCCTATCTACCTCCTTTCCGGTCTGGAATATCTGAACTTGCAAACTGAGTCTTCAAGTAACATCATGAAGGCCTTTCAGAACTTCCTGCCTATTCCAAGCATTTGCTAAGGGCACGTTGTCTGTGTTGACCTACAAGTGAAAATATTCATATCTACATTCCTAAGGCTAGTGCAATAGAAGTCTTTCATTTATGGACATTCTCAATTCCAGTCATCTTTACTGCAACAAACAAATCACATCATCTCAAACTTCAACATAAAATCTGTCCCAACTCTGAATGTATTTTGCGCAAGAAAATCTGGGTTTGAGTCTTATTTACAAGTGTGTAAACTGTGTTGTTGGAAAATCTCTTTCCTGTGTTCTTAGCTGTAACAATGACTCCCAGAAGGGCACATGCCCTTCTAAAACTGGCAGGCAAGTAAGATACAATCCACTTTGAACAGTATACACAGCTTTTTGTGATCTCACCTTCACCCAATCAGAACTCCCAGTGCAGCCAGTCCTTGCCTTGGATTTCCAATGACTCAGAGTAACTAGTAGACATGGGAGCTTGTAAGCCTTTGTGCTTTTGACTGCTTGTTTCCCTGCCTTGACTGCCTCCCCAAATTCTTATCCATCAGGCAAACTACCCTCTAATGCAGTGAGCTTCAACTCCAAAAACTTCCTTATTCTCCCAGACTAGCCCTTCACTAGCCCTACATCTTGTATCTACCACATTGATTCTGTTTGTGCTTCTTCTATAAATTCTGTGAATAAAAGGAACTACATCTTTCCAGCTCTGAATCCCAGCAGATAGCAAAATCCATGACATATTGTTCGGGCTTAATAAATATCTGTGGGCTGACAGCCTCCAAGCAAGATGAAATGCATCAGTGCTCTTGCCCCCTCCCCACCCCTGCCTCACCCTGATCCAGCAGCCAGCAAGGACCATGGTGTACTGTTGAGGTCAATACATATGTGTTGACTGACAGACAGAAATAAAAAGATGAGATGCATCGGTTGGCTAAAGGTTTAAAATGTAAATATATGTTACTGGTAGTTCTTCCCACTTTGATTAGCCCGTAGATTAACGGATTTTAAAAAAGAAATTAGGTTACAAAGGCCACTCAAGGATGGCAGAAGATATGATAATGAGTATCTAATTAACAACTACATCACAGATGCAAATTTATTTGAAACACAAGGTCACAAAGCCAACAGATCACAAATAATAGAGAAAAATAAATGAGATTGTAACATGGAAGATGAGGTACTTATAGTGGCAATTTGTGCCACATGATCAGCACATGATTTTCTCTTTAATCAACTAATGAAAATTGCAAAGACTTAAATGGGGAACACTAATGGAGTAAAGACCACCTCTGACACCCACCTTGAAAGCATCCTTCTAAGGCTGCATTGCTCATCTCCAGTGGCAGATTTTCACAGACACAGGGTGAGGCCCATCAGATATGGAATGATAGGCTTAAGTTTAAATCCCAGTTTTCAACAACTCCCTGTGTGTTTGATTTTCCAGCCGTGTTGGAGAAAATGCACACGTTCTCGCATTCTCAGTTAATTCTACACTCAATGTACTAAGCCGAAGATTGAAGTGACTTGGCTTCCCTGTTAATACTTTGCACCTAAACCAATGACAGTAAATCTCTGGCACAGATTTGAGCCTCAATTCCTCGGGCTTCTAATCCACTGTCCTTATGGTCATAAATTTCAAATGGGTAACAATAGAAGCATGAATAATTAGGGGAAGGCACAGTTAATATGCTCAAATAGTGACATCAGAAAGATGGCACAGACAGCAATCTGCCAGTTATCAAAAGAAACAAACTGTGGCTCAAGGCCTTCTGGTTACAGGACTCATTGGAGCCACATACATAGACTGTCTTTGCCACTTCATACTGACAAACATAAAGACATGGCTTCAATGGAGGCACAGATTTCGGAGTGGATGTGACCCAAAATCACAGAGAAGCGCACAGCAAAGGAAAAATGGCTCTCCATTTTGTGATACCTTCTGTCAATCAAAAGAGGTAAAAAGATGCCATATCATTTCAATAGCCTTCATAATTAATTTTGGCATCTTACCAACATACATCATTTATGCTTCTGCTTCCCACTTTCATGCAGCTTCAGGCAAAATTTTCTTTCCAATTGCTTCCGCTGATGGACAGGTCCTTAACCCAGACAAGAATGGAAGAAGGATGACAAGCCATGCATCACCGATAAAGTGTTTTATTAACTTACCTACAAAGTCTTGAAAAAACTCTTATCAGTCATTTCTAATTTCTCATGAGACCCCAAAATGAGGAACATTAATTCAGTTTTTCACAAATATAAGTGCCTTTGTTAGTATGCCAAAGACTACGAACAGCTCTTTGGAAATTTGCTATTTCTAATAATCACTTCTTATTTGAATCAAATCCTCAGATTTTTTTTTCAATATTACATTTCCTTAACTAAAAGACTATAAATGAAGATTTATGCCACCAGAACACTTCATTTTGATTTTGACAAATACTCATGAAACAATATTTCTCAAAAGAGGAATTTTAAAATTCCTTCTGAATTCTGAAAATTTCTTAAAGTTCCCTTTGCTTCTTTTCCCCCTAAGCTCATTGTCCCTAAAAGCTGTAGTTAAAACAAAAAGCCTGTGCCCTTATGGGGTGCCTGGGTGGCTCAGTCGGTTAGGCGTTTGCCTTCAGCTCAGGTCATGATCTCATCGTCCTGGGATCAAGCCCTGGGTTGGGCTCTCTGCTCACTGGGCATTCTGATTCTCCTGCACATTCTCCCTCTGCGTTCTGTCTCTCTCTCTGAAATAAATAAAATCTTTAAAAAAATAAAAATAGTCTTTGAGATGTAAATCACTATTTAGCCATCTTTTAGAAAAAGAATAGTCCTATATGGCCGAAAATTAATCACCAGTTCTTTCTTTCCACAAGGGATGATAGTAAAGCTGATTCTTGAACATGATCCTTTTATCCTTAATGCTCTAATCAAATACCCCTAGCCACTTTCACCTCACCAATGTCAGAAGATTAACTGGAGGGACTGAAGCTTGACACAGATTTCCTGGGTGTTTGATCTTCACAAATAAACTTGTTGCTGTTGGTGGACACTGCGTTAATAGCTGCTCACAGACATAATCCATGACTTTGACCTCAATGTTAACCTTGCTTTTCCCTCAAGAAGGCCACCATTTAAGAAGAGATCTGTTTATCTGATCTCTATAAACTCTGAGAGAGAATGCAAAAGATTCTGTTCTGAGATTTGTCACCTCCATCCCTTCTGTAGGCCCCATGCACCCACCCCCTAGCTTCTACATGCTTTATTCCCAAGAGCTTATACCTGCAGCCTTTTGTGGGAATTCTCCTTGGTCTCCTGGAGCTGCATATGAATATGGAGAGCTGAAGTGTCTGGGAAGTTACACCCCACCAGGGGAGCCTCTAGACAGGTGCAGGATTATGAAAGGGAAGCTCCCCTGACTCAAGGAAGAATATATTGTGAGGTAGGGTTACTCCCTAAGGCATCCCAAGGGAAGAATGCTGATGTTGGGTCTCCCCTGAAACGGAATCTTTATTTGGTTTCTTCTTCACCCTTGGCCTGATTCCATCACTCATCTGAACATAATCCACTTCTCAGGATCTGCTTCTGGGGAACCCAGATTAAGAAAGAGGGCTAGAGGGAGAGCTGTTTGGTCACCAGGAGGAGAGGGAGAGAAATAAGAAGACAGCTAATTATTCACAGACTATTGACTCTTTCCAGACCCTGCACTAGGCACTTCACATGTATTATCTCATGGGATCTTCCCCAAGGGCAGTTAATACATCTATCATATCATCTGGACACTTTAAAAGAGTCTCGAAAGCTAAGGTGGAGAAACACCAGGACGTCTACGCAAATGATCCCCTGTCCTGCAGTCATCACTTCTGATCTAAGAAGGCGATTTTCCCATTCTGTGCTCTTGCTTCCAAAAGTAATCATAATAAATATTTATTGAGCATTTATGACTATGTGCCAGTCTACTCTGTGTGTATGTGAATGTGTGTGTGTTATATTAAATTGCCTATGACCATACATCCTATAAGCAGTGGAGGTGTAACAGGAATTCCAGTCTGGCCAATTCCTGAATCCATGCTTTCATTTACTGTGCCATGTGACTACAAACCAATGAAAAAGGAACATTCACTAAACACCTATTTTAACATGGCTTTCTAAGGCTTCTTATGCAAAGACACCACCAATTCTACGTGGCCAGGCCTCCCAGAAGAAATGTTATGCGTTAATGAATATATGGCCTCCCAGAAGAAATGTTATGCGTTAATGAATATATCACGTTAAGCCTTTCAAAAAAATTAAGAGAGATGGTTCCTAGAGAAACTAGAAACAATCTGAAAGTCAATGTAGCTGATGTACATGGTCAAGGGCCAATAAATGAGAAACTCTAGGATCTCAGTCCATGAACCCTTTATGAAACATGATATTTTCCTGTGCCTCAGCTGACTCATCTACTAAATGGTTATGCTTCTTTAGTACAATGGGGCAAGGATGCTGAAAATGGAGTATGATGTTGAAGGATGCTGAAGGTGTAGGAAGGGTACCCTTCTTGGAAAACAAAAACAAAAACAAAACAGGACATGCTCTTCAGGAAATGTACAACTTACACATATTATCAGCCAACTAAGTTAGAGAACTTGGTTTTGATACATGGATTATGTTGCCAAACAGTGCTCCTCCCTGGGAAAACCACAAGATAATGCCCAAGAAATAGAGATTAAAATCAGTCCAGTACAGAAGGATTTCAAGAACATGAGAATAGCTCTGAAGTGTGGGGAATTTGGGTCCAGCTTAAATATTTAGAGCAAGTGGGCCACTATCTCAGAAAGAAATAACCCCCCCTCAAACCACGAGCTGTTGGCAAACTATAGGGCAAATATATAAAAGATATTCTCAGCAGAAAACACATGCGCACGCGTGCGCACACACACACACACACACACACGGTACTCATAAGAAATCAGTGTCAGAGCTCTATGGACTGAATTAAACGAGTAAGTATTGTTTTTCTTTTGTTCCCACACTGAATGGGATAACTGCAATTATTCATAACCCTGTATCTTTGCCTCTCTGCCATGTGACTTGGCAGCAATTCCCAGAACGTGGCTGAAGCTGGGTTAGCCTTGTGACTTGCTTTGACTTACAAAAGGTGGTAGAAGCCATGGTGTGCTGATTCTAAATGTAGGCCTCCAGGTCTCTTATTTCCACTCTCCGTCTTGAAACCAAACCACCAATATTTGCGTGAGCTTGGAAAGCCTGCTGGAAGATAAGAGCCTCGTGGTCCAATTGTCCCCGATATCCTAGTTTAAAGTCCGCAGATCGCCAGAGAAGCCTTGCTCAACTGACCCAGCACCTAATCACAGATGCCTGAGTGAGCCCAGATGAAACCAGAAGAACGACCTAGCTGAGCCCAGTCCAGATTGCTGACTCACAGAATCATGACCCACATACATGGTTATAGTTTTAAACCACGACTTGGGATGGTTTCTTACACATAAATACTTATTGATACACATCCTTTCTTTTGTTTTTAGATTTTAATATTGTTCATGATTACAATGTAATTATATAATGTTCTTGAGAAACCATTATATTTTATATTATCCATGTTACTCATGTATAAAATAAAGTGTCCAGTGAACATATTTGAGAGACAATAATGCTTGAAAGATAAACATCACAGCCTCTCAAGTGGGCTATGCAGGATTTGAATTTGAGACCTCCTCCTGACCTCAGGAGCAAGGAGGAGTAAGTTACCTCAACTTTTCTCATGTGAAAAATAGGAAAAAATAATACACAGAATCTCACTTGGTAAGAATTAAATGGATACACTAAAGGTTCTTAGTACCATGTCTGCCATATAGTAAATCTATGATAGTTAACAATGGCAAAGATCTCCCCATCATAACAAACATATATACTCTAATACAACTTCTTTTTTATTTTTAGAGCTACTTATAATGGGGGGGGGGTATAAATTTATCCCCCTCTGAGGGATGAAAAGACCAGGGCTCAGACAAGTTAAGTGACATAACCCTGGTTGTGTTTCTGAGTCTAAAACTCTCTCATTGAAGGTCACTAAAAAACCATACTCAACCAAAACTAACACACAAAGGTTTGGTTGAAGAAATTATGGTATGTCAACACCATGAAATAACACTTGACTTGCAGGGATTTCCATGGAATTTTGTTGGGATGATAAAAGCAAGATATAGGAAATGTGTATGATACACCATTTTTGTAAAACAAAGACAAAGAAACCTGCACTTATCTATGGATGTGTGTGTGTATAGACACATATCTCTGTATGTATATATAATAATCATGCCTTATTATGTGAACTTAAAGAAAATTATGTAGGACCATATAATAGGGTGTCAATAAGAGGGGAAGCAAAATGGGTAGAAGAAACAGAAAAAGCATCCCCCCCCCAAAAATCTGCACTAAAAAAACTGTAAATATGATCCTATTTATAGAAATGATTATATAGATATATACACACAAAAATTTTTTAAGAAAAAAGTGCTTAAAATTGAATTCTTCCCTTTTTTCATTTTAACTGATATAATGTGGTATAAAAGATAAACATATTATTGCTTGTTCTACAAGCCAAAAAAATTAGGACCTCTGCTAAGCCACATAATTTTAACTCCTTTGCAATAAAACAAATTTACCTCTTTGCAATAAATACAGGCAAGTTAAAGCCCCTTTGTATTTTTCTCAATGCTTAAATTGCATCATCTCCTCTCCAGCTTGGCCCAGGATCAACTTTTTGCATTAGACTTAAACTCTGTCTTATCTGAGGAATCAGAAAGAACAAAAGGAATTTGTTGTGATTTATTTTGAGGCATAAAATGTATATTCACATGTTTACTGAAGTATAATGTGGACACAGTAAGAACTCTAACCTCAAGTGCACAAGTGAGTGAATGTTTACATCCTTGAAGCCCCCCTTAGGACCAAACTCCAGAACAATTCCATAGGATCCCAAAATTCTCAAATGCCACTTTCCAACATTACCTACCACAGGAAAGTGGTTTACTATTCTGACCTCTATCACCATTGATTAGTTTTGCCTTTTCTTGAATTTCATACAAAAGGAATCACATTTATCTTTTGTGTATGGCTTCTTTCATTCAACATGACACTTATGAGATTTCATCCGTATTGCAGCATGCATAAATAGGTCATTCTTGCAATGTGTTTATCCATCCTCTTGTTGGTAGACAACTGGGGTGTTTGCAATTTGGGTCAATTACAAATAAAAATATTCTAAATGTTCTTTTGTCTTCCAAAGAGCATATATGTTCATTTCTCTTATACGTATATGGTGGCCATGTGTATTGCTTTAATTAATACTGATAGGGTGCCTGGGTGGCTCAGTGGGTTAAGCCGCTGCCTTCGGCTCAGGTCATGATCTCAGGGTCCTGGGATCGAGTCCCGCATTGGGCTCTCTGCTCAGCAGGGAGCCTGTTTCTTCCTCTCTCTCTCTGCCTGCCTCTCTGTCTACTTGTGATCTCTCTCTGTCAAATAAATAAATAGAATCTTAAAAGAAAAATAATACTGATAAACAGTTTCCCAAAGTGGTGGCAATCAATTCACTCTCCCACCAGCAACAACGAGAGTTCTAGTTATGCACATCTTAGCCAAAACTTGATATTGCCAGTCTTCTCGATTTTCATCATTCTGGTGGGCATGCACCACAGTATTTGTCATTCTAAGTTTGTTATATTAATTTTACCATAAAAATTCTCTGATACAAAGCAGTATAAATCTGATCATAGTAGAAAGCAGCTCTTTTAATTCTTCAAAAATTTGACAACTACAGCATTTGCCACATGTACTTTTGAGGTAAAGCATAAAAATAATGAGGAAATAAAAATAATAGCATACAAATACATTATTAACAATACACTACTTTGGGGATATTAGATACCATTTGTTTTCAATTCTAAGAGAACAGTTAAAAACATTATAAGCTTCTAGTATTTGACCTTATTACAGGTTTTGGAGAGGAAAGTTTTCTCGGTTTTTGATTCCACATCCAAGTTACAAAGCATTCTTATGGGCAGTGCATATTCTTAATGAATAAAATAGAGAGGTTTTTAGGAATTAAAGTGATTGTAAATCAGATCTGAAGTTAAATTAAGTAACCACTACAAAGCATATGGCTTGTCTCCTTAAAGGTTCTATTTATATCCTTTGGATGACAACCATTAAGCAGTACATAGTTCCCTTAGCCCGAGTTATAGAGGTCTAAAAATATATTTCCTGGCTTCCACCAGGAACTGGCAGAGTCTCAAAAAGGAGTTCGTGGCTTGGCCAAAACACAGCCATTCTTTCAGACCAGTGTTGTCTGCACTTGGGAACAGCTAGGTCCCATTAGTACAAGAGGAAGAAATATTTACCCCTGTGTTTGAAAATTAACCTGTTCCCTTTTTGCCTTTGTGGTCTAAGGAACACTTAGGGAATCCCTGGCCATGAGCCAAGCACAGGCTCTTATAGCAGGTTAGCCTTATCCTCAGTAAACATTGTACTTGCTTCTAGAGGCGTCCCTAGTGGAGGGAACTCCTGCATTACCACTATACTTCCACACATATTAAGTCATGATATTTTTCAGGTGTTTTGGTCTTAAATCACCACTTCATGACATGATCTATCCATCTGAAAGTTCAGGAAAATCCTGTCACAAACTCAGAGATGGCATGTCCCGCAACGGTATAAATCTGGATGGTAGGCCGTTGGCCATTGATTCCCCCACATTCCTCGAAAGCTCCCCACCCACCCCATCTTTCTAACTTCAAGCTAGCATGGCTTCCTGTCTTAGTCAACCCACTTTGCACACCTCACCTGTAGCCTTATGGTCACTATTTACATCCCACCGTTGAATGGTTGAATCTGAGACATTTCCCCCTAACAGATGTCATCATCTCTCTCCTGACAATCAGATTCCTTCTCCTGTTCTTTATCTCCCAAAGGCACACAATCTCATCCCAGTCCCTGGGGCTGAAAACTCCCCTCTCTTTATAACCAATGAATCCTCCTTGTCCTTCATTCTAAGTATTTCCTGTCTTCTCCCAGATCACCATTTCTCTCCCGAATCTCAAAGTTCAGTTATTTCACTCTATGTCACTATGTTGTAGCTCACCTCTGTGCCTCAGTCTCCCAACCCTTTCAACTCACCTCACACCAACCCCTTCATCTTTCTACCCTTCCCCCTCTCAATTAGAGAGTCAAGTTCATGTGTTTCTACTGGACCTTCAACTACTCCATAGTTAGTCTGACTATATGGACCTCCCAAATGCTCCTTGTGATTCAAATGCCATCATTTCCTTCTTAGAGAAGCTGCCCAGGCCAAAGGATCAAAATATCCAACACCCTGCTCCCATGCCAAGGTGAGTGAGCATGTGAAGTCATTTCCCTCATCACAGTGGACGGATCCAGGGATGGGCCTCTGGCCCTTGAAATCTGGTACTGAGGCTCAGTGATGCCAGTGGATCTCTGTTGTGGTGGGATGGGCACACACTGGGCATAGAAAGCAAGCCATTCTGCAGACAAACAAAAATGTATGTACCTGGGAAGTCAAGAGAACTAGGGAAGAGACACGAAGTTCTCTACAGACACACGTGGGAGTCATCAGAGCTCCTGACTCCTAAGTTCTGGTTGCTGTTTTTCATGAGGTCCCAGTGAGTTTCTTGCCAAAGCCTTTATCCTCCAAAATTACACCTTCCAAAGCCAGTTGGACGGGACTCTGTTCCTTGTAAATAAATCTGAATAAACAGCATTTGAGCACCATGCCTCTCTTCTTGTACAGAATCTCCTCCCCTCTTTAAACACTAAAGAACATCCTCCCTCTTTATCTAATTGTTGGCCACCTTTTTGGAGTTAACACAGGCTATACCTCTTCCAAGAGGCTCTTTTTGCACCAGTTTTCACTGGTTTCTGCCAAGGTGGGAGGCAGGGTGACAACAAGAAAGAGGCTTGGGAGCCTCAGTACTTACTTGTTATATAACCCTCCCCTCTCTCAGCCTCCATTTCCTGATAGGGAAATCAAGTAAAATATTTCTTGTGATCCTACACGAGATAACATACTTGAAAATGCCTAGCCCACTTCTTAGCCTCTGTTGAGTGCCCACTGAATATTTTATCACATTCCTATATATATATATATATATATATATATATATATATATATATATTAATTTCTACAGAACTTTGTATTTCATTCATTTTTTGTATCCATTCATTACTGGATGTTTGTTATTCCTACATAAATCTGCTCCACTATCAAGCCAATACTAGCTGGCGACAAAAATATAAACAGTTATCCAAAAATATATTGATGTGGGCCCAATTATCTTCAAATATGGGAGAGTTCAAGTGATGTGTTCCTCCAGCTCAAGAGGCAAACAGAACCCAAATGAAGTTAACTGAACGCCTAGCCAGGACCACCAATCTGTTTACAACCTGAACTGACCCCAGGGTATGGAAGGATCCTTGGAGAGGGGACCTAAACTCCATTAAAATTACTTTTTCTACAACGTAAAGACTCCATTTTTCAAATATAATACTTGTGTTTTTTTCATCAATTTACTCTGCATATTTTCTTACATTTGGAAATACACCAAGTGAAGAAATAAAGATAGATTCTGTTGATAAGCTCATGAAAATGAAATTTCTAAACCAGGAGAACTTCAATTATATTAGGAAACACCCGAACCATGAAAATTTTAGCAGATGTAAGAGTCCACGATCCCAGAACCTGGGGAAATAACTTAAAACAGACAAGTAAAGAATCTGCGTTTATAAGCAGTTCCCATAACCCCTAAATTGAGAACTTTACTTCTGTTATTCTTCAACCCATTGATTCAAATGACCAATCAGAGCTGGTTTTACAAAGGTGGCAAAGAAGAGGAAAAATACAAGGCAAAGTTGAAAGGCAGCTAGTCTCATACACATATTTGTTTCTCCTTCTCTAAATTCTTCTTCTCTAAATTTTCTTTAAAAAAATTGATGTGGGCACTAGAAATCTATCAGGGAGACAGGACATCTGATTTCCATTCCTTAGATTTTTATGATATTTGGCAGGCTGTCTAATCTCTGTGCCCATTTTGCTCATTCCTAAAACTGAAAGGTTACTGGTGGAAAAGAAAATTAGTACTTTAGTATAATCACTTTGGTGGGTAATTGGGCAAGGCTTATTAAAATTGAAAATGCATACACACTCTGGTCCAGCATTTCCTTTCTCTGTGTATCCTAAAGAAAACCTCCCAAGGCAGTACGTACATTCTAGCATTATTTACAATAAGGAAATCTTTGAACAAACCAAACATCCATCTGTCCACCTGAAGGGAATGACATGAAACAAAAGACAGGCCATCCACAGGACGAAATACTCTGCATCAGATGAAAAGTATGGGGTAGCCTGACGTCTAGTAATAGGCAAAGGTCTCTAACATGTATCATTAATGATAAAAAGCAAGTTACGTAAATTGTGGTGCTATTTATTGAACGTACAATAAACAATATTGCATATTTTCTGCAGATAACATATACCTGTATGCCAATATTAGTTTGGAAGGTTGCGTAACAAATAGAGAACACAGTTAACTTGTATGCTTGTTTGGGAGAACAAGACCTGTCAACATGGACACTGATTTCATTTGTATCGTTTTCAATTTTTACATGAAGAAGGTATTCCCAGATTACATTTGCAATTACAATTAACTTTTTAAAAATCAGAGTTAGTCTAGAAAATCTCTAAGTCCTCTCTAAGTTCTATGTCTATTTGGAAAGTATGGAGAATTTATTATTTGGAAATCTTAACTTATATCTAATATCTTAACTCGTATCTAAAGGTAACTATTGTCCTTTAGTCTACTAATATCGCTTCATCTACTATTTTATAAAACCACATCTGTTTTATAAGCAGATCATTGGGAATTACCTTCAGAAGAAGGTATGTGAAATGTCTTTGCAGATTTGTAGCCAAATCCTTAGAACTGTGGGTAGGGTATGTGTTAAGTAAGCACCAACAATGACTCCATGTTTGAGGGTATCAGTGGACACAGCCCTGGAGCTCTTTTGAACTAAAAGAGCTCAAAGTGTACTGTTGGGGCCAATTCTATCACAGAATTCTAAGGCAGAGAATAAGATGCTATTCTTTGTGCTTAATAAAAAAGGATCTGCTATAAGGCATCATATCTTTCTAAAATGTTAACTAATGCAACCCCAACCTCCCATTCAATATTCTATTCTCAATACTTCTCTCAGAGTATACTCGGGTGCCGTTATCTTTCTCCCCAAGTACTAGAAAGAGGAAACACAGTTATAGAATATACAGAAGCACTATTTGGTAAAAGTAAATACAGTTTACTAGAGGCAAAACTCAGCACCTCTGCAGAGGGCATCTGCACCTTCTCCAATTTACCTCCAGCAACCACTGGCCTATTGGCCAAAATTTCTGAGTTGGTTCCCTATTCCCTTTATCTGATGGTGACTATACGAAAGCATATTATTAGTACTGCTACTTGAATACGATGGCTTAAAATGATTTCTGTATCTACCACAGAATGATTAATGACTATAAAAGCTCATGAAAGGGCTTCTTAACGACGTGGGGCCGCCCCCTTTATTTCATATTCCAACCAGATTTTAAGTTGAAGTCCATGACTTCCCTCATTTCTCTTCTGGAAGGAGTTACTTCCTTGTCCATCTCAGTCTCATCCTGAGAAACTGGCATTCCTTCTCTTTCTAGGGCACCCCCATGGCCTTGGCATATGGATCCAATCCTAGCCCGCCTTCCTCAGGACTGTGTACTTAACCCTCCCCTCTTCCTCTTGTACCTCCAGTCCCTATCCCCCCTTTGCCTGATTTTTTTGCTCTCCACAGCAACCTACTCAAGTTTCCTTCTATCAATGATAACACACTCTGAACCCAGGCCCTGATTTCTTCCATTCCTCCCCAGGCCCTGATTTCTGCTGCCAGATGTCTTGGGTTCTGCTTCTCTTTTACTCCCTCCTCCATTTCTAAGTGAGCTGTTTCTTTACACTTGTAAGCCCAGTGGCCTGGCTCAGTTCTCACTGGCTTAGGTTCTTCTAGAACATGCAACACTATGAGACTCCTTGGAATGTTGCCTCACATCATTTTTCCTCTTTTTACCAGCTCACAGACTCCTGTTTCCTCCTTTTCCTGTTTACATGTAAACGGGAGTCTTATACAGCTCCCGCACTTTTTCTCACCCCACCCACAAAAAGGGGAGTCTTTGCACGACTTCTGTCTTCTCATCCAGGTGTGTACCTTACTTTGCATGAAGAAGGCATGGAAAGGAGGTTGTTCTTTTCTTTTCTTTTTTTTTTCCAAAGATTTTATTTATTTACTTAACAGAAAGAGAGTGATCACAAGTAGGCAGAGCAGCAGGCAGAGAGAAAGAGGGGGAAGCAGGCTCTCCACCGAGCAGAGAACCCGATGTAGGACTCGATCCCAGGACCCTGAGATCATGACCTAAGCCAAAGGCAGAGGCCCAACCCACTGAGCCACCCAGGAGCCCCAGGGAGTTTGTTCTTAATGTCATTTAGGTGAGTTGTAAAAATGCAAGGAATAGAATGAGAAGAACATTCCCTGGGTTGGAGCTGTGCAACCAGGGGACTCTGAACTCAACTACAGTTCACCCTTTCACAGTGTTTCAGCAGTCACTTCTAGGAACCAGCCTATCGGTATCATCACCCCTGACAGGTCTGACTCGAGGGTCAGTTCCATATTCCAAAATGCTTGCTGGGTATTTTCACCTGGGTGACGTGCCAATTCCTGAGGTCAGTACTGAACTCAGAACTTTCAACGGTCATCTTTAACTTCTATATTCTAAATCTTTCCTGGATACATTACACAAGCTTTTTCAGGTTAACAGAATCAATTTTAAAAGTTAGTACTTCATTGGTTTTGTAAAGAAAAAAACATTCTTTGCCTAGGTTGTGACTGTTGAATCTGGGATCAAATTTTTGTTTAATTAGTTAGCTAATTAATTCCATGCTTAGTGCCGAGATTATGCTGTGGGTTCTATTTGTGTCTACATAGGAGTTAATGAAAAAGCTAGATTATCCAATTAAGTAGTAATAGAGAAACCAGTGAATAGAGATTCCGCTTTCAAATTCTGAATTAACAAATTGTTCTACTCATTCAATTTCTGATTCCCGTTTTTAAAAGCCAACACAAATCTCTTATAAAATAAAAATATAATATGATTTTTTTTGTGATAAATTATGGAGGTTATGTATGGTCACTGTAGAAAAATCACAAATGTGAGACAAGTACAAAGAAGTAAATTAAAATCATTCATAATCCTACCAGCCAGAGAAAGCCACTATTATTTTGGTGCTTATCCATATAGCTTCTAGGCATTTTCCTTTTTTCAAAAAATAAGATCTTTTTGTTCATCTTCCTTTGTAGTCTACATAGTTCTCTTGAATGCAGAACATGAACGTTTTTGTGTATGATTTCATTTGGCAACCTCACTCTCAATGCCTGCATGAGGTTCCATTATAAACATATATCATAATTATTTAACTGATTTCCTGTTGTTAAACAGTTACAGTTTATTTTCCAATTTGTTATACTGTAGATCAGTATCACGATGAACTTCTTTGTCATTGCTGCCCACTTTCATGGATATTTTAGAATAATGCATTAAAAGTGAAATTGTTGGATCAAAGGACTTGAGAACTTTTATGCTTTTGATAAATATGCCTAAAGCTACCCAGAAAAACTTAACCAATTAAATTATCTTCAAAATAGCTTACAGTGGTCTTTACCCACAGCACTGTCAACCACTGGATCTCTTAGTTTTGGGAAAAAGGAAACTTTATGGGTGAAAGTAATTATTTTTTAAATTTGTATTTCTTCCGTTAGTAGTGAAGTTGATAATTTTCTTATACTTTTTTGTGCTCGTAGTCCTTTTCTTTGTTTCTTTGTTTGTTTTTCTGTTTTAGTTAACGGTCCCTTCATATACCTTGGCCATTCCTCTGTTTCTCTTACATTCTAGTAATGAAATAAGGATTTAAAGCTTCAAAATATCACCTAGTTTACAAAAATTATCCCTAGTTTGCTTTGCCTTTACATTTTGTCTTTTAATTTGTGAATTACTTTTTGCGGAATTTTTTTTAAATAATGTCAAATTTATTTTTACTTTCTTTTTTTAGATTCTGCCTCTTTCAGAAAAATTTATTCTTACCCAACTGACTTCGTACCTTTACTAGTGTTCCCTTTAAAAAAAAATTAAAAAAAATAAAAAATAAAAAATAGTAGTCAGGGGTGTTTATGAACTTTCTGTTCTGTTTTACTGACATGCCAGTTTCCATATCAATAAAATGTTGTATTAGTTATTTTTTATTATTTTTTTAAATTTGGCAAAATTACCTCTTAGTGTCTCTCAAGGAGTCTCTTTACAAAAATTCATATTAACTTGAGTTATTTTCCAATTTAAAAAAAATAATTTTCTAACTTTGAATTTGCATTAATTTAATTTGGAAATAATGTATACCTATAAAATATTAGTATTCTATCTGGAAATATGGTATCTCTATTTTTTAAAACTATTTTTGATTCCCTTGAGATTTTTAGAAATGTATGGATTTTATACACTCCAGGAGGTTTTTCAAAATGTGGGTATTTTATATTTTGGGTTGTTGTTTTGAATGTCATCCTTGCAAACTTTTAATTATTGAACATAAGGAAACTTCTTTCATAATTTATTTTGGAAATACTCTACTTACTGAATCCTTCATTAGGATAAAATTTTTAGTTGATCCTATGTTTTTAGAGTACACAACCATGTCACATGTAAATTATAAAATAGCTTCTTTTGCCTGATATTTACAGCGCTTATTTAATTTTATCGGATTGTGTTCACTAATACAAATAACAATGAAAAAAAAATCTTGGCCCCTTCTCAGTTTAATGGGCCACAGAGAGTTATTATCATATATGATAATGTTAGTACTCAGTTTGAGATAGTATGCTACTATTCTTAATTCATAAGATCTTTTAAAAATCATTAGAAACAGGTGTTGGATTTTATGTATTGAGATAGTGATTAAATGGATAAGTTCTCTAATATTACAATATTCTTACATTTCAGGATCAATCTTTATTACATTGTATTTTTATTACACTACTAGATTTTATCTATAGTACTTTTAATCTTATTTATCCAATAGAATAATTCAGTAACATGGTTTATAAATGGAATGTGTAACATGAATTAACAGGAAAAAATGCAGGTAATACTTTCATTTTCTCAAAACTCCACATAAATTTCTACATAATTTAAACAAAGTTTACAAAATTACCTTATGTAATACTTCTCAAGAAAGTAACATATAATAGCATATATTCAGAAATGAATTAGGCCAAGCAAAATGGTACTCCTTTGCTACCTTTTACGGAAAATGACTTTCCTTAATGACTAACTCAGAAATCGCTACTCATCCCTCACATTCATTGTGATTTTGAACCCCTCCCAATTGTACAGTCTAACAAAAAGGAAAAATGAATTCTAACCATACTATCATAAACAAGAAAGGTTAAGTCACTCAGCATTATGCTCTGAGTGATACTTAACATCATGGTAAACAGAAACACACACTCAGTCACATTGTCTCTTGAGACAATGGTAATCAGCCAAGAGATCTATTTTTAGTAAAATACTGTTTTCAATCTAGTCATCTTCTACTCCAAAACAATTTATCACTTGTTGCCGGATGCACAAAGCCAAAGCAAAAATATTTGAGCCCCCCCACCAAAAATCTGGATTTTTCAAACAAAAATAAGATTCACGTTCAATAGATCTTCCCATGACAATAAGTAAGCATATGTCTTTGAACAAGAGTAGCCTTCTGAAGTATCATATCCGGTTCCAGGAATGGTATTTAATAGAATGTGGAAATTTTACAGTTGACCTTTAAAGTGGTACTGCGTTAAAAAGGAAGAAGTTCAAAAGGGGTAAAGTGTTACATTCCATTAGCGACTGGAAATTTCAGGCAAGAATAAGCAAGGCGAACTCATGGCAAGGTTTCAAATACGGGCACGTGGCTAAACCAGTAACAACCAATTTTGACAATCATACACTGCACATTTCTGAAATGCCCTTTCCTGCTGTTTTCTTGTTGCTATCCACCTTCTGGCTCACTCTCACGTGCTCCTTAAAATTCAGCCTTGGGTAAGACAAACCAGGTTGGAAAGCTGTTTGGTAGTACCTGTGAAAGCTGGCCATTCCCACCACCTGCGACCAGTGGTATGTCAAGCTGGCTCCCATCAGCTCATTCACTGATTGTACCCATCTCTTGTTCTTCAAGCTCATGACTGCTCTTAACTCAGCAATACCACTCTGATGTACATGCCGGGCAGACGTGCTTTCATAGGTGCGACGTAGATGTACACCAGAAAACCCATAGCAACACCATTAATAGCAGCTCCAAACTGGGAACCATCCCAATGCCCATTACAGTATAATGGATAAATACGTGTAGGAATATTCATACAATGGAATGTAACATAGCAGCAAGAATGACAACGCATTTGACAGTATGGATGAGTCTTCCAAACACTGTATGGAGAGAAAGAGTCCAGACACAAAGGAATACACATGCTGCCTGTTTCCACTGATATAAAAGTACAAAGCAGCTCATCTATGCTGTGAAAAGCAAAGAGATCATCTTTGCAGGCAGAGAAGGGCCTTAACACATGGAAGAGAGCAGGAGGGGAGGACAAGGCTAAGGTTGGGGGGAATATGAGGACCTTGGGGATGCTGAAAACGTCTTTTTTCTTAATCGGGCTATCAGAGTGATAGTAATACGGACGTGTTCCAGTTATGAAAAGTCACTGCGGTATACATTCAGGAGCTATGTGCTTTTCTAACTGTATTTTATATTGCAACAGAAAGTTAAAAAGAAAAAGAAAACAAAAGAAAAAAGCTTAGCCAGACATCAATTTCTGGAAGGTGTTTCTCCTATCACCAATACTAGTCCACCTAACCAAAAAGTGGTGAGACTTTAAATACAAGTGTAAACTGTATTTAAAAAAAAAAAAAAAAAAAAGTGACCTGTGTGGTGCCTGACATGAAGTACACCCTTACAAAAGAGTATTTATTCTCATCATCATTCTCTGACTGCCCCTTATCTATGTTACCATATCACTTGTATATTCATTTTCTACTGTACTGTAATCACGTTTTTGCTTCATTTCCATTCCCACGGGATGACCAGCAGCATGAAGCATGGGATAACATCTTAATTATACCCACAGGGGCTAGAACAGAGTGGGCACCTGATAAATATTTGATGTGATTGAATAAAAGTCTGTCACAAAGCTCCATAAATCTGTGATTAGCAGTGTCCCGGGTGACTTGGTGGTCATTCTCTGAGACCATCTAAGTGACCATGTGATTGAGTTACAAAGGAAGCTAAAAGCAGTTTCCCGGGGCCAAGAATGTGCTAAGGCTGAGGCAGGCATCTGCTGGAGTGGGAGAGAGAGTTCATACTTCGTGGTGAAGAAATGTATAATGTTTCCTTAAAATACTCACCTGAGATCCTTTGGATCTCAAAGTGAACTCCCATGTTCACTGTAGCATTCTTTACAAAAGCCAAGGTATGTAAGCAACTTAAATGTCCACTGACAGATGAATGGATAAAGGATATGTTACACACACACACACACACACACACACACACACACACATGCACAGTGAAATATTACTTGGTCTTCAAAAAGAAGAAAAGCCTTCCATCTTCAGCAACATAGATGAAACTGGGGTGCATTGTGGGTGAAGTAAGTTAGACACAGAAAGACAAATATTGTGTGATCTCACTTATGTGTAGAATCCTTAAAAAAAAAAAAAAAGTCAACTCATAGAAACAGGAGAATAGAATGATGGTTACCAGAAGCTGGAGGGTGGCAGGAAAGTAGAGATTAAAATTAAAAAAAAAAAAAAAACAAACAAACAAACAAAAAAAAAAAAACAAGGAAGTAGAATGATGCATGCCAGGGGCTAGGTGGAGGGGATATTGGTGAATTGTTATTAATGGGTACAGAATTTCCATTTTGCAAAATGGGAAGTATTCTAGAGATGAATAGATGGTAGTGATGACTGCACAACAGTATGAATGTACTTATACTACTGAACTTAGAGTTAATTTTTTGTTATGTGTATCCTACCATACACACACACACACACACACACACACACACAAACAAAGTATATCCACATTTCCATTTAGAGAAGACCATAGTATCATGGCAGCCTTGGAGAGAAATACCAGCATAATGTGCTGGATGGACAACACAGTACATCTGCTGGGATCAAAGGTGGGTGAGGTTCTAGGAAGGCCATGCCAAAAGCGTTGAACCAAGATGGAAAAGGGACTAAACCATCTTACTGGCAGTCCAAAACAAGAGATGGATGATGCCTTGACAATTAGACCCTGGCATAAAGAAACACATGGAGAACTTCTGGGTAGAAATGATTGCCAGCATGAAGGACAAATATAATGAGATAGAGATTTTCAGAATGTGGAGAGGGGGACTCATTCATCTGAGAGGATTCCAGAAAGAAGAGTGAAGCAGAAAAGTAGCGCCCAAAGCTGCTGAGGACCTGCCATATAATTTCTGGATCCTTTGTACTTGGCTGATGAGTACCGCAGAGTCAAGCTGGGTCACCATTCCCATAACACTCTCTGGTGCCAGAGGACTTTTTGGTAGGGACCAGACTAGAAAGCATATGGCTTTCTGACCTTGAGCTGCACTGTCCTGTAACTCTGCATTTAATGGCTATAATTAATGGAGCCTCAAAACTGTGTGTTCATCTAGGACACTAATAAAGACCAGAGCAGGACTTAACAAAAACACCTGCATGTAGATAAAACGGGGAGGCTGGAATGCAGAATCATTCAACTTTCCTCCAAATTCTAAAATCCTTCACTGACAGCTAGTTGAAACCATGATAGATTTGGAAACTCTGAATCTTGGTTAAAATAATCAAAATTAGCATCACAGGGACACTGTCACCTTGGATTCACTCCCAGACAGACTTCAGCTCAGAAGGCTGATGATTTTTGTCAGTCTACTATGGATCAACCCACCAAGCCAGCTGATCACAGAAGACATGGCGATTGTCCTTTCTGTGGGGCCCTTCCTCCTGAACATTAGTTTCACACAGCAAGTAAAATCTGATACAGGAACATTTTGCTTAGTGTGCAAAGAAACAGAATGTAATAAAGAAAAAAAGAACAAAAGAAGGAAGCAAGGAATGGAAACATCTGATGATGACAGATTTTCCAGACAAATATTCATTCACCATTTGTGCCAACACAGTGCGATTTGAGGGCACAAACTCTTTGTAGTTCTGTAGATTCAGTGTTTCATAAATATTAGGAGACTCCCCTTATAGAGTGTGAAAGGCTAAAATAATGGTTCTCAACCACTGGGGATTTTACTCCCATTCAATAATGTCTGAGGATATTTTCTGATGGTTGCAACTTGGTGTGTGACTGGCATCCAGTGAGGAGAGGTCAGGAATACTGCCAAATATCCTACAATGTACAGAACAGCTCCCTACTTCCCCGACAAAGAATTATCTGGCCCCAAATGTCAAGAGTGCTGAAGCTGAGAAATGATGATCTTAAGAGAGAGAATAAATCAATAATGACAAACAGTGCACCACGTGCCCTTATAGGCTTCTATCTAAGTAATGAAAGGGGACAATCCAAAGTGTGTGTGTGTGTGTGTGTGTGTGTGTGATGTATGAATAGTTTTGCAAAAAAACTTTTTGGAGCAGCTGACCCATAAGATGAATTTTGACACAGACGTGAGTTGAAAAATATCGGGAGGTAGGTAGGGAGATGGGAAGGGAATGAATTGTGTTTAAGACAAAGGAACAGCAGGCATGAAGGCACATAGAAACTAAATTACATGATCACTCATTAGAGAGAAGGGTCAACTTGAGTCACCATGGGATTTGAAGTTTGAGAGCCAGATAGGGGCTAGATGATGCCGAACAATGGATGCTAACTGAAGAATTTAGATCGGCATTGTCCAATCAAACATTTTTCAGTGAAAAAAATGTTCTATAGCCTCACTTTCCAATATGGTAGCCACTAGCCTCATGTGACCATTGAGTACTTGACATGTGGCTAGGGAGTTTGAGGAAATAATTTTTTCCATTTAAGTTGATTTTACTTGATTTAAATTTAAATAGCAATATGTAATCAGTGGTTACCATTTTGGAGAGAGTTAATCTAGACATCTATGGTAAGACAAGAGAGGAGGCTGGTCAGATTTAGACTTTAGATGGCCCTGGAAACATCTTGGATATGGCTTTTGAGTGTTTTTTTTTTTAATGGTAGGGTTTTGTTTGTTTTTAAGATTTATTTATTTATGTTGTCGGAGATGGTACAAAGGGAGATGAAGCCAGAGAGTCTTGAGCAGACTCTTGACTGAGCACAGAGCTAACGTGGGGTTTGATCCCACGACACTGAGATCATGACCTAAGCCGAAATCAAGAGTCGGTTGCTTAACAGAGTCTGTTGCTGAGCCACCTGGGAGACCAATCTAAGTTTAAAGTACATATGATTCATCTGGGAATCTTACCAATCTTACTAAAATGCAGGTTCTGTTGCGCCTCAGATTCAACATTTCTAAGTAGCTCCCAAATGAGACCAGCACTGCTGGTCCATGGGCAACTCTTCAGTAGCAAGGATCTATAGCAACATTGTCGAACAGAGCTTTCCATGATGCTGGAAATGTTCTCTATCTGCAATGTCAGTGCAGTGACCACTAGCCACTGCAATGTCAATGCAGTGACCACTAGCCACAAATGGCAACTGACTCTCTCAAATGTGGTTCATGCAACTGAGGAAGTAGCTTTTTAAAAAAGGTTTCATTTATTTATTTGAGGAAATGAGAGAGAGTGAGCTTGGGGGGCAGGGGCAGACGGAGAAGCAGACTCTCTGCTGAACAGGGAGCCCTACATATGACTCCATCCCAGAACCCTGGGATCACAAACTGAGTCAAAGTCAGATGCTTAACCGACTGAGCTACCCAGGCACCCCAAGGAAGTAATTTTTTAAATTACTTTAATTTAATTTCAATTAATTTAAATTTAAATTTGAAAAACTACATGGGCTAGTGGTTACACACTGCATTATGCAGCTCTAGAGCACTGCTACCCAAAAGATATCAAGTTATTTTACCAGTCCACAAAGAAGTCAATACAGAAGTGAGTAAAAATATAGAAATTTTATAACAGGTTGAGAGAGCAATTAAGTCTTGTAACCTCAGAATTTTAAAAAAAGGATTCCTATTTTGCATGTTTTTTATTTAATTTTCCTAGTAATTCATTTGTATTACATTTTATAAAAGTATTGACAGATGATGGATTGAGGGAAAAATGGGTTTTCTCCTCTGAGAATTTGTGAAGGACTGCCTAGAGGACAAATGGGAAGGTAAGGATGCAAGCAGAAGGCAACAAGATATGCTAGGAGACCATGCCAGTAATCCAGGTGGACCATGGGGACAGAGAGGAAGCAATGGACAAAATCCACAAGATCTGGTGACAGAGCAGATGTGTGTGTGTGCTTGCACCAGGAATCAACACTGGTCATTAACCCTGACATCTGGTTGCCGGAGCAGAAATACCGGTCAATTGTCATTCACCTTTGCTCTTATTTTTCGTATTTTCTAAGTCTCAGGCCATTTATCATTAGAAAAACACTTCACTCATAAGAGATGGAGTACACTTAGTTTGATTTACTCAACTTAAGATACACTTCATTAGAATTATCGCTTTTAAAATGGCATTGTCAGAGATCAGCAGACATATTTTTAAATAAGATATGGGATACCACTAGCCTCCTCCTTCTATTGGTAAGTCATCTTTTTGAATGGGTTGTTCCAGGAAGGTTCACATTTCATATACTGAATTTTAATTTTTGTGGGTGTTAAAAATCAAAGTGACCATTTCTGACTCTCCTTCAGAAATCTTTGGTGCCCACTTCATTTGAGTCCTACACTTTCATGTTTATCGCACAGCTTCCCGTTTTCTTTCTTGACTTCCCAACCCTGCATAATGATATGCTGTTCTTAAAGTGTGGCTATATCGACTGTAAACTAAAAAGCAATTTGAAATTGTGTGTGTTGAGGCACAGGGAAGGCAGAATTGGAGCTATGTTGTCAGATAACTAAAATGTACTCCCTAAGAATAGAGCTACGTTAGGCAGCCAAAAGTGCACCATTCTATGAGTTTAATTTATTTATTATTTTCTTTTTCTCTTAAAATGATCTGGAAGCTTTCCCATATAGGACCTTGAATTGCCTAGACCTGCATTGCTCAATATGGCAGCCACTAGTCCTGAAATGTGGCTGGTCCAAACTGAGATGTGCTGTTAAGTGTCAAATAAAAATACCAGAATTCAAAGAATCTATGCCCCCAAAAAGAAAAAATTAAAATATCTCAAAAACTTCTATACTGATTCTATGTTGAAATGATACTCTTTTGGATGTATGGAGTTAAGTAAAAACATTTTTTAAATTAGTTTTCCTATCTCTTTTAATTTTTCCAGAATGTAGCAAATAGGACACTCAACATTACCTATGTACATTTCAAGGATCAATCCTGGAAGACTGAAAAACACTTTTTGCAACACGCCACAGATAAAGAAGTAGGAGGTTATGATGTAAAGATAGAAATAAAAGAACTCAGAGTCCTGGTAACTCCTCCAGGCATATGGGAAAAGCACTCAACTATAGTGCAAGGATTCCAAAACCACTACAACTGGTCCCCTACTTCTCTGCATGGGTGTGGTATAAGCTCAGCTGTCGTAGCGACAGCATGTTCAGCCTGACTCAGAAGCAACACAGTGTTAAAGCTGAGGGAGATGCCAGGCCTAAGGGTGGCCTCATGACCACTGTAGAGAGTGAAGAGAAAGCAGCCACGAGTGCAGAAGTTCCAGAGAAATCCACAGGATCAGCGGACGAGGAAGGTCTGAGGTTGGGGCAAGTAGATCCCAGTGAAAGGAGAGAATGCGATCAGAGGCAATGGTAGAGGTCATCAACAGGGGGTGCTAGGAGAACCTCCAAAAGGCACACAATACTCAGGGACTGCAGAAGGTGTGGCTTGACATCAAACAGTATCAGAGCTCACAATCAACCAGAGACCATCTCAGGGACAAGATGTTTCCCTGTGCTCCCAGGTCACATATTGTGATGGAAAGGCCAAAGAGAAAACTCTTGCCAAGTCAGATGAGGAAGCAGAAACTTATGAAGACCAACAATCATATGAATCTTTAATCTGGAAAAGTGTGACAGATTCTTTTTTTTTTTTTTTTAAGATTTATTTATTTATTTGAGAGAGAGAGAGAAAGAGCACAGGTTGGGGAAGGGATGGAGGGAGAGAATCCCAAGCAGACTCCCCACTGAGCATGGAGCCTAATGTGGGGCTCAATCTCGCCACCCCATGAGATCATGATCTAGCCAACTGAACCACCCAGCCACCCCAAGGACTGAGAGATATTTAAATGGAAACGTTATGGAATGCCACAGTAGCTCAACGGGGAGTCTGCATGGGATTTTCTCTTTCCCTCTTCCTCTGCCCCTCTCCCTCCTGGCTCTATCCAAAATAAATAGATAAATCTTTCTAAAAAATGGAAACATCAAACATTTTCTGTGGTCAGAATATTAGCAGCTTGATAATACGATAAAATAGAAAGAAAAAGCATTTGAACAAACATCTGATTTGTGTCAGCTTTACTGTTAACATTTATAAAGTCACTCTTCAGCCCCACTGGCAGAAGTGAGCATTTGAGAGTGAGAACACTTTCGCTTTCTCTATACAGCTCTTTTCCAGGAACATTCTCAGGTCTTAGCGATGAACTTCTTCACACAAGCTGAGCTAAGATGGCCCATTGTGCTTGTCTTTTTGCAGATCAGTCAAAGAAGTAAAACGGCAAAAAGACAGATTAAGCTAAAAGTTCACCTACAAAGCACTAAAGGGATTGGAAGTATGCCAAGACACAAGATGTCAGGAAATTAAAAGGCTATCCCAATTTTTAGAATTCTAAGGTACTGTAAATGCCAACAATAGATCTAATTTGAAAATATGCAGACTTTTTCTTTCTTTCTAGGTGTCACAAAGAATCACACTCCCACTCAAATATCCGACAAACTTGGTCCCCAACCTTACAACTGGTCATTTAAAAGAAGGTTGTGCATACTTTGTTCAGACTTTCTTGTGAACTGGGAAAAGAAATCACTTCTGAGACGATGGGGAAATATTGATTCCTGACAAGATATTGATATGACATATTTACTTTAATATTTAGTTGTGACTAGGGTGCCTGGGTAGTTCAGGTGGTTGAGCATCCAACTCTTAAATTCCACTGAAGTCGTAAACTCAGGATCATGGGATCGTGGGATCGTGGGATCGAGCCCCATGTTAGGCTTCTCCATGTCCTGTTCTTGAGATTTTCTCTACCTTTCTGTCTGCCTGCTCCCCTAAAATAAATAAATAAATAAATCTTTAAAAAAATATTTAGTTGTGACAAAAAGAATCATTTCCTTGTCAAGATATATACTGAACTATTTATTGGTAAAATGACACAATGTTTGGGGAAAATCATCCACTGCTTCAGGGGCAGCAGGGAATTCGGTGAGTATTTTAACGAAAGTATTTATGGATTAGGATGGTTTTACGTCATTATCTCATTTTATATAATTTACGTCATTATAGATGGCAGACGTGTTCTATACCCTCATTGTACTTTCTCTTCCTTTTGTAAGTTTGAAATTTTCCACAATAAAGGCTTTTATTAATTTTTATTTATTTATTTGACAGACAGAGATCACAAGTAGGCAGAGAGGCAGGCAGAGAGAGAGAAGGGGGAAGCAGGCTCCCTGCCAAGCCCAATGTGGAGCTCTATTCCAGGACCCTCGGATCATGACCTGAGCCATAGGCAGAGGCTTTAACCCACTGAGCCACCCAGGCACCCCTCCACAATAAAGTTTTTAAAATGAATATCACAGACATGATGCTGAGCCGAAGAAACTGACATAAGGGAGTACATACTGCACAATTCCATGATTATAAAATTTAAAAAAAAAAAAGGCAAAACTAATCTAATGTATGAGAAGTCAGTAGTATGGTTACCTTGGGTGAAGACAGATAATGAACAGAAGGAACATGGATGTGTTTTGGATGTTGCTTGCAATGTCCTATGTCTCGATCTGGGCAATGATTACAAAGACTTGTTCAGTTTATGAAAATTATTTTGAATTATATACTTACTATCTGTATGTTCTTCTATATGAACAACTCCAATAAAAAACTATTTTTTAAGTTTTGTTTAAAGCGGATATGTTGAGTGTTCTATGAAACTCATTAATTTATACATTTTTGGTTTATGCCTTGTTATGTGCACTTTCTTTTTAAAAATAAAAATGATTTAAAAATATATTTCAAATATCTCAGCCCAGCAACACTTAGAAATTATTAGTCAGGGGCACCTGGGTGGCTCAGTGGGTTAAGCCTCCACCTTCAGCTCACGTCACGATCTCAGGGTCCTGGGATCGAGCCTCACATGGGGGCTCTCTGCTCAGCAGGGAGTCAGCTCCCCCCCACACACCTGCCTTTCTGCCTACTTGTGATCTCTGTCAAATAAATAAATAAAACCTTTAAAAAAATTATTAGTCATTAACAAAATGCTTTCATTTTCTGGTCTCATCTATTCTTAATAATAATAGCATTTACTGACAACATACTGGATGCTGATTGAATCTCTAATCCTCTAACCCCCCTCCCCAAAAGATAGGTTATCATTTCTAATTTATGGAAAAGAAATTTGTGGCTCAAGGAATTAAGTGACTTGCCCAAAGCCACAGAGCTAATCAGCCAGAATTCAAATCCACACCTACTCAGCTCAAAAGCCTATGTGACTATTTCCATGTCACCATGATGATTTCTGAACAAGCATTCAATGCATGTGCAAACTAAGTTACATGTTTATTTTACATGAAGCAGGCTGTTTGTTTAAATTTTGGCTTCTGTCATTAACCAAAATAACTCAAAATGAAAGTAATTTGAAATTGTAAATAACTGTTTACTTTAAAAAAATTCCATTAATCTCATACATGCCAAGTCTCACTAATTCACGTACTGATTTTACTCCTCTTGTGCTTTCTAAAGCTTGCCTTTGCCTCCCTCCAAGCAAGTACGTTAGGGATGATGCCGACTCTTCTACCTAAACTTCGGGCATACGTCAACCTGAAGAACGGGAGCTCTTTGAAGTCATTTTCAAAACTATTACCATAACAACTTCTTAAAAAGAGGTTTAATCTACATGCATGTGTCTGATTTGAGTCACTGTTAAGAATGTATGATCTTTCTAGATTGTACAAGTATTTGGCTGGATGTTTATATACCCAGAACATAATTCTTTCCCATGGAATTTAACCAAGATTTTATGCCCTGGGAAATACAGAGACCTGGACTTAATTCAACAAAAGCAATCGCGCACAGTAAAACAAATTTAATGTTCAACTGCTGAATTTCAAACTTTGATAGACATTGCAATCAATGGTAAGCATTCTTCTATTTTCTTAAAAATAAAATTTAAAAAGGAAGAAAGAGAGAGTTAAATGTCAGTGTTGGGACTCTACCAAGCCTTCAGGCTTGACTGTTCAATTTGGGTTCCTCCAAATGGCTAGCTTCCAGGGTATTTGCCAATGTGATGGTAAGAACGAGTCTTTAAGTCTTGCTTAGCATGGAGAGGTCTTACAGCCTGCTCTAAATAGGGTTGTGAGACAATATAAATGTTCAAAGAAGGCCTGGGTCTGGGCAACTTATTTGAAGAAAAACTTCCGTGAAAGGGCAGGACTCCTTAGAACGGCACTATGGCTCCTATAACAGAAATGGAACCAAGTCCTTATATGGGCCATAAACAAGGAAGCATAATGATGATGGAACAGACAAGAACTCCCTTTAAAAGAGGCACTGCTCAGAACTACAGTAATTTTTGAATATTAATTTATCAGTGGATGCTCAATCACTGTAATGGGATAAAATCGTTTTATTTGGAATAGCTAATAAATACTGAGCTATATACATCACTCATGAGTAAAATGGTGATTTAACTAATCAAACACAACAGTCATAGTAGATTTACATAAAATCCTGGTCACACATACTTACTGGATAGTTGGACAGTATATCTTTAAACAAACAAATAATAACCCTCAGGTAGAGACTATAAAGAAAGGATTGGATTTCTTTCACAGAGAATGCTAACGTAACAAAGGTTGAGAAAGCATATGTATTTCTATCTGATTACAACATTAAAGATGCATGTTGAAATAAATTATTAAAAATAATATCAATTTAAGCAATATTTTAAAAACTTAACACACATACACCTGGAGTTCCTAGAAGAAAAGAAAGGGGGACAGAAGATATTTAAAGATTAATGGTCAAGTTTTTGCCAAATTTGGTGAAAGATATGAGTTTACAGATTGAAGAAGCTCAGCAGAACTCAAATAGAATAAATACAAAGAAAAACAAAGAAAATCTGGACACATCTTGTATAAATGTTAAAAACCAAAGATAAAGAAAAATCTTGAAAGCTGCTAGAATGTACGATTTCCCTTCTGATGAACCGTGATTTGAATGACCGCTGTGGGGACAAGAAGTAGATAAATATCTGGAAGGTGTTAAAAAGAAACAAATACGTTCACCCTAGAATTCTAGATCCTGGAAAAAATATCATTCAACAATGACGGTAAAATAGTAATTTTCAAAGCCTAAAACTAAGAGAATTTTTCTCTAGCAGACCTGTTCTACAGCAATCCTTAAGGAAAATCTTCAGGCTGAAGGGAAATTACAGAAGATGGAAATTCAAATCTTCAGGAATGAATACTGAGCACTGGAAGTGGTAATATGGGGGTAATTTTTTAAAATGGTTTTCTTCTTAATTTCTTAAAAACGCATTATATTTTTAAAAGCAAAATAATGACACTGTCTTGTAAAGTTCGAAATGTATGTAGATATAATCAACATACAACTACTAGGGAGCCAAGAATGAGGTATATGGGTCTATGTGTTTGCAGGCTTTCTGTATGATCTGGTGCAGGAGAAATGCTCCTTTGAAAACTTTCATAATAAGCTGTTGGAAAAATAACAGAAAGTCAAGACTAAATTTCCAGATATTTGATCTTTCCACTTCAATTCAGTCTAACAAAGTATGCAAGCAGATATTTAGAAAGTGTAATTAAATACACAAGCTTATGGAATATAGATTTTTTTCAGGTCTCTTTAAATATTGAAACTCTTGGGGGCGCTTGGGTGGCTCAGTGGGTTACGCATCTGCATTCAACTTGGGTCAGGATCCTGGGGTCCTGAGATTGAGCCCCTTCCTGCTCAACGGGGAGTCTGCTTCTCCCTCTCCCTCTGCCCTCCCCACCCACCACTAGTGCTCCCTCTCTCTCTCTCTCTCTCTCTCAAAATAAAGAAAATCTTTAAAAATTATAATAGGTAAATATTGAAACTTTGTGAATTTTAACTTTTACCTTGAATGTTCTCTGAACATTTTTCATAATACTTATTTCATTAAGACAGTTGGGTTGTTATTTGAGATTTTAGACCAAAGGAAGGACTGTTCATTGATTAGGGACAGGAGAGCCCAGCCTGAGCTCAAGGAAGACAGCAACTTGCATAAGGATGGTATGGACAGCTCGTCTCTCAATCAAATACACTGGCAAAGAGTCAGTCTAGAATCTTTGCATGATAACTAAAATTTACCTCGCCTTTATTTTGAAATGTAAACCGGGTCTATAAGGCAATTGTGAGCCTCAAGAGCTTTTTTCAAATTCTTCATAACTTTCTGTTTCTTGGTTCTTATCAAATAGTGGCAAAGTGTTGTAGTTATTTTAAAAAAAAAAAAAAAAAGGAAAAGATATCTATAATTGGAATGGAAGCCAGCCAAAAAAGTTAATTGACCAGTTCTGGTAACTATCATTATGACAAGGGTGAATTCAGATGCTTTCAGGGAGACATGGTCAAGAATCCTGAATCATTTATGGGTGGAAAAAGAAATCTCTTTGGAATTGGACCATGGTTGAGTCAAGTTACCTAGTCTATACAGTCTATAGTCATAACCAGTAGCCTTTAGAAGGTATTATTCCAAGTTACATGTACACATATATCCCAAGCTACAGGTATTACCTTGTGTAATCTTCAAATAAATAAACAAAATACAGCTACTATCACCTGGACTTTTAGCTGGGAAGTGGGGTGTTCTCAAGCTCCCAGGGTCACCAATAGTGGAACAAGGATATCACTTATGTCTCAAAAGTGCATGATTTTAAACCTTATGCTACTTGCCTCTCTTTCCATAAAGAAGGTCTGGCCAAAAGTAATGATGCCAGGACACCAGGCAAATTTCCAGAAGCATTATTTCATTTCTTATCCCATCCCTTTCTTCAAGAGGAAAAGACAATTATCTCTAGTGATAGATTCTTTGGGCTGTTACAACAAAGTACCATATACTGGATAGTTTTAAATGGCAGAAGTTCTGGACGCTATTGATGTAAAACCAAGGTGTAAGAGAACCATGTTCCTGTAAAGGTGCTAGGGAAGAATCCTTCCTAACTTCTTACTAGCTTCTGAGGGCCCTTCACAGTCCTTGGCACCTTGGCTTATGGCTACATAAAGCCAATCTCTGCCTCCATCTTTACCTGGGCTGCTTCTCTGTGGGACCTTTCTTCTTTCTATAAAGACACGAGTCATTGGATTTAGGGCCCATCCTAATCCAGTATGACCTCATCTTAACAAATTACATCTGTCAAAAACAGAAATAAAACCGTATTTCTAACTAAGGTTACATTCTGAGCTTCTAGGTTGTTGTGAATATTTGGACACTATTCAGCCCACTATAACTTTCATGTATCATTATTCCCTACGAATAAACCCAAATCTAACTCCATACTCTTTGTGGGAATTATGAAAGCTTGCATTTGGCTAGGACTTTGTGGTTCTGACTTCTCACATTTGATTTTTTTTTTTCTTTTCTTCTTTTTTTTTTAAGAGCAGGAGAAAATGCAAGTCAGGGAGAGAAGACGGACAGAGACAGATGGAGAGGGAGAATCTTAAGCAGGTTCCATGCCCAATGCAGAGCCCAACACAGAGCCGGCTCCATCTCAGGACCCTGAAATCATGACCTGCGCTGAAATCAAGAGTTGGTTGCTTAACCCACTAAGCCACCAGGCACCCCTCTCTTTTGATCTTAAGAACAACTTTATACAGGGACACCTGACTGGCTCAGACTGTAGAGCGTGCAACTCTTGATCTTGGGGTTGTAAGTTCAAGCTCCACGTTGGGTACTAACGAGATTACTTAAAAGAATAAAATAAAGGGGCACCTGGGTGGCTCAGTGGGTTAAAGCCTCTGCCTTCAGCTCAGGTCATGATCCCAGCGTCCTGGGATCGCGTCCCCCATCAGGCTCTCTGCTCAGCAAGGATCCTGCTTTCTCCTCTCTCTCCCTCTCTCTCTCTCTCCCTGCCTACTTGTGATCTCTGTTAAATAAATAAATAAAATCTTTAAAAGTAATTATAACTTAAAATAAAATCTTTAAAAAAAAACAACTTCATACATAATCAGGGCAAGCATTATTAACTGCAATTTCTAGATGATGACACTGAGATTTTAAAGTCACTTATCCAAGTTCAAAACTCAGTTCAATGACATATCTGGAAGTGAAAACTAAAATGCATGTCTTCAACTCAGTTTACTTTCCCAAATCCACCAGCCCCCCACACAAAAGTTCACCCAATCATCAAAGACGCATTGCATTCTTGTTCTATGCTAGGCACTATTTTAGTTATCAGGGGCACAATGACATTCAAAATCGATTCCATGTCTGCCAATAGTTTGGAAACTAGAAGAAAAAAAAAATCTGTGAAACTCTCAGATGGCTTAAGTTTGCTATATATACTTAAAAGTAATATGAATTTATCAAACTTATAAATGGGTTTGGACTTAAATTGGAAGCTAGCTTATGTATAGTGACTACATTCCATCAGAAAGACATGAACTTCTACCTTGTTTATAAAGGTTGAAAGAAAACTGTCAATACATAAAAAGAACTTGGCAAGCTAAAACTACACTCAATCCCTCATGTGACAGTCTGTGTCCATTTAATGACGACAGCAGCCACTGTCCAACTCCCAACAACCATCTGGCCCCACACCTCTGACTGACACTTGTCCCCGGGCACTTGCTTGAACCTGTGGTTCCCACGCATATCAGTTCCAACTCTGTCACTGTCTAACAAATATTTGTAATAAAATAAAATCCACTGATCACATAACTTACCCATCCTGTGATACAATGTCTTTAAAACACAACATGCTGCCCCAATTTTAATACAAAAAAGTAAAAGGAAAGTAAATTGCTCTAAAAGTACATGCATTTCAATATATCAGTGTGTGGTCACAGCTTCACTGGAAGACATGGGAAGTCTCTGGATTCTTGTACAAATAAGGAAGAACCACAGTGAGTGCCTCAGGACTCATGTACGTTGCCTCGGGACTCGTGTGCGGGGACTGGTGTACATTAGTGGCATTCTGAAACGGTGAATAATTCTTGGTAACGTTCTGAACAAAACAAAGTGCAATCATCCTTCAATTTACAAGGCAGCTGCAGTCCTAGAAAATTCAGTGTATAATAAAACTCTGAAATAACTACCTCTTGCAAGTACATGTACGATGGGGTTGTAAGTAGCTTCAGAACATTATAAACTGGGTTTGTTGGGGGGTTTTTTCCCCCTCTACACAATTGTCTGCTAGGAGATTTGAAACTTATGGAAAATGTGCTAGCCCCTTCCCACCATATTCCCGATCCAGTTCCCCAGAAACTTCTAAAACAGATTCCATGGAATGGTACTACCCACCTTGAGACACACTGCTTTACGCTCTCTGTCGTCTATTATATTCTGGATTTTCTCTCTTTAACTGTCTACTGATATCTACCAATACTTTACCATGTGCCCAGGCAGTCTATAAATATTAACTTATTTTTTAAAGATTTTGTTTATTTATTTGAGACACCGAAAGAGAAAGACAGAGAAAGAGAGAGAGAGAGAGAGCATGAGCAGGGGAGAGGGGCAGAGGGAGAGGGAGACACAGACTCCCTGCTGAGCAGGGAGCCCCATGAGGGACTCACTCCCAGGACCCTGTGATCATGTCCTGAGCTGAAGGCAGATGCCCGACGGACGGGAGCTACCCAAGTATGCCAAAATATTATCTTAATTAATGTTCACAACAACCCCATGAAGTAGGTATTACTCTTTTACTCCCAGTTTATATAAGAACAAACAGACATTTAAAAAACTTGCCCCAGACCACAGAGCTAGTAAGCACTCTCCAGGATCTAAACCCAGGTAGTATGGTTCTAGAATCAACACTCTACCTTACACCGATTCTTCTCACTTTTAATGTGCATAGATATGTTCGTCTCTAACATTCTCCTTAGGGATGCAGATGCTACTCATCTTTGCATTAGACGTGGAGTAGCAAGGTAACACACTGGATTCTCCACTGATGAAAACAAGGACGACACCTGCTCTACAAGGGCCTCAGATTAACAGTGGAGAGAAAGCCAAATATTGCTGAATGGGTGGATGAAAACATGTGAATTAAAAATTCACTTCAGTACTCAGCCCATCCCTTTCCAGTTCTCTTCTGGACCATTAGCTCTATGCATCATGCTACTGACAGAGGACCTCATTTCTTATTTCGGTAAGAAGTTTGAGGTCATTGATATCAAATTCTCATAAATTCCTTCTTATCTCCTTCAGGTTGCTGCACAGGTCCCCCCCATCTCTCCACCTGGACGTTTCTCTGTACTCTCCTTCTATCTGCTCTCTCATACTCAGGAGGAGATGGCATACTTCATCTCCCACCATTTTTCTTTCTTCTTGACTCAACCCTTTGTTCCTGTGAACTTTCCTTCTTGTCAACGAATGGATCAGCTTATTTTCTCTTCAACTCTACTATCTTCTAACGCTCTGACCTTCTCTCTTCATCCCCACCGGCTTTGGAGACCCTATCCTAACACTAACCCTAGTCCCCTCATAGCTGAAGGGTCTTTACTAGGAATCAGATAACATATTTTCGCTTCTGTGTCAAGGCTCCAGCGGCTTTAAAATGAAAGTGTGGATAAGGGATATGTTCTGGAAATGACTGAGAATAATATCACCTTCAGTCAAGTGGATTAAAATGAAGGTTTGGGGGGCACCTGGGTGGCTTAGTGGGTTAAAGTCTCTGTCTTCAGCTCAGGTCAGGGTCTCAGGGTCCTGGAATTGAGCCCCACATCGGGCTCTCTGCTCAGCAGGGACCCTGCTTCCCCCTCTCTCTCTGCCTACTTGTGATCTCTGTCTGCCAAATAAATAAATAAAATCTTTTTAAAAAAATAAATAAAATGAAGGTTTGGAATGTAACACTGTGTACCAACTATACCTCAGTGGGAAAAAAATGTATCTCACAGCTACATCATATAGTCTCATACTATAAGCCTACAATTAATGATTGTTGGATAAATACATAGATATCAGTACAACAAAAATAAATAAAATAAAATAAAATAAATCAGGGTTTGGGAAAGGTAGATCAAGGCTTCACAGTAGCCACTCACCTTCAAGTAGACTGAAAGTATATGGAGAAAGAGAATAAGTCAAAGCACCTCAGCAGTGAGTCATACAGAGAGGGCACCTTTGGGAGAACGACTCTGAGGAGGCAGGAAAACAGTGGCCTATGGTATTAATTGTGTCACGTCAAGGAAACTGGTTGACATTACCATTTTGGTTGGTGAATTCCCATTTGGTTTGGTTTATGAATGTTCCATCAGTCAACTTAGCTTCTATAAGCTAAGCTTCTAAGCAACACTGGTTTCTATACAGCCATAGTTGACGGCAAATATTTTGTGATTACATACTGTAAGGGAAACAGTCTGAATTTCTCTGATGCTATATCATTTTGTGTGTGGTTCTGTAATTCAAGTTTAAATAGAAGTATTTGTGAGACCCCCTTCTCTGACCTCTTTGAGGGCAAGGATCTCCTACTTCCCAGGAAACTGCCTTGAGCTGGGTGGAAACCAGGAATCCTGATTAGATGTTTCTACATAAATATACCCGCTTTCTATCTTTATTCACAATTGTATTTTTAAGCTCGAATTTATTTCTGCATTCTGTCTCTGTTTTACAAGATCCTCTCAAACTGTAGAGGCCCAAGCAGAACACAGCAAACTTGGCTTTGGCTCTGTGGAAGAGAACTTGACAGCTCCAGCCACCGTCCCTGATTCTTATTTGTCTCAAGTTGCAGGAATGAATCTTGCAGACTGGTGATCAGTCTGAGATCCATAATGCCTTTAGATCTGTACTTGTGCTCTATATTCTCTTCTAACTTCAAATTCCATATTGCTCAATAGCTTTGCTGAATTCTTTCTGTGACTACAAGTCCACGCACAAAGTATGGTGGGTGCTTTTAATCCCATTCTAAAGAAGTCTAAGTGAAAAACATACAGTTTACATAAAACTCTGCCAAGAACTCCCAAATATGGCAGTTCTTCAACTGTGAGAGCCTTCCAGCTTTTCTGAACTTGTGTCCCCAAGTCCTATAATCATGTAAAATGTCAAAAGGGTCTTAAAATATCAGCTAATTTTAACAAACTCCTCAAAATCATATAAATAGCTTTTTAAAATAAAAAGAATAAAAAGAAGTAAAGCAAGCTGAGCGTGGAATTATTAAGTGGCTAGAGTATCATCAAGTTAATTGTGCATATAACGGAGATCTCTCTTACCTAAGGCATGTATACTACTCCCTTCTGTAAGTTACACATGTAAAAATTATATATATATAGAAATACATACATATAAAATTTTAAATGGGGTAGGCTAATATTTTGTACTTTTCAAAGATCTTCGGGCTGCCTTTAAGGGTCATTCTGTGCAAGTTTTGGATCTAAGCCCAGAGCCCTTGGTCTGTATAACCAAAACAAAGCTGCTGATGGTCACTGAGCATCCAGTGAAGTCAAGTTTGTCAAGAGAGACCAAAAGCTCCCAATGTTCACATCCCAGCCGAAGCCTCAAACTGGGCTGCTTAAGGAGAGTTCCAAATGGATTGCATCATCTATGGCTGGAGTGCTCCAAAGTGGGTAGAGAGGGCAAGGGGATGGGGGAGGAAGCAGGGAACTGTCGGCTATTGGAAGGGAAAAAAATAAACTGGCCATTACTATCTTAAAAAACCAGACTGTTTCTCCTGATTGGCTATAATTCTGAACAATCCTATGTCCTGCTCAGTAAGATGACTTTGCCACTTCTAATCTCTCAACAAATTGCAAAGATGTTCCCCAAACAACGTAGCTTTAAGGTCATCTAGGAATTGGTTTAACTCTTTTTTCTACTGTTAGCTATTTAAGTGAGCAGGCTTTTATGGCCTTCAGAGATTAACAAATTGATTCAGAAATGTAAGAAGCGAATCCGACTAAGGGGGTGCCTATGGGTTTGCTTTTATTTATAGGGTGGTGATAAGTGAGAGGAGAAAGGGCTCATGGGAGCTTTCAAGACATCAACAGGTCAGAAAAATAAAATAATCTTCTAAGTGGTCTCAAACCCACATGGTAGAACACACAGCTTTCGCGTTAGGCCTCACTAAGCAAATTCATCTCAGTCCTGAAGAAGCTGAGGTAGGCTGGTTAAGGAAAAGACTTCCTTAGCCAGTGATAACACAGAGGAATTAGATGGTAAGAGACCTATTTCAGCAATAAGCACAAGATTTTCAAGTCAGCTTGGCTTTTCCTATAGTCTTAGCAGCCCCTGAGACTTAACCCTCAAGCAAGAAAGTGCAAACAGCACCCTCCCCCCAATTTAGAAGAGGTGCCTAGCCCCTCCTGTTTCTGAGAAGAGAAAAAGAAAGTTAAATAGCACATTACCAAAACCACCATCCCAAAACCCATGATTGCTTAAGGGGCAACTCTTGGCCACATCAGAGAATATCATCACATTAGGAAAGAATGATGTTACATTAGTCCTTGAAACAAGACATTAGTCCCAACTGGAGGAAAAGCAAGGCTACAAAATGCAGTCCTTGGTATGTTTCAGTAGATTTTAATAAAGGAAGACAAAGTCACTTTCATCAGCATGTACTGAACCCATTTTTACTAAGTCATTATTCGTACATCATTCCTAGAACTGAAACACTGCACTTAAACCTGCCCTTTACTGAAACCCCCTTTGTTTAACTTTTGCTTTTTTAGCAGCCTTAATAGTTAAGATTTCTTAAACTCTTCGGCTATTATCCTTCCTTTGGTTGAGTAGTTAAGGATTAAATTGTATGGAAACTGTTAGTTGTGGATGCGAAATTGGACCGGGACTCTCTGCTCAATAGGAAAATGACTTTATTAGTATTTCCTTGCAGAACTCCAGAAAATAACTGCATTGCTGAAGAGAACTACCTTCCAAAGAATTATGAACTGTTTATGTGGGTGAACGGTACAAGGTCAACAAAATCACAGCTTTTTAAAAATTTAAACATTCTTTTCATATTTTACTACAATTTATGTTAATGGAAAGCTAGCTGTGTTGCTTGCTTATGGACACACATACCCCATCACCACCTCTATTCGGCCTTTGCTTTAATCTTTCACTCCCTTAGATACAATGAAGATGTAATCAGATCTGACCAACAGGCCAGCTTAATTGTAGCCCACATTCTTGCTCTACTTTGCACCAAACTTCACTGTGTATTCTAGGCTCAGCCACATGGCCTCCCTTCAGCTCCTCAAACTGGCTTTGCTCCCTCCTGCCACAGGGCCTTTGCACATTCAGTCTTCTCTGACTAAAAATCTCTTTTTCCCAGCCCACCTGCTATAACCACCACACTAGACAATTAGATCTTATTTATCTTCAGAACTAGAATCACTTCCCAGTGGGCCCTCTCCTGAAGATCCTCTCTCCCTGCCACCTGCCACCGACAGACTGTGCAGGTCCTTCAGTATTCACAGGTCTCCCTCAAATGGAAAATTCAGGTGCATTCCTGTAATCATCACCATCTTCATCTCTGACTACCTGGACTGTAACCATAAAAGCAACTATGGAAGATAGTGCTTTCGTTCACTACTGCAGCTTCAGCCTTCAGTATAATCCTGGGCCCAATAAATTCTTTGGTGAATCAGTGAATACACCTTTATCACCATCAAGCTTTGAGATGATAGACTTCTCGAGTACCAGGAGGAAACATTGTGTACAACCCAAAGGGCACCTGGGGAGGTTTTAACGAGTAGAGGAAGATACTCAACAAGGGAGAGACCTTGTTTTCCAAATTTCAAATTTGCAAAGAAATCTTAAAAATCCATCATGTCCATTTCTGTTAAATCTTTAATGGTAATACAGGTGAAAGTTTACATCTAAACATACTTTGAGGAAGCATTGTTACATAAAAACTCTAAAATACATGGAAAAATGTTCTTTGGGAGTCTGCATGGGGGCTGTAACTAAATGTGCTGCAAATGTCCTATT
Source organism: Mustela nivalis (assembly GCF_964662115.1). Classification (NCBI taxonomy): domain Eukaryota; kingdom Metazoa; phylum Chordata; class Mammalia; order Carnivora; family Mustelidae; genus Mustela; species Mustela nivalis. The sequence continues at coordinate 111,545,976 of NC_139027.1, forward strand.
TATTTACCTAAATAAATAATGGTATACTCACGCAAGGGCATATCATGCAGCCATCAGCAAACAGTGAACAGTGCCTTTAGCCAAGGTTTCAAATGACAAAAGAGATTTTGCCCTTTGTGTTATGTATAGCTATATGTTTTTATATTTTATGTTACCTTTATAAATCTAAAACACAATGACAATGAAAATTACTATGCCATAAGGTCCTAAAATACAGAGCTTAGAATAAGAATAATCACTGTGATTCAATCATTTCATTTCATAAATTAGAACATAGAGACTCAGAGATAGGATTATTTGGCAAAGGTCACAGAGCAAAAAGCAAAAGTCTGTTGCTGACTTCTACTCCAGGGCTCTTTATACCAATCATGTATTCCTCAATGTGAGTCTGATTTAGAATAATGTATATAAAATGTTTCCACACTGTTTTGGAAGAAACTACATATCATCAACTAATATTGTAAACCAAAAAGTCAGACACTGTTCTGAACTTTGTAAGCTGACTTCTGATTTATTTTATGCTCAAGGGGTTTTTATGTTCTTGAAAACAGAATAAAATTCCAGCTTTTCCAAATCCACCAATAACTGAATGCCCTTGTGATAATTCTTGAAATTTGTTGCCGTAGCAAGTGAGAGAAAAAAAGGTACCTCTACCAGCAGACATAAAATCAAGACATAAATATGATTCAGTAAATGTAGACCTTGTCCCTTTGTGTACTAGAATAAAGGCTGCTGACAACAGAGCAAAACCAATGAAGATAATTCAAAAATCAATTAATACTCAAAGCAATGGCATTCATATTTCAGCTGCTTGCAGTTGCTAATAAAGGAAATTAAGAAGTCTTATAATATGAAAAGGATATTAATAGCTTAATGAAGATTGACCTAGAAAGCAGATTTTTATTTTAACTCAGGGTAGAATTACAGATAATGAACTCCTTCGAAAAATTTATTTTAGGAAAATTGATACACCAAGAGATTTTGCAATCTTTTCCAATCACAATTCAAGGAAAAATTGCAATACATTCCAATAGAAATTAGAATAAACATGTCTTCTAATATAAAATACAGATGTACTTAAAGAATTTTGGCAATCATAGCCAATATGGTTAATACTTTCCTATTTTACTTCATCATTAATATCCATAGTTCGGCATCTTTCCCCTTTTTTGAAGACTTTTACAGACCAATCCACAACCCAGACGATTTCATTTGAATATAATTGTGTAGAGAATCTGAAAGTTCAAATCAGTAGTATTGGCTAATGTTTATCACTGGTATACTTCTCATAGTAACCAACTAATTCTTATACTTCAATGATCTAGAATGCTATTAGTCAAAGAGAGATAGGAGGGCCCACCACATTTTCCAAGAGAAACACGAGCATGGAGGTAGGGATAAGGGATTGAGAATGCAGCAAATTTTCAATATTCTAAAACCAATCAGTCTAAGGCACAGGTAGTAAGGTGGCCCCCTCCTTCTCACCCACCTACCTTCTTCTCATTCCTTACGCAGCAAACAAAGCCATGTCCCTCATCCAACCAGAACCTTAAGAAGGTGCATTATCCCAGACAGTAAAATCCTCTGAGGCACCAAACAAAGGGGTATAGTAATCTCTTTCATCTCAGGCATCACAAGCTCATGTGGCACTCTGGATCTTCCCTGCATCCATCATAAGTATGTTCTGAATCCAGACATATTGCAGAGTGAGGCAATGGGAGGGTGAATGGTTTTCATCCCCTGCTAGTAAGAATGAGTGCATCCATCCTGAGGGAGAGTCCCGTAAAAACAAACGGAAACAAAGTGGTAAGATATCTTGACAGCAGCAGAGGATTCCTTCACCAAAGCAAGAAAGCCTGGCAAAGCTTTGTGCCTCTTGAGTCTCACATTCAAAATACCAATATGAAGGACACCTGGGTGGCTCAGTCAAGCAACTGCCTTGGGCTCAGGTCATGATCCCAGGGTTTTGGGATGGAGAGCGGCATCGGGCTCCCTGCTCAGTGGTGGACCTTCTTCTCCTTCTGCCTGCAGCCCCCCCCCCCCCCCCGCTTGTGCATGCGCACTCTCTTTCTCTCTCTCCCTTCTCTAATAACATGTTTAAAATTTTTAAAAATTTAAAAATACCAATATGAGATGAAAATCATGGCACGCTATTAACCTATTGATTTGAATTGAAAAGTGAGATTAGACTTTTTCTGACAATAAAAGGTGGGTTTCCCAATTGAGTTATATGATGATTATGTCCCATAAAATGAATGAGTTAAACCTGTAGCTCCAAGGTTCAGCTAGACATAAATTTACGATTGCAGTTTTTCTCAAAAGAAAATATTACATGGTCAAAGTATATTGAAATTACTAATATTCTGATTTCCTGAAATCTAAGTAATATATGATGCTTCTGTGTGAACTCGCTGGTATAGAGAATTGACTTCATGATGTCTTTCCTAGAAACTGAGAGAGTAAAAGACCTGGTAAACAAAAGACATAAGATACAGGTAAACAAACCCTGTTTAGGTGTCAGGTTATCTCCTATTCTATCAACATAATAAAACTGAAGGAAAGCCTAATCAACTTGTCAACCAATAGACTGACAAAATGTTTTTTGGTGATAGAGGAGTGATGATATTTCTTGGGATATAACTAAGGATTTCAGAGACTTGAGGGGCACTGGTACAAAAAAAAGTCCATTATCACTCATTTATATATGCGAGCATACTTCTCAGCATGTATGTTAATAAAAGCAGTATTATTTATGTTGAAGGTTATTTCATTTTAGAAATCCTAATTTTCACAGCAGACACATGAATTTTAAAAACATAGCCCTGCTCATCTCATTAAAAGATATATTTGCAATAACGACTTACTTTTTATATTAAAGGTATCATAATATTTAAATTACAAGATATTTAATCATTATCTATCAAGAAACAGTTGTTTCCGTCAACTCTAACAAATAGTAATTGAAATAGTCCAGCTAGAATGTTTTCAATGCTTAGAGACAATGACCACAATTTTATTTCTAATTCCCACATAAACACACACACACACACACACACACACACGCACACACACACACACACACACACACACAGACACGCACACATGCTTTTGTTGCAGAAAAATACAATAAAATAATCAGTATAATAATTTCAGGCACAAATATGTGAGATTAAAATTCTACGGAAAAAGTCATATGGAACTACAAGTTAAAGCAAAATCAATCATAAATCTCTTTCAAAAAGAAAACTTAAATGTTCTCTGTTTGGGTATTATTGGCATGAATGGCGATGACATTTGGATATCTTTAGATAAATTAAGGATGATGAAAGAGTTTTCTCTTTCCAATGTTCATATTAATAATATAGCTAGACTTGGAGGCACCTGGGTGGCTCAGTGGGTTAAGCCTCTGCCTCCAGCTCAGGTAATGATCTCTGGGTCCTAGGATGGAGCCCCTTACCTTATCAGGCTTTCTGCTCAGCGTGGAGCCTGCTCCCCGTCCCCACCTACCCCATCTGCCTCTCTGCCTACTTGTAATCTCTCTCTCTGTCAAATAAATAAATAAAAATCTTTAAAAAATAAATAATGTAGCTAGACTTTACATCTTTTGCAGCTGTCTAAACTTCAGATTAAAAGATGTTAACTTCAACAAGGGATACATAGATCTTCAAATTATTTTCAGGGATACATTAGTTAAAACATTTGATCACCTTGGATCTACAAAAACAGCCAAAGGGAGATTCAAGTCTTTGCTGCCCACAAACTGTGACCTTAGGAGAAGTAGATCCATGCGACACATCGTTAACTATGGACATGCTTTTCGGCACAAATTGCTTGTGTCATCTTGGGTATCTCCCACCTTCATAAATGAATTGGAAGCTCCCAGTAGTAAAGGATCATATATTGTTCTTTTCTGATAGTGATAAGGGAGCAGGAGCCTGGCTGAGGACAAAGCAGGAGCTGGCGCCTTGCACCCCCTCTTCACCCTTTCCCCTCCATAAGTGTAGCATCCCTCAGGCAGCCCTGACTGCCATGAACAATAAGCAAATAGTTAACTAGCAGAGCTCACAATCCTGCTAGACAGGAGTCTCCCGTGGCTTACAAATGTCCTAAATCTCACTAACAAAGACGATTGATAGCAGGATTGTGACACCCCACCAAAAAGTCTCCCAACTATCTTAATGTTAATGGCTGGTCTAAAGGCAACATTGATCTAGCCGCAAGGGCAAGGCCTCTGGCAGGCCTGGAACTTCCTGGCACCTTGTAGGCCCTCTTTAGAATATGAAAACTCCACTGAAACCTCCTCCCTTCCCCTCACCTTCCCCCAACCGCAGGGTATATAACATGCCTACCCTCACAACCCGGGGCAGCAGCAGCTCTTCCTGCCCACGGGTCCTGTCCCCGTGCTTTAATAAACCACCATTTTGCACCAACGATGTCTTAAGAATTCTTTCTTTAGTCGTGGGCTCCGAACTTCCTCACCCCACCAAACCTGACTTAGGTTCTGGGACTTCATCAATAGCACTTCTGAATGCCCAGCATATAACTCAATTACTTCTTTGATAAAATTATTATATTATTCTCAGATCCTCCTATTACACATAGCCCTTTTGGTAGGAAAGTAAACTGGCAGAATATTTAAGCAATTTCACAATTCCTAATCAATGCGGTTTTGGGCCAGATAATTCCGAGAAAACACACTACCAGCAATACTGTTACATGACCACAAAGATGCATGTGAAAGAATGTCCACCACTGTTTTGCATAGGACCACAAGAGAGATGATCTGAGTTCTTCAATAAAGGAAAGATCTCTAGAACAAACAATGGTGTATACAAGCTACGGAATTATTAAAATTCATAAAGCTTAGTAACAATAAGATAGAGCTATATACATAGACATGGAAAGATGGGCTCGATTTATTCTTAAACAACCCAAAGAAAGAAAAGCAGAAGGTGCATGGAATGGCCCTAATTTTATAAGCAAAAATTATATACGTGGCGACATACATAAATATTCAGGTTATTTATTTGGGGTTATGTGTGGTAATAAGGCATTATGGCTCAAAGGACATACTCTTGGGTTCGAATGCCAGCTCAGCCTGTTACTAACTGTGTGATCTCACACAAGTTACTTTTAAGTTCTCTGTCTCGTTTTCTCATCTATAGGTTGATAATAGCACCTAATATGGAGTGAGGTAAAATCAACATTGAATGGGTCCAAAGTCACTTAAAGAGAGGCAGGGCTGGGATAAACACTCATGAATGTTAGGTATGATGACTACACATACAAATATATTTTCCTCTTCGAATAAAATGCTATTAAAATGTTTTTTTAGAAAAAAAATACTCTGTATAGCAACATATCCAACCGAACATCACGATGGCCTCTGGGTAGGTCAGAAAATCAAGAGAGAACAATACTTTTATGTCCCGTTCTTCAAATCCAGATTATGTTTGATTTTGCTTTTCCAACATGAATTATGACTTGGGAATTTGAAAATTATCACGTATTTCCAATTACCAAGTCCTACTTTTGTCATTTAAAAACATTACAGGGACGCCTGGGTGGCTAAGTGGGTTAAAGCCTCTGCCTTTGGCTAGGATCTGGATCTCAGGATCCTGGGATCAAGCCCCACATTGGCCTCTCTGCTCAGCAGGAAGCCGGCTTCCCTTCCTCTCTCTCTGCCTGTCTCTCTGCCTACTTGTGATCTCTATCAAATGAATAAATAAAATCATTTAAAAAAAATAAAAATAAAAACATGACAAAAACTTGTTTTTTAAGTTCAGAGAAGTAAAACAATGTAATACATCACAGTGAAATCACCATGAGATTATAGACTCCTTTTCTTTTGCTAATTTACATTTTACGTGTACCCATTGTTTTAAGACAATAACTAACTCCTCTGAGAATAAACACTATATTTGCCAACACAACTTATTTCCTACTTTCCCTTCAATGGGAAAGTCATTTGGTTGCTGAACTGAAAAACTGCATACTGGTTTTTTCCTGTAAACTGTTCATTTTATTCCACAACTGTTGACAATTTCAAGGTTAAACAATGTATCACCTGAATATTTATTCTCCCCCCACCCCCCACCCCTTGCCTCAAAAGGCCCTTTTCTTCTGGCCTCAAGTTTAATTAAAATAACAATCAGAGTCCCTCTGGTCAGGGTGGCCACCCCTCAAGACCATCTGGACAGTCAGTAGAACCAGTTTTCTTTAATGTTATCTCTGCCGCTATTAATCATCCTCTCCAAAGACAACTGCCAGCAAAGCATTTTTAGAAAGAAACACATTAATTTAATCTTGACTACCTGATTATAATCTTCACTAGAAATGTCAAGACAAAAACCAAGGAAAATTTTAATATCATTCAAGACCCAAATTCTCTATTTCCCTTCACTAATTGATCTGTGGTTTGGGGTAAATGAATTAAATTTGTCAATAAAAGGCGTGTTTTGCATACTAGCTTCTCTGAAACAATATTCTCATAGTCTATTACACTATTTTCAATAATCTCTTGAAATAAATGAAAACCAGTGTGTTAGTCCTCACTTCTCATTTCATTTCCAAATTTCCCCCTATCCGGTATCTATACAACATGGGTAGAAAAAGGTATATATAAACTCCTTGGAACATGGACCCTGATTTTATATTCCAAGAACATTCCTTGTGACATCTGTATAACAAAATCGGAGGTCAATGTTTTATTAAGACTTCTGTGTGTTTAGTAAGATAATGCCTGTTGAAACCTTGAATTAGCATGAAAAAAATGCACTACATAAACAAGACCAAAGGTAATACAGCAGCCATGTCCCAGTGATAGAATGAACCAAGCACGTCTACAGTTTCCAAATATACCAAAAAAAAAAAAAAAAAAAATGGCCTCTCTTCCCTTTGTCTTCTATTGCCAGTGCTTATCAAAAATAATGTCCACAATCTCTTTTAAAAAGCAGCCAGCTTTCCAGAGTATCTAATTTTAACTTAGTTGTGGGGGAAAAAGGAATTAGCTAAAGAAGAACCCCATCCAGTTACATGATCTTGCCTTCTGATCCCAGGTTCCAAGAACTTCTTTAAGTCTATGGGATGAATTGTTAGTTATCAGCGTACCAGAAAAAATGAGAAAAAGGAAACAGTGACCTACAGTTTGGTTCAATACCTGTCTCTTCTTTGGGAGACTAACAATGGGAAAAAAACATCCAGAGGTTCCAAAACTCTCTCCAAGTGCAACAACCCCTCACAAAAAAGTCAACTACTTCCCACACCTCTTCCACCCACATGCAAATATCCTTCAAGAATATAGGAAAATTTAAAAAAAAAAAAAAGAATATAGGAAAATTTGGGGCTCCTGATTGGCTCAGTGTGGAGAGCACACGACTCTTGATCGTGGGGTTTTAAGTTCAAGCCCCATGTTGGATATAGAGATTACTTTAGAATAAAATCTTTTATTTTTTAAAGATTTTATTTATTTATTTGATGGAAAGAGAGATCACTCACAAGTAGGCAGAGAGGCAGGCAGAGAGAGAGGGGGAAGCAGGCTCCCTGCTGAACAGAGAGCCTGATGCAGGGCTCGATCCCAGAACCCTGAGATCATGACCTGAGCTGAAGGCAGAGGCTTAACTCACTGAGCCACCCAGGCACCCCTCTTTTTTTTTTTTTTTTTTTTTTAAGATTTTGGTTTTTTACTTGAGAGAGTGAGGGAGTACAAGCAGAGGGAGAGACAAAGGGAGAGGGGGAAGCAGACAGCCCACTGAGCAATGAGCCTGCCATGAGGCTCAATCCCAGGACCCTGGGGTCATGACCTGAACTGAAGGCAGACACTAATAAACCAAGCCACCCAGGTGTCCCCAAAATAAAATCTTTTTTAAAAAGGAAAATTACGATAAAGAAGATGAGGACTATTACTCAGCTATATATATATAAAAGAAAATGACATCTTGCAATGTGCAACAACACGGATAGAGCTAGAGAGTCTAATGCTAAGTGAAAGAAAGGCAAGTACCATATGATCTCACTTGTATGTGGAATTTAAGAAACAAAACAAATGAGCAAAGGAGAAAAAAAGAGAGAGCAGCAAAACAAGAAACAGACTTTTAATGGTAGAGAACACGTTGATGATTACCAGAAGGGAGGTAAAAGGGAGGATTGGGGAAACAGATGATGGGGATTAAGAGTACCCTGATCATAAGCAGCACGCTGGGTAATATGTGGAATTGATGAATCATGTACGCCTGAAATGCTGTATATTAAATATACTTGAATTAAATTTTTTTAAAAAGAATATAGGAAAATCACTATTTAGTGTGAGCACAAGAAAACATTAACTGCAATTCTAAAGTTGGAGGAGGGAGGCAGTAGTTGAAAAAGGAATCTATTAAAGGGGAATAAAGTATCAAAGAAATATACTGCTTCTGGGAAGCACTGATAATGAGATAAAGGGACTCAACAGCATCGCTTTGATCAATCCAGTAGTGTTTCTTAAGTGCCTACCTGGGACCAGGCACTGTGCTTGCTGGACGCCAGGTCATCACTAAGAGGAAAATGGATCAACCCCATCTTCTCAGAAATGAAGTGATTCATTAGGATGCAGGATTTACTGTGCTATTTTTTTTTTAAGATTTTATTTATTTATTTGACAGACAGAGATCACAAGCAGGCAAAGAGGCAGGCAGAGAGAGAGGAAGAAGCAGGCTCCCTGCTGAGCAGAGAGCCCAATGCAGGGCTCGATCCCAGGACCCTGAGATCATGACCCGAGCCAAAGGCAGAGGCTTAACCCACTGAGCCACCCAGGGGCCCCTACTGTGCCATTTTTGTCTGCTTACAAAGGACAGAGCCATGAGATGCCCTGCATTATCTCTTATAACACAAATGAGACTTTAAAAAATGTGGCGGTTCATTGCAATTTATTCACTGCATTGCTGAGTGTTAACTTAAAATTAATCTTCCATTTTCTTCCCTTTAGGACTTTATTTTCAATATAATTAGAGCCTTCCATGGCATTAATAATTTTTCCTGTCTTATTTTAAATTTTATAAATATTATAACAACAGAAGGGAATTTTAAAGAAAAAATAGATCACCATTAATATCACCATTATAAGGCAACAGCTGGCTTCATTCTTTTAATATCCTCTTCCAGTCTTTATCTATAAACAACATATTTTGCATATTTATTATCAGAGTGAAAACATAATTTTTTATTCTACTTGTCTTTTCCTAATTTTATATCTAAATATTTACATATTGCTTCATTTTGAAAATTTATTTCTCATGGTAGTTCAATAATTCATGTTGCTGAAGTATCATTATTTAATTCTACTTTTTGCAATTTGTTATCTTTAACTGGTGTCTAATACTTTAAGTCTTGAAAATATTACAGTGGAGTGCCTTGGGTGTATAGTCCGTTAAGCGTCCAACTCTTTGTTCTCAGCTTAGGTCTTGATCTCAGTGTCCTGAGTTCAAGCCCCACATTGGGCTCCATGCTGGGTGTGGAGCCTACTTAAAAAAAAAAAAAAGAAAAGAAAATGGTCACTACAGTGACCATTGTTGTGCATGTTTACTTTTTCCTTCTTCTGAGATATTTTCTTGGGATATATTTACATGAAGCAGCATAGCAATTCTGATAATTCTTTTTTTAAAGATTTACCATTTATTTTTATTTTTGTTGTTATTGCTGGTTTTTTTTTAAGATATAATGTATTATCTGTTTCAAAGGTACAGATCTGTGAATCATCAGTCTTACACAGTTCACAGCACTCACATAGCACATACCCTCGCTGATGTCCATAACTCAGTCACCTTAAAGATTTTAAATGATTTAAATTACCCATCTAAAATAAATGGTATGATTTGCCATGCTTAGGAATGGGTAATTTATATCGTTTTAAAGATTACCATTCTTAGGAGTGAAAATAATTAAAAACTCTGTTGTTAATTAAGATACAGTACAAGTTATTATTTATTGTGTAGTTCATATTATTTTAGGAAGAAGCAAAGTCTACATGTAATATAAAAAATAAATTTTATTAATTTTTCCAAATTCTTATACAAGAGACTGTAATGATTTCCAAGCCAGACTAAGGACATTTCCTTTAAAATTGTGACAATGATGACAACCCTTCATATTCTATTATTATATGACCCATCATTCCACCACATTTCATTTCCTACAGTCCTGAAACTAAGCAAATTTAATGGAATAACAGTATGTAAGATGCAGATATCATATTCAAAATTCTGTCAATATATATTAATGATTAAAATATAAAGAACGATAAAAGAAAAATGGAAAAAAGGTAAATAACATGGAAAGAATCTTAGCTTTAAAAAAAAAATCCTACTATGCCAACATCTGTAGAAATCATGAGTAAGGGAAAGAACATGGTGAAATGTGTTCTTTTGTATTCTCTTCTTCCAAGAGCAAAGGTCAAAACTTCAAAGCTGGATTTGCAATGAAAGTTATTACAGGATGATTTTAATTGATTCTTGTACTTGATTAACCTTACATCTATTAAATAGATGAATTTAAGAATTCACAGTATTACATAATAAAACATTTTAATAGACATATAAACGATGTTCTGTTCATATATTAAATGTATCACTAATTTATGTATAATTTGTAATTATATTTTATATAATACTATATATTATTAATTTAATTTTCCAACTTTTCTCATGGATAATATTTAACATACACGGAAGTAAACAGACTAGTATAACAAATATCCCAGAGCCATAAACCACTCTCACAAACCATCTGCCCTGTCCATAGCCCACCTTCTTCCCCACTTCTCTGTTCTATTTTCATTAAGTCCTAATATCTTATCATTGTATCTGTAAATAACTCAGAACACATCTCTTTAAAGGTATGGATTCTTTCTCTGAATATAACAAAAACACCTTAAAATTAACAATGATTCCTAAATAATATCAAATAATCAAATTTCAAAGTTTCTCATAAATGTCACAATTCTTTTTTTAACTTCAATATAAATAAGGGCTATTCACTGCAATTGGTTAAAATGACTGCTATTTTAAACTATAGTTTCTCCTTCTGTCTTATTTTTTTCTTGAAATTTATTTGTTGACTAAAACAGGTTGATTGTCCTGAGGTTTCCTGTTTCCTCTACTTTATTATTAGACCTCTTGTATCCCTATGAACTAGTCACATATTTCTCTTCTAAGCATTTCCAATAAATCCCTAGCTGGACTTAGAAATTCATAAATGTCGGGTTTTGGGGCACCCATTCTTGCTTTCCACTCAGGTCATGATCTCTGGGTCATGAAACTGAGCCACCACCATCCCCATAGGTCTCTGTGCTCAGCAGTGAGTGAGTTGGCTTCCTCCTCTTTCTTCTCTCTCCACCCCTCTCCCACCTCTAAATAAATAAATAAATCTTAAAAAAATAAATAAATGTCAGGTTTTTGCTGTTGTTCTGCAACCCTACTTCATAGGTAGTATATCAATAAGACTTTTAAATATATAAATGTATTATGTGCATGCTAATTAAGTTAAAGGCCAAAAAAATCATGACAGCCAGGTAAGAAAGACTAGGGAAAAAAAAATCGTTTTGCTCTGTTTCAGCACACTTTAGAAAATTAATTACCTTCTATAGTCCCGCTATGTATTTTATAACATTATTAAATGGACTATTTTAAATAATTTTTATCTTGTCTTTCCTGTTTATTATAATCAATGGATTTTACCACAAAGAATTTAAGGCAACTTAACTATAGATAGTCAATTTAAATTCAGAACATATTTCTAGAATGACTTATTATAATAGATGGCAAAGCAGAGTAAGATTAACTGAAGTCAAGGTCAACAAAGTAGAAACAACCAGCATTGTCAAGTAAGTGACAAGGAAGGGAAAAAAGCGATGGAAGGAAACGTTATTTTTTAAGACAGAGAATCACAAGTGTGTGACATATAGGAGAGTACATGCTTTATAAATATTTGTTGAATTTATTATGACAATAGAGTTGGAATGAATGGACTATGCCAGAGATGTGCTCCATAAAAAAAACTCTTGTCTCCTTCTGTGGGAAATGATAGGATGAATGTTCAAGAATGATCACAACTAAAACTTTATTCATTCCAATCTCTTCCCTCATGGCTCAGAAGATAGAGAACCTCTCATTCTCCTCAGTTCTTCTGACTACCACTTACTCAATTTTTTACCTATCCTATTACAACCAAGTTCTCTCTTTTCACAGTGTATTTTCCTTCTAATCCACTGCAGGCTTTCATTTTTTAGAAAGAATGAAGCAAACTTCCATTTTGTCTCAAGTTTGTTTCCTCCCAGAAGCAGATCCTGATTCAAGAATGGGTTTGCAAGTAGTTTGTCCTGAGGTGACTGTGGGGAGGGGAGCTGAGAAAGGAGAGAGGGAAGGCAGGAAAGGCAATCAGGGGTATTCTAATAAGCAAGTTACTCACTGTGGAAACTGGGGCTGAATCCTGCAAGGGAATTCTCAAAGACTCTCTGTAACTTGCTTCAAGGTCATACCAGTGGAAGTGCAATGAAGTTAGGGAATTTATAAAACAACTCCCATCTATGATCTTATTGGCTATTCCTTTTAGAAACACTTGCCCTTCCATTTTCAAGAGAATACTCTCTAACTTTATTCCCACATCTCACTAACTGTCTGCCAGCAAGGGCTGGCTCCTTCCCATCACACCCTCTAGAAGTTTCTACTGATCAGGAACCTGGTTTTTGTGTGCGTCTCTCACTAGACACGCTCATCCTCTCCCTTCTCTACAACTCATGTTCTGGTGATACACACTTCTCACTATTTCCAAGCTGCAGACTCACCTTCCTCATTGCACACTGACATCTCTATCTAAGTAGTTAGGGAGGCTCCTGAACCCCATCGGTTCAAAACAAAATTCATGGTCTTTTTCTTTTCATCACCACACCAGAAATAATTTGACAGTAAAATAAACAATTTATTCTCCTTAATTCTTCATGCCATTTTGGATATCACCTTCCTCCTGGTTACTCAAATAGACCCTTCCCCATCATCTTTGCTTCTTTGTACTCATCATCTTTGTTTCTTTGACCTCCTTCTTCTTAGCATTAAAGTTGTCATCCAGTTTCTTTCTGTCATGTTTCTTCTATATTCTTATCACTACCACCATTGTTCAGACTCCAAAGTGCATTCTCAATTCTTTTTTTTTTTTAAGATTTTATTTATTTATTTGACAGAGAGAGATCACAAATAGGCAGAGAGACAGACAGAGAGAGAGATGAGGAGAAGCAGGCTCCCTGCTGAGCAGAGAGCCCCAGGCGGGACTCGATCCCAGGCCCCTGGGATCATGACCTGAGCCGAAGGCAGAGGCTTAACCCACTGAGCCACCCAGGCGCCCCTGCATTCTCAATTCTGCCATGCTCTTTATTTACTTTCTCCAGATTGCAAATGATACTCCATACAAATGCCAGATTAGTCTATATAAGGACAAACGATATGCCCATCCAGTGTAACCCTTTCTGCTCTGTAATCACATTCACTGCTCCCCACGCATCCTGTATTATCTGCCATTCCCAAAGGAAGCAAAGTGCATCCTTCACTCAGTGCTTTGCCCCCCTTCTACCTGAAATAAGCCTCCCTTTTAGGACTAGACCAAATTCTACTTTCTCTGTGTGTCCCTCAAATCTGTTCCCATATCCACCCCAAACCTCTGCAAAACAGATTGACTCCTGCCCTGTGCTCCCCCAACACCTTACTCATGATACAGACTAGCAATCATTATATTATGTGATGTGATCATTGTAGACAGTCCCCTGTTTCTGTTATGACCTTTTCACTGTTTGAAAACCCAGAACACCCCGCATTGCTTAGTATACAAGGTACTGTCAACATATGTCAGTGCATTAAGCAGAAAAACAAGCAACCTGCCACGTGTGATATCAGAATTATCTAGTCCAACAAATATTTGAATGGCTTCTGCATTTGAATGTCTGCATATCTGCTATAAATACCCACAGAAATAGACATCATTGTAGAAACAGACTGTGTACTAAGGGTAAGCATGTGCATGGACACACATACATACAATGGTCAAAGTTTCCAAAAGTGTGATATTGACATTAATAACAATTAAAAAAAAAAAAAGTATGTAAAGGCCAAGAAGACAGCAACAACATCCCAAAATACTGCCTTCCTTGATACATTGGCTGAGGGGGAAAAAAATTAATGTTAAGATTAGCCATGTTGGAAACTGTCATTCTACACTGGTACTAAATATAGTCAAGAATCAAGGACGTACGGCGCCCATCAGAGGTAAGAACTGTGCACTTCTTCATTCATATAATAGGTAAATAGTATTCTTCATGTCTCTGCCCATTTTATTAAGTTATTTTCCTTTAAGTTCATTCGGCATTAATCGAAAATCATGTCATTGCCTGAAAATCTCAAGTTTTGCTCCATGGGTGCAGAACATCACATATTTTTTTTTCCAGTTATTCACCTTGCCTCTGTATGCTTGGGAATTCCAACTCCTTGCTAAAATAAATCTTCAGCTCTGGCTGAATAATAGTCTATATGAACTGGATAGATTCCTAAATTAAATTTTCTTCTCCAGTTGTATTTTGAGATTAAGGCTTATTTCTGCATTAAGCACAGAATCATTGTTGAATTAGGTAGAGACTTGGGTTTATTTTAAGCCTGAAACCTATAGCAATTCTCTTGGGCATCCCAGCTGGTATCATGAAGAATATATTTGAAGCTTTTGCTAAAAACAGCTTTGGAAATTTTTCTCTAGTTTTAAAATAAAAATTGTATAACCCCATCTTGGTCACGTATATGGAGGAGCAAACCCTACGTTAACTACTCAAGATGTAAAGGCTAACTGAATAAAATACAATATCTAAAATATAAGAAGTAGGTGACTATTTTTATAATGTTGACAAAGGAGCCTTATTTTAATAACACACAAGAAAGGGACAAAAGTAAATAACTGAGAAGATGTGATAACATAAAAAATTAAGTAAGTAATAAAAAAATAAGATGATTTTTCCAACTTATTTTGTAAAGCTATATTATCTTGATATTGAATATGGAAAATACAAGAATGAATGATTCTAGATCTGTCTCATTTGTGAAGATAGAAGTAAAATAAAATACTGAAAAGCAGATTGCAGCTATGAGCTAGTAGGGCTTATCTTAACATGTGAGAGAAGAAAAGCTCATTTCAATATATGCATAGAAGTTATTGGACAAAACACCTATTTTTTTTTAAAGATTTTATTTATTTATTTGACAGAGAGAAATCACAAGTAGATGGAGAGGCAGGCAGAGAGAGAGAGGGAAGCAGGCTTCCTGCTGAGCAGAGAGCCCGATGCGGGACTCGATCCCAGGACCCTGAGATCATGACCTGAGCAGAAGGCAGCGGCTTAACCCACTGAGCCACCCAGGCGCCCCGGGACAAAACACCTATTTAGGACTATTATAAAGCCCTTAATAAATCAGATCCAGAAGAGAACTTCTTTAACGGGGTTAAAGGATTATCTTTTTCATATTTGAGAATGATATCATACTCAAGAGTAGAACATGAGAAACAGCACTTTAAGATCAGGGAAAATACTCAGGCCAGATATCTCTGCCTTTATTCAGTACTGTACCAAAGGCCCTAGATGATTCAAGAAGATAAATGAATGAAAGAATAATAAATTAGATAATGGTAAAAGTATTTGGAAAGAAAAATGTAATTTTGTACATATTACATATTACTTTTCTATGTGGAAAATCCAAGAGAATCTTCAGAAAAAATTATTAGAATGAAAAAGATAGTTGATGTCCTAGGGCACCCAGGGGGCTCAGTCACTTAAGCATCTGACTCTTGATTTCAGCTCAGGTCAAGAATTCAGGGTCATGAGATAGAGCCCCAGGCAGAGTCCACACTAGGTGTGGAGTCTGCTTTGGAGCCTACTTAAGATTCTCTCTCTCCCTCTCCCTCTGTAGCTGATGTTCTGCCAAAAATAGGGGACACTGAATGAGGTGTATACAGGAATGCTCTGTACTATTTTTGCAACTTTTACATAGATCTAAATTATTTCAAAATAAGAGGTTAATATAGTTTTCTTAATCTGTTAATGACCAAAATATACATGATCCATTCCTATCAGTTTTATTCTCCTAATTTTTTCTCAAACATGTAGTTTTGTTCCCGTCTCCTCTGTCACCACCTTAATTCATCAGCACCTTAACCTCCCACTTTTGTCTATTCACTCTACTAGTTTTTGGCATCCAATCTTGTGACCGTTCTCTCTCCTACTTGCTATCTCTCCAAAACCTTTCAATGTATTCCCATTGACTGCAGAATAAGGAAAGGTATCCTTAAGGTCTTAAATGGCCTTGCCCACCCCATGTCTCTCTTCCTCTTTATCTCACACGTTTCCTCCTTTGGCTATCCAAGCTCCATCTACATTGGCCTCACCTTGTAAAGTTCCACAGGTCACAAAAATAAAGCTCCCCCATGCTGCAAAACTCTACAGGGCTCACTCACCAAGAAATGAGATACACACCCTACCTGCAACCACACTTTACCTAGACCTCAGTACCCAGTAGCTCCTCACACTCAGCCCACAGCTTGAGGCAGGTTCCTTTGTCATGCACTCTTCCAGAATGACCCATTCCCCCTCCACAGCACCTATCTCAATGGATAATCACCAACACTACCTGAAGAATTCATTCATTGTAAGACTCCTTTACAAAGCTCTATGACATCTGGTACAAAGCAGATGATTAATAAATATTTTCAGAATGATGAATACAGAAATGAATGAATAAAGACTATCTTTAGGATAAAGGCCATATCACCTCTTATCTGTATAAAGGATTGCGTTATGAAGAGAAGGAGCTTGACCTTGAATAATATAAAGATAAATTATTACCATATCTTCCAAGCTTCTTTCAAAAAAATATGTTATTTTTGCACAGTTTCTTCTTTGCTTTCCTGAAAGATTTTCTGCTTAATAGCATGTGGGAAAGCCCATCTCCATAAGTAGAATAATTATGTAAAATGTGTTTTAGAATATTTTTTCTACTTAAAGTAGAGAAAGAAGCTGCTATATTGGGTATGCAAATTAGGTTCAGTATAAGGTACCCTGAAGAAACCATCCCAACTCTAAAATAAATTAGCTATTATGAAACACCAGTTGCAATCGTCTGCTCCTTCTATTAACTCTGGTCTTTAGTGGGGTTAGTATATTACTTCAGTGAGCAAGAATGATTTAGACAGATAGTATCATGTGACCAGCAATGAAATTCCCTTCTCCTTCTAATACAACAAAAAATGTGAATCTTCGGGGCGCCTGGGTGGCTCAGTGGGTTAAGCCGCTGCTTTCAGCTCAGGTCATGATCTCAGGGTCCTGGGATCGAGTCCCACATCGGCTCTCTGCTTGGCGGGGAGCCTGCTTCCCTTCCTCTCTCTCTGCCTGCCTCTCTGTCTACTTGTGATCTATCTCTGTCAAATAAATAAATAAATAAATCTTTAAAAAAAAAAATGTGAATCTTCAAGCAATGAGATAACAATATCTTTTTGCTATCAAGTCTTTCGGGGAGTTGTTTTGTTTTGTTTTCATTTTAAGTAATCTCCCCAAGGTGGGGCTTGAACTCACAACCCCGAGATCAAGAGTCGGAAGTGCTACTGACTGAGCTGGCCAGGTGCCCTGCTATCAAATCCTTTTGAAAAAAGGGTTAATATTTACATAGTGGATATAGTTTATTTATTACAGTCATATTAACAAATGTCTTGGCTGAACATAAATCAGTCTTTTCCATTACCACTTCAGCAAACATCCCATGAATATAAAAAATAAATGTGTCCATGTCTCCATGTCCTTTCCCCTTTCTCACCACACTTTATTTGCCTGAATTATATGTATAGCAATAAAACAGACATGCACCTCTCTTAAAATTGATGTATTTTCACATGCTTAAGTCCATGATTGAAAATCTGAACATTTATTTTGACATGGCAAATATGATTCTTTGAACTGCTTATTACATATTAAAAATTCAGCTGTCTATCTACATTAAAAAGAAAAGTGACATGATGCACATATAGGAATCTTTCCAACATCGACACTTAGGACAGCAAATGCAAGTGACAGATAACACTCATACCTCATGATTCTTCAGAAACACTTATTACAGCCATATTGTATCAACCCAAAGAGGTTGATTTAAAGAGGGACTAGATTTGAAATAAGGTTAGAGGTTTGGAATGTCTTAGCAAAGTTCACAAAGGAAATGGTCTTAAAGGAAGACAAATTCTCCTATACTGGGGATAAATAGTGGATTTAATTCCAAATTATAATCACCAACATAAAAAATCAAAGTAAGAGTGGTGCACACGAGCTAGAAGCTTTGTTGGCTTGCTTCTCACATAAGAAAAACCAGGAAGAAACCTGTATTTTGAATCCATAGTGTTAAGAATTTCATGTTTCTTTCTTCTCTCTTCTGCTGTCTTATAAATGGTTTTCAATATCAAGGTCTTTTTATTGTCTGAGATGTCTACTGAGCCTCTGGACATCAAATGCATGTTTAGGAAGAAGAAAGCAAGATACAAAGGCCCTCATGCCCTAATAGATTCATGTATAAAGTACCAAGATATCTCACACAACTATCTCATTGGTCTCAGAGCCATACCTAGCTGCAAGGGAAGCTGGAAAAAATTATGTAAAGCCTAGAGGACAGTGCTTCAGTTTAAAATTAAAACAAGTAAGATAGGTGTTGGGGTGAAAAGTTAGCAGTCTCCGCATATATGAATGCAATAGAACTCTTTTACTTTCTTTCGCTAACTAGTGCATGAACACAGATCAAAACATTTTTAAGTATGAAAAGGTTTACACAGTGAGGACTTTTACACCCACCCCTAACTCCATCTGCTGGTTTCCACCCACCATACAACATTTTTTATTCTTTTTTTTTTTTTTAAATATCCTTCTAGTTTCTCTATGCAAACACATGCAAATGAGAGTATTCTTGTTTTGCCTTCAGGACTTATCTCCAAGTCATTAAACGGAGCATATCTTCATTCTTCTTTTTTTCATTTTTCTTCTACAGCTGCATAGTATTCCATGGCTGGGTCTATCAGGATTTATTTGATTGGTTCCCATTTTCAAACATTTTATTTGGGTTTTGATCTTTTTCTGTTAATGAACAAGGCACTTAAGTTCTCCTGCATTATGCATAAGTGACTCTATAAGAAAAAAATACAGAAGCTGGACTACAGGGCAAAGGACAAATTTGTGATTTTGATAGAAATGGCCAAGTTGCTCTCCTGGGCTGTCGTAATCCCGGACACCACTCCCAGCAACATGGGAGCATGCCTGTTTTCCCACAGTCTCTCTTGCAAAATGTGTGTCATTCTAGATGTTCTTTATCAGCCTCTCATTGTGTCCTATTATTTATGCCATAAATTCTATATGCAAAAGTAGAAATTCCCAGACTGGCTTCATTATCGTAAGCGGTACATGATCAAATGTCTTACACAATTATATGTGTAATTGAATATTTGAAAGGCATCCACCTATCAGAGACAGCTTGCTCTACTAAGCTGGGACATTAGACACCATTTCCTTAGCATGCTTCCTATTTTCACAAGAACTGGCAGCAAACTGGAGATCCTTGTCACACACATCAGTCCCCAGGTCCCAGTGTATTTAGCCACCACTCAGCAATTACCTGTTTCTTTGTAGTTACATAATTTCATTCACACCAGTTCTTAGAATGTTTTCTTTCCACCTCTATGCATATCCAGTTCCTCCAAAGTCTTCTGTATTTGTCTAAAAGATACTCCCCTAATTTCCTGAATCCTTAGGTAACTACACTGATCCCAATGCTGTAAATGATAGGAGTATAGTCCTGTCTCCATGTATTGCTTCAGCCTTAGGGCTCCAAAATGGACTTGGTGGTACAAGTGATGTTACATTTATTTTTTTTAAAAACTCCCATGTCATCCAAGAGGCTTAGATGCTACAGTCCTAGAGACATGTAGCTGAAGGAGGGTTCTTCTCCTATATGTCTGACCTACCGAGTGATCCAAATGGCTCCAGGTGCTCTTTATGTTATTCTTCAGAGTTCACTGTCACCTCACAACTTACCAGTCTACATTCCAGCCTTAAGTTCTTTGTTTTGGCTTCTAAGGCAACAAAAGTCCATCGGGCTTAATATAATTTCTTGAAACAAAGACTGTAAAAATGAATGTGAACAGATGACTCTAATAGACAGGCATCTCTCTAAAGTCTTCAGGAAGAAGGATTTAAACTTCTTAATTTTTGCTATAATAGTGCCCCTTTAGAACATCTGAACAAATTGATGACACTTTAAAAAAAAATCTGACATCCAAATAGCATGCCTGTTCGTATTACGTATATCATTATACTGACTCTCCTGCAAGGTATGTAGTTAAATTAACAGTTCTCTTTATTTTAGATGGATTTTATCTACCTTGTATCATATCTTAATTATAATTGCACTAAATTCTATACTTAAAATCAGAAATCCAACATGAAAGTGATCAAGTTCAAGGAGCAATAAAGCTCACTTGAATATTCATTTCCAAAGAGGGGCAGTTATGGCCGAATATTAAGGTCAAAGTCAACCGTCCTTGCATTTTTAATTCAAATGTGCTTTACAAATGCAATGTGAAAGTGGGTTTGAATAAGTGCCCATAATCATCTCCTTGGTAAGTCATTGGGGAAAAAAAAAAAGAAAGAAACCTTCCAAGTGAGTAAAATATGCACAGGAGTTATTGAATAAGTGACCCTCATCTAATTGGCGTTTGGATCATCTAGCAACTATATAACTGGAATTTAGTCTAACATGTGACCATTAAATAATTAAGTCAGCTTCATTTCATAGTGATGTAGCATAACAATCTGCCCCAGAGCAACTAATGTGATGGTATTTTGGAACTAAAGTCATTCATTTTCACTTTCTTGTTTCTCTCCATATAATTTATCAAAAAGGAAAAGAAAAGAAAAAGAAAATATCCATAGTCATGTCATAGCATGCATGTATCATTATTATAGTAATGTATAGAACATTATTGAATGTCCTGATTTGGATAATTATGCCCTGTGTTTATGTTTTTAAAAAGTCCTTGTTCTTTGAATATATAAACTGAATTACTGAGAAGTCAAGGGGTATCATGAATACACCTTACCCCCATTCAGGAAGAAACATTCAGTGTGGACCAACAGCTTGGTAGACAGACAGAAAGATGAAAGAAGTGGGGAAAATGATAAATAATCAGCAAATATGTGTAAAGGATGGAAAGCTGTACCTTGTATTAATCTTGAAAATTTTCTGTAAGTTTAAAATATATCAAAATAAAAATTTACCGAAGAATCCACAAAACAACGCATATATGCACTCTTGTCTAATGAGGTGGTTTTTATCATCTCTCAGATTTATTTTAGCCTCTCTGAACCACCATTCTATCTGTCGATCAGCTTTTCCTTGCCAGAATACAGTCATTATGTACTTGATTATCTTACTACTGACCGGCGAGCTACAAATAACTTATCAGCCCTCCTGTCTACCAGACCTGGGTCACTCACTTGGGAAAAGACATTAAATATTTGAAACTGTGGAGTGACCTTCAGTGAACTGCACCCGTAACAAAACCAGGGCATTCAGAGAAATACATGAACATCTCCAGGCCTTTAGTTACTTATTAAATGGTTCCCTGGTGACCCACGAGAGTTAATGCTCACCCATAAATACCCAGCAAACTTACACCAGCAAGACTCGGGTGCTGAGAATAGAAGGCAATCAGAGCATAATGTACTTAACAGGTTGCCCATTGACAGCCCAGTGTCCAGCTTGCTTTGCCTATAAACACAGCACCCAGCAGACCTGGAGGCCTGACTGTCAAGATAATTGTCTGAAATCTTCACTTTGTTATGCCACCATAAACACACTGCTGCACGCGGGAATTGAGCTCACCAACTACAAAACATAACTTGTCCATGATGGGGAAGTTAAAAGCGTTTTCCACTTCAAAATCATAGTATTGGTACTTAGAAACGATTTGTTTCAAAACAATGTGCAAAGTGAACAATTTCATATAATCGAGCCAAAATAATTCTAACTTTTTTTTAACAGCAAATAACAAAGAGAGATGTTAAGAAACTACTTATCTGAGAATTTCAGGTGGTGTGTACACTCTGACCTGTTTAATGATTAATCGGGTTTCACAAAAAGGGGAGTAGGAACGTATGCCAGAACAAAATGGGGAACACAGACCACACTTAATAACATGTGATTGTTGGGGCCTCCTGCCATTTAAAATTCAGTTTTTCAAAGGTGGTATGTTACATAAGAACTCTGACTTTAGTGCTTGATGTGCAATCCGTATTTATCACATATTTATGTATCAGTATACGGGGAAAAGAAAATCAGTGAAGCCACGTGTTGACTATTAATTCAAGATGCGCTAGGAACATACTAAATAGTTTATACATTATGAGCTTTTCTTGGATATTCTGTAAAAATCCTATTTTTTCTGTTCTTCCACACTTGTGCAAACTTTTTTTTTCCCTACAGAGACATTCCCTTAAAGCATGGTAAATGGTGAGTATTAAGGTTTCTAAGGGAATCTGAGGATGACAAATATTGAAGCAGTGGGAAGTTGTCATTTTCTGAATCCTTCCAAGTTGAAACAGATAATGAGTTTGTTGAATGAGTTTCATCATGAATAATACAACTGGAGACAATTTGAGTGACTGAAAATTCAATTCATTATCATATCCATGTTTCTTAAGAAGATATCAATGATAATGTATTGAATTTCTGACAAATTTTACAATTTGATAAAAATTTCTAGCACATTCTACTACAAGTTCATTGTATTTCCTATGTTTGGATAAAAGTATGCCTGCCAATGTTTCTGGTATAGAGGTAAGAAAGACACATTTTCTTTTTCTTTCCTTTATCTTTGCTTTTATCTTTCCATATCTTTGCTTCTATGTAAAATTAAAATAGAATGTCTTGCATCTACATAGGCAATTATAATTCTCTAAATACTAATAAAAGAAAACCTACATCTTGTTCATTTAGGTAACATTATTTTTAAATATTACAACTACTTACCCGTCGGGACACTTCCCATTTTAATTTTTAAATCATTTGCTTTACACAATTCTCCTCTGAAACATTTACAAGATATTTTAATTACCAATCCAATTACAATAGCACAAACATACACTAATTTTAGCAGTCAACTACACAATACTTTAAGATTTACAAATTCACCCCTGGGAATCCATTTCCTGATGTATTCAATGTTTATGGGTTAATGTTTGACCAGCTCATTTTATAAAACACTAACAGGGTTAAGACTAGTTTTAAAAATAAAATACATCACACTCTACTGCACTCTTTGAATAGGTCAGAGATTACAAATGTGAATGAAAATGGACAATTCCCAGGAAGCTTCCAAAAGAACTGTGAAAGTTATTTATAAGTAGGTGGCTACTCTTATCAGAAGATTAACATGCAATAATGCCATAAATCTCCCTTTGTTTAGAAATTCACATTACCCCTCTGTTAGTTTCCAATTTAATATTAGCAGGAAAATGCATCTCTCTTCCTAATGAGATTAACCATGAGTTTGAAAGGCATTTATACATAAGAAGGCCTAGATATTTTTATATTTGTTTTCTTTTTATGGAAAGCAATCATTACAATTGTGTTAGATTGCATCATTGTTCCCAGGACTTCACCCCTCCCTGTGTCTACTTCCTTTTGCAGTTCCTCCCACTAGACTCTTTGATGTTGGACTTGGCTGTGTAACTTGCTTTGGCCAGAGGAATGTTAGTGAACATGACATAAGCAAAGGCTTCAAAGGTACTTGTGTGGTTGGTCTTGCTTTCTAGCACCTTTGCCATTACCCCAAGAAGAGCCTCTTCTAGATGGCTGTTGGCTCCTTAGGCTGGGACACACAGAGAACACATGTTGGGAAGACATGTTGTGTCTAGCCTACAGCCAGAGCCTGGAACAAGCTAGGCCTAGATTATAACCTGAAGTCGAACCCAGCTGAGCCAAGCCTCTATCAGACAACCCACAGCCAACACACAGGCAAACAGCTGGAAATACTGATCACTGTTTCCTGCCACAGAGATTCTATGGTTGTTTGTTACAAAAATAACTTAGAGAGGCAGTCATCAGTTATGTAAGCTATGTCATATTTGTATGTATACATACACACACACACACCACCACCACCACCACCACCACCACCACCACCACCACCACCACAATATGTGTAACTATCCTATACATTTACTCATTTAGTCACCAATTTTTGATACTTTCTGTATTACTGTATGGGCATTAAGCATTGCTGGTTCTAGTCTCTGGAAGTTTCCCATCATAAAATATTATAATTGATAGTGCCAATGTGACAAGAAGAGATAGAAAAATTACCCCTACTCTGTCTGCATCCATCATTAAAGATTTTGACCTTTTCTACAAGTATAAGTGCTGAAGAATAATGGAAAAGGACAAGAACAGCAATGAGAATTCGAAGAAGAGAAGAGATGCTTGCAAGTCACTACTGTTAGAAAATGGAGTGGCATGCCCCAACCATTCCACTCTAATCATTCATGAAGCAATTTAGGAAATAGAAAACTCATGAACCCTCCTTTAAAATTAGCTGGATGACAAAATCCAGCTAACCGAAAAGTGAGTCAAATTAAATAATTAATTTAATTACATCTATTAATTATGAAGAGGAACCTGTGGACCCAAATAGGAAGGAGGAATCAGAGTCTGGCATTTTAGATACATGCAAAGGACACGATGGCTAGGTAGATGTTTGGGGTGAAGCAGAGTTAAAGGGACACATGACTCCAAAGTTTTTAACTTGGGAAGAAGGAAAATGGTGTGGTAAACTAAAAGAGAGATAGAGGGTCGTGGATCATGATGAAAGGACAGATCAAGAAAATTCATGAGTTGATTGTGGGGTGTTAAGTTTGGAGAGTCTACAGGGCAGCAAAGTGGAGACAGGCAACTGGGAAATAGGTCTGGCATGATCAGGACTGTAGACCGAGACTAGGTGACAGTTCACATACTAGGAGTAGATGAGGTCATCCAAGAATAAATACACAAATACAAAGTAAGAGGCCCAGTGCAAGCCTTGGAAAGATGCACTGTAGGCTGAGCCTGTTGATTTCTGAAAGCCACCACCACACTTATGACAAGGACACAGTCCCATCTGGTTCTCCCAGCCAGTGATCAGTCCCAACAAAGAGATGAACACAGGCCCATTCCTGGCACACAGGGGACTCCTCTAATTGACTTTGACCCAAGGATTTTCCTTCAATTTTCCTGTACCTTCATTAAAACGCATGCTAGTCTGGGAAACCTCCCACCAATGTCTTCTCCCTCTCCCCAATGTCTTCTCCCTCTCCCCTGCACTCAAGGTCAAACTTGCACCAAGGACAGAAGGCTCTCTCAGCCTCTCCCAGCTCCTGCCTCTTCTTACTAGAGGTGCATCCCCTAATAAAATCTTTGCATAGCTGGGATGCCTGGGTAGCTGAATTGCTTAAGCATCTGACTCTTGGTTTTAGCCCAGGTCATGATATCGGGGTCATGAGATCGAGCCCTGTATCAGGCTCCATGCTCAGGGGGGAGTCTGCTTGCAATTCTTTGCCCCCACTCTTTTCCTCCCGCTCTGGTCTTCCACCTGCCCATTTTCTCTCTCTTTCTCTCCCTCTCTCTTCCAAAATCTTGCTACATTTGATACCATTTTGGCTTGTGCTTTTCAGAGAATCTGGACTTTCTTCCCCTTATTGTTTCAGGGTGCTTTACCATCGTGGAGGCAAACTCACAGAACCTTGCAAGACATTTTGTGCCTTTTGCACACAGAAAAATTTCGCTAATATCATAGTCAAAAATGAATAAAGCTATCAAGTAACATGCCTCCCTTTTAAAAAGCACTCATACAATTCAAAATCTAAACAGAAAAGAGTTATGAAAATCAACATCATTTCCACAATACATGCAATTTAAACACATATCTAACTTCAGATTATCCCTGTATCTCATTCACATGTTCATGGAGAATATACGAATAATTTCATGAGTTAATTCTCCTGAGCTAAAGTTCTTCCTGAATATATGTCACAATACAAAGTTGGAGATAAGGCTAACATCCACAAAATAATATAACATTAAGAGATAATCTAAAAGGAAATCCAAATGTCTGGGTAACATTAAAGGGTATAAGCCATTTTTAGTGAACTCCTGCACTTTAAAAAAATATCACTAAAACTACAACAACAAAAAATAAAAATAGAGTGTAGGAAAAAACCTCCACTTTGATGCAAATGTCATAATCCTATTCCAGAAGAAAGTGGAATGACACTTTAAGGCAGAACAAAATGAGACAAAAGGATTTTAAAGGTTTTTCAAATAAGGATTCACATATAAAATTGTGATAGACAGATATTCTCATTCATGCAGCAATTTAAGATTTAGAATAGTTGTGAACCCTCCTTTTAAATGAGGACAAAATCCAGCTAACAAAATAACCAAAAAGTGAATCAAATTTAAAAAGTCACAAATGGAGAGTCTGAGACAAAAGAAGTACTGTTGAGAATGGAATCCATTTAATTAATGCTTTAATTATCTTTTTGTAATAAGTAATGGTCACTGATTAATAATTCAAAGAGCTAGAGTTTACCAGTATCCCCTCTCTTCCAGTATACCAGATAAACACTTCCATTAATGTCATCTATATTGTCTATATGCAAATACAAACAAGTATATTCTCATTAATTCCCTTTATTACACATTTTCTGGACATGAATGTTTTTCTTATCAGCATATCTTAGAGATCTTCCCACATCAATAGAAAGGTGTATTCATCCTTTCCCTCCTTTGCCCCTGCTTCAGCGTAGCTGCAAAATAGTAGCAATATCCTGTAATTTATTCAACCTGTCCCCTATTGATGGACACTCAAGTTGTTTCCAAGGCAGGTTTTTACAAGCAACTCTAAAATAAATAACCTTGTACATATGTCATTTTGTACATGTACAGATACACATAAAAAGATAAACACCACAGGACGCATGGGTAGCTCAGTTGGTTGGCTCACTCATGATCCCAGAGTCCCGGGATCGAGTCCCACATCGGGCTCCCAGCTCCATGGGGAGTCTGCTTCACTCCCTGACCTTCTCCTCGCTCATGCTCTCTCTCATTGTCTCTCTCTCAAATAAATAAATAAAATCTTCAAAAAAAAAAAAAAAAGATAAACATCCAGAAAAGAAATTACTGAGTCAAAAGATAAGATGCATTTATAATTCTTATAGTTATTACAAAAGAACCCTCCAAAAGAGTGATGCTTAATTACCCTTTTCCCAGCGATGCATGATAAGGCTTATTTCTCCACAGCCTCACCTTTAGATGATGTTGGCAGACTTCTAGATGGTTGACAATCTGCTAAGTAATAAATGGAAAATCAGTGTGGTTATAAAATGCATTTCTACTATTATGAATGGGTTTGGGTTTCCCATTTTGGTTGGATTGTTGGTTTTCTGATGGTATTAGTTTTTAAGATTT
The DNA here is from genome assembly GCF_964662115.1 of Mustela nivalis. Lineage (NCBI taxonomy): Eukaryota > Metazoa > Chordata > Mammalia > Carnivora > Mustelidae > Mustela > Mustela nivalis. Next base: position 111,573,554 of record NC_139027.1, read on the forward strand.
TATTTATTTATTTGACAGACAGAGATCACAACTAGGCAGAGAGGCAGGCAGAGAGAGAGAGAGGAGGAAGCAGGCTCCTCGTGGAGCAGAGAGCCCAATATGGGGCTCGATCCCAGAACCCTGGGATCATGACCTGAGCCGAAGGCAGAGGCTTTAACCCACTGAGCCACCCAGGTGCCTCTCTGATGGTATTAGTTTTTAAAAATTTCAGGAATTATTACCACAGAGTATCATGGCATGGTAGACGACTTAAACATAAAAATAATAGTATAACTAATATATTTAGGGGATGAGATAGTAAAGTGAAGAAAAAAGCATACATAATCTAACTTCTTCATCATTCATAGCAAGAATTAAATATGATTAAAGAGCAAAATTTTAGTTACATAATTAATGAGTTGAACTTCAGATTTTTTTATAATTATATTTTTCTTAACTTTGCGGGGTTCCTTTAGCAATAACATATCCAGCAGAGAAACTATTATCTGGCGTTCAGCCTTTCAGAATATATTCAGTTTATTTTTTTATGCTTAATTTCAAGTAAAATTAAATATAAAATGTTCACTGAATTCGTTTGCATGATATGTTATACTTGTTCCATAAGTATTTGTATTTATGCATTATCTTTCTTTATGGATAGATGCATAGGCTGGTATCTGAAATTATAGTCTTTAAAAGTCAACAGTGTGTTTATGGATGTGGGTATCTGGATAATTTTTATTTTATTTTATTCATTTATAGTCTCTTTATTACCTTAAATTCTATAATGATTACATATTATTATTACAAAAAAGACATTATTTTAAAACTAGAAATATCCAGAATTTTCAAGGTAATATCTGCAAACAATGCAATCTACAGTCAAACTAAGAAAACCAAGAAACTTTCCTTTCTTAGAAAGATAGAGACAAAAGAGCATTATTTTGGGTTATTCTAATAATAAACTAGTTAAAGATATCAAGAGTCAATTTTTATCTCTGTGGCTGCAAATAAACCTCTGAATGTTGATGAGATATAATTGGAGAAATTCTTTCCTATATTTTAAAATCATACAAGAATCTGTGGGCTATGCAACAAAAGCTGCAAATGTATTTAAATTGGGCCAATTTATAATTAATTACCTCTTTGCACACGCCGTTACCAGATTAGAGCATGCAAATTTTACTTTCAAGGGTGCTATGAGTTCACGCCCTGAAGTGCCTGGAGACTGACAGTCATATCTGACATCCTGCATTAAAAAGTTCCTTTGAATAATAGGTCAAAGCTCGTTTTGCTTTATTTTATTTAAAGTCCCCATCTGTAAGCCATGTTTACAAAAACTAAAAAGTTTTCTTCTGTAGTTAATTTCAACTTTGATATTGGTCTACCAAAACGTGTCTGGATTAATTTAACACTGATTGGCACGGACTTGAAATGTTCTTTATATGTTTGTTTAATGCAGTACCTAAAGGTAAAGAACTTTTTTAAAAAATTAAACACAGGGGGCGCTTAGGTGGCTCAGTTGGTTGGGCGACTGCCTTCGGGTCAGGTCATGATCCCTGAGTCCCGGGATCAAGTCCCACATAAGGCTCCCAGCTTTGCAGGGAGTCTGCTTCTCCCTCTGACCTTTTTCCTTCTCATGCTATCTCTCACTCTCTCTAAAATAAATAAATAAAATCTTTAAACAAACAAAAAAAAAAGCTCTCCAGATGCTTTAAAAAAAATTAAACATGATATATTATTGTATTATTATAATATTATGTTATTGTAGAGAGGAGAGTTTTAAATAACCTAACCTTGAATTGTATGTCGCAGCTACTAATAATTTTAGAAATATTTAATTTCTATCTAGCAATTTTGAGTTAGCTAGAAAATCATTCTTGTTTTGTTTGGTTGGTTTGGGTTTTTTCCCAGTTTTACATATGTTGCTCAGGAAGGCTTAAAATATTCAATGAAAGTCACATATCTAATGTGAGAGTCACACAAAATATTTAATGAAATTCACATATCTTCATTTAATGAAGAATGAAGATCAGAACTCTAAATGCTACATAGTTTGTATATCCTTCTCTACAATGGTGAAGCCAGATATATGTTATCTGTCACCACAATAAGGCTGCGTAACAAACAACTATAACACTTCAATGGCATGTAATAAATATTTAACATTGTTGAGGAGCATATGGTTCATATCATTAGATCTGCTGATCTGGACCAGCCTCAGCTGAATTGAGCTTGTCTTTTTCATGCACATCTGGTCAACTAGCAAGTCAAGGGAAAGCAGGGTGGTCTAGTACGACTCATCTCTGCTCCACATGGTCTTTCATCTTCTATCAGGCTAGTTTCTTCTAATCTTTTCTTTTTCTTGTTTTTATACACACACACATACACACACTTACCTATTATTGGTATGTATACAAAATGCAAAATGAAAGTCCTTTTTTCAAATTTAAGTTATCATACACATTTTTCTATGGCACAAAGGATACACCTATAGCATGAGTTTTGGTGCTACAATACTTAGCAAGTACCATGATTCAATCAATCCCCTATCACCAATTAGAGATTTATAGCCTCATTTATTGTTTTCCTGGATACCATATATTCTACGAGCTACCTCAATGAGTTACTTCATTTGTAATAAAGAATTGAAAAATAAACTTTTTTTCTTTTTTTTAACAAGCTGGACTTTAGATTTCAGAAAGTATATCATACAACCCCATATTTCTCACTTTGGGCCTAATATTTAACCCCTATTTCCAAATTCAAACAACCCATCCAGTTTCTGAGACAATCCTGGGAATATATATTACCACAGCACTTTGTACTGGCCAGAAATCTTATCCTGAATTCATCTTCTCATTAAGGATAAAATAAACTCATAATCACAATAAAGGTAATAATAATAATACATGGGCATTGCATGGCACGCTTCATAAGGAGAGGTTGGCATTGCAAATTTCTGTCCCTGCATTTTATAGAAGGGTGTAGCAGCCCAGAGTAGGAACACAAACCATAAAGCTGTATTGTCCAGAATCATCTCTCATAGCAATCATATTTATTTGGGGTCAATCACTATTTTTTTCTTTTCCTTTACTAAGTATTTATTTATTTATTTGAGAGAGAGAGACCGTGCATGGGAAAGGGGCAGAGAGAAAAGGAGACAAAGTCTGAAGAAGGCACCACACTGAATCCAGAGCCCATGCAGGGCTGGACCTCATGACCCTGGGATCACAGCCTGAGCTGAAACCAAGAGTCGGGCACTCAACCAACTGCACCACCCAGACACCCCAACATCATTCTTTTTCTTAAATGTAAATCCCCCCAAAGAGTTAAATTTGTCATTTGCACATTTGTGTGAAATCATTTTAACTATCACCTACCGATACACCAAGTTTTACTTTCGTGTGAACATCATACTGTTCACTGAGAAAGGAATACTGGTAATATCACATTATGAAAAAAAATTTAATTAAAGAGAGACTCACTCTATCATTTTTGTTCAGGGATCAAGGCTATTACTAAGAATTCTCAGGTTCTAATCTGGGTGGTCCTGTTACTTCATTGAAATTTGAATTGAGATAATGATCGAACTAATACAGAGAGATCCTAGTTTCCTCTAACAATACTATCTTGCAAAACACAATGCAAGTATCACAACCAGGATATTGACATTGATAGTATCCAGCAATCTCATTCAGGTTTCTCCAGTTTTACTTGTATCCATTTATGTATGCTTATAGGTATGTGTGTATGTGTATGTGTGCGTTTAATTCTATACAGTTTTATCATGGGTAGGTTCATATATCCACCACCACAGTCAAAACACAGAACAATATCATCACCACAAGGATTTTTTGTTACCCTTTTATAACCATACTAAACTCCCTCTGTCCTTCCTTATATCCACGACTAATAACCTACAAATCACAAATATATTACCCATTTCTATAATACTATCATTTCAAAATGCTTATATAGAATTATATATATATAGAATTACATAGTACATAATCTTTTAGGATTGGCTTTTTTCACTTGGCATACTAGAGATCATTTAGGTCGCTAAGTGCACCAATAGTTCATTCTATCTTATTGCTGAGTATCATTCCATGATATGGATATACCACCATTTATTTAAACTTTCACCCACTGAAGGACATCTGGGTTGATTTCAGTTTTTTGGCTATTGTGAATAAAGCTTCCATGGACATTTGTGTACAGGATATTGGTGTGAGCCTACATTTTAACTTTTCTGGAATAAATGCTCAAGACATTGCAGTATCACATGATGGCTACACGGTTAAGTTTTAAAAGAAACTGTCAAAATGTATTCCAGAGTTCTGTGCCATTTTACATTCCCAGTGACACAGGAGTGATCCAGACTTCGCATCCTTGCTACAATGTGGTAATGTCACTATTTTCATCTTAGCCACTCTGATAGGTATGTAGTGATATCTTACTGGGATTTTAATTTGCATTTCCCTAATGGCTAATGATGTTGAACATCTTTTCATATGCTTATGTGCCATCTGTATATCCTCTTCGGTGGATTGTCTGCATATGTCTTTTGCCCGTTTTCTAATTGGATTGCTTAGTTTTGTTTTTCAACTAGTGAGTTTGAAGTTTTTTGTGTATTCTAATTATAAGCCCTTTGTCAAAAACGTGGTATGCAAATACTTTCTCCCAGTCTATAGCTTGTCTTCTCATCCTCTTCTCAGAGTTTTTCAGAGTACAAGATTTTAGTTCTTTTTTTCTTTTAAAGATTTTATTTATTTATTTGACAGAGGGAGAGATCACAAGTAGGCGGAGAGTCAGGCAGAGAGAGAGAGAAGCTGGCTCCCCACTGAGCAAAGAGACCGATGCGGGGCTCAATCCCAGGACACTGAGATAATGATCCGAGCCGAAGGCAGCGGCTTAATCCACTGAGCCACCCAGGCGCCCCCAAGATTTTAGTTCTAATGAGACTCAACTTTTCTTTTTACATATTATGTCTTCGTGTCAAGTGGAAAAACTCTTTTCCTGGTCCTAGAGCCAAAGATATTCCTGTGTTTTTATTTTTTCTAAACTTGTATAGTTTTATTTTTTACAATTATATCCATAATCCACTTATGTTCACTTTTGTATAAAGTTTGAGGTTTAGGTAGAGTTCTGTTTTATTTGTGTTTATTTACTGCCAATGGATGTCCAATTTCTCCAGTATCATTTGTTAATAGATTATATTTCCCCCATTAAACTGACTTTGCACTTCTGTCAAAAATCAGCTGGGCAGGGCTGCCTAGGTGGCTCAAGTTATTAAGCATCTACCTTTGACTCAGGTTATGATCCCAGGGTCTGGGGATCGAGCCCTACATCGGGCTCCCTGCTCAGTGGGAAGTCTGCTTCTCCCTCTCCCACTGCCCCTGCTTGTGTTCCCTCTCTTGCTGTGTCTATCTCTGTCAAATAAATAAATTAAAAATAAAAATAAAAATAAATCAGTTGGGTGCATTTCTTTAGGTCTGTTTCTGGGTTTTCTATGCTATTGTCTTTGAGGCAATTATTCCTATGTTAGAGCTTGACCCTGCCATCTTATTTCTTGTTTTCTATTTGTTTACTCTTGTTTCTTGATTCCTTATTTTCTTTCTCTTGCCTTCTTGGGGGTCATTTTACACTTTACGATTCCATCTTTATTTTCAGTGGGTATCTGTATAGTTCTCATAGTGGTTGCTTTGACTATTACAATATATGTACATGACTATTACTAAAATATGTATTTTTTGGCCATCACCTTTTTTTCACTTTTAATCATTTCCATTTTTTTAAAACTTCTATTTCTTTGCTGAGGTTTTCTATTTTTACATTTGTTTCAAAAGAATTTTCATTTGATTACTGAAGTTATTTTTATGATGGTTACTTTAAAATCCTTGTCAGGTAACTCCAACGTCTGATTTATCTCAATGTTGACTTCAGTAGATTGTCTTTCTCACTCAGATTATGATTTCACTGGTTCTTGGTATGAGGGGCAATTTTTCAAGTGTATCCTGGAGGCCTGGTCTACTATTTTAGAAGACTCTGAATCCTAAAGGGCAATCACCCTGCTTGTTTGTCATGTGGGTCCTGGTTTCTTTTGTGGGCTGTGGCTCTGATGACAAGTTAATTTTCAGAGCCCTTACTGTGTTCTTTGGGTCCGCTTGCTTCATCTGATACTGCTGGGGCTCCCCCAGGTCTTTGCGCATGAGGGAGCAGAAGGGGTTTCTTCAGCCCTGGGCCCCAGTGTCTCTGGGTGAAGGGACAAAAGTCTCAGGCACACGGGGACCAAAGTTTCCCAGGCCAGGCTCCCTTTTGCCAAGGCCACCCAGCTGTCCGCACATTGTTTATCTCTTGGTGACCAGAGGTTTCAGGCCTGGTGAAGAAGGAGAGTACTCTTCCTGGCCACTTACTGCTGTTAGCTGAGATCCCAGGTGATCTCCCCTTGCCAGTGCAGCTGGGCTGTCCTGGTGACAGTGGAAGGGCTCCCATGAGATCCACGAAAGGAAGGCCACCTTCTGTTTCTAGGTCAGGGGTCAGGTAATGCTGGGTCTGAGTTGTTTGCTGTTTGGGGGGAACAGGAGACGCCTGCCACTGCACTGTTCCTTTCATCCTGATGACAAATCCGTTCCTCTTTCTCTTTGCCACTTCCAGAGTTCTGTGCTGTTCCTTCCATCCTGACGACAGATCAGGTCACCTTGCTCTTACCCACTTCCAGATGTCTGTGCTGTTCCTTCCGTCCTGACGACAGATCACCTCGCCTTTCTCTTAGCCACTTTCAGAGTTCTGCATTGTTTGCTGCTTGCATTATTTCTGAGATTTCTAGTTGTACTTAGCGTGGAGCAGCAGAGAGAAACAAATCTACGCTTCTTGACTGGATCATAACTCTGAATGATCCTTATTTTTTTTTTTAAGATTTTATTTACTTCTTTGACAGACAGAGATCACAAGTGGCCAGAGAGGCAGGCAGAGAAAGAGGAGGAAGCAGGCTCCGTGCTGAGCAGAGAGCCTGATGCAGGGCTCGATCCCAGGACCCCGAGATCATGACTAGAGCCAAAGGCAGAGGCTTTAACCCACTGAGCCACCCAGGCGCCCCTGAATGATCCTTTTTTGAAGCACAAGTTACTTACATCATTCCTTTGTTTAAAACCTTATAGCAGGTATGTGCTATGGTGAGTGCTGTGAAGTGTGTAAACCTGGCGATTCACAGATCTGTATCCCTGGGGCTAATAATACATTATATTATTAATAAATTATATTGTTAATAAATATTTTAAAGGTAAAACCTTATAGCAGCTTCAGATTTCATTCAGAGAAAAGCCAAAGACCTTAAAATGGCCCAGAAAACCCAACATAATTTGCCTTTGCCTTACAGTGACCTCTCTGATCTTATCTCCCATGATAGCCCAACCCCTCGCTTTACTTTGCTCCAGTCAAATGACTACTTTCCTGCTCATCAAACTCTTCCAGGAATTACACATCTTCACATTCATTCATTCATTTGCCTAGACTATTCCTCCTCCCGATAGCCACATGGCTGGTCCCGCAGCTCCTTTAGTCTCTGCTCAAAATACCAGCTTTTCAGCGATGTCTTCCCTGCCCTACATCATCACGGTCACCCTTTTACTTTTGCATTTAGGAGGTTGTGTGTTGTCTACCAGAATGCCTGATATCTAGCAGGTGCTCAGTAAAACTGCTGGATAAATGAATTAATAACAGGACACACGTTCATGTACAGTGACTCCCCTGTCGCTTACTTGGGTTTGGAATGGTTCTGTTGTGGGAAAGATATCACCTGGAAAGAAAGTGCACTAGAACCTACAAAAGGCAACAGCAGGGGAAATAGTTCCCAGCCAAGTGAACACTGGGAGGCAGTTTATTCCCACCCAAATGGCACTCTACAAAGATGAATTTCTGGAACGCTAGAAGAATTAGTATAGCTTCTCCCTTTGAAGGACAAGTAATCATTCTCCAGAAAATCCTTGTACACAAATTACCTAAAGGAGACTACAATAAAAAATAATAAAGGTAAATACATAGTGCTTTGAACATGATAAGCACTGGTTGAAACATATTCCGTTTATTCATGTACTCCTCACAAGAGCCTTTCAAGGAAATCCAGTTTTTACTGTCCCTTTAGATACATGTAAACTGCAGTACAGAGAGGTTAAATCACTTGCTCACGGTCACACAGCGCACAAGTTAAAGGGCTGGGACTCAAACCCATGCAGGTGGGCTTCAGAGTCTGTACTTTTTGCTACCACCTTACATTGTAAAAGAAACAACCTAAATTGGTTTGTCTCCTACACAAGAGTAAGAAGGAGGAAAAAAAAAAAGGTACATAACTCATGAGCAAATAAAATGATAAATATCTGGGAAATTCATTCCAATTTTTTTTTTCCAAACTTGAATTGGAAGCTGACCTCTCATGCAAAAGTTATACTTGTACTCAATTAAATGCATACAATTCAGCATGAGAAGCCTGTACAGATTTTTTAAAGGTAGCACATTGTCCCCTCTTACTGATGAAATGTCGTACCTTATATCAATGTAAAATAAAATTATATCCATTAACAAGCCAATGCATTAGAATAAAATCATATCCATTAACAATAGAGGAAGGTAAATGCCATTTGCCGTGTCATTGTCAGGTTCTACGCTGTCATTATGAAAAGGCCAATTTAGCAAAAGTAACACTTGCTCTTTCCGGATGACTGTATAGTTGAAGCTATGGGAAACTGCCCTGTTTGACCGTTTTTGACCTACAATTATGGCAATTTCACATGGTTCAGCATAACACATCCAGGTCTCTTTTTTTTTTTTTCCATTCTTGACGTAAGTCCTTTTTATTCATGGTTTTTATGTTTATATAAAGTCAGAGATTAAAGGTCACCTTGCTTCTATGTACCTAACATACCCTTTTAATATAATATCCTTCTTTCAGGTCAGAAAGCAGAAACCAGAACAATGCCCACTGCATAGTCTATTTCCTACTGATGTATTGATTTGTTTTCCTAAGAAGTTTTAAGCAATTACACTTTTTTCCACCCGGTCTTGCAAGACTAAAGACTTAAATAGGATTTAAAATAAATCTGCAAATGGCATTACTTCCTATTCCAATTTTCCCACTTACATTTAATGAAACTGTGATTTACTCTAAAGTTATATTTTCATATGCTTCCCCTTCTTACCTCTGTTTTTAAATAGAGTTTATCACCTGCATTCTGTAAATGCCCAGATGTAGCTACGTTTAGGCATTGAGATCTTCACTGGAAAAAAAAAAAAAATGCCGTTTTTCCCCAGGGTCAGTAAGAGTTTCTATCTGTACTTAAGGAAGACAGAATCAATTATTAATTTGCGAGGGCCTCCCCACCAGCTAGAGTTCTCAGATACACTGAGGACGAACATGTCGTAGGCATTCCAAAGGAATGGGTGCAGAGGTATTCTGGGAAATCTGGGTAGAACAAGCTGACACTAACTTGTAGAACGACTAAATCAGTGTCTCTCTAACCGATTGCTCAGGTCATCTTGATGGAGACCTTATTGCCATTGTTTGAAGAAAAGAAGCCTTGCTGAAAGCTGCTGGAGACATAAAGAAAAATCAGACACGATTCCTATTTTCAAAAAGTAGAGAATTTAACCTTGTTTTCTAAGGTCAGCCAGGCAGGCTGGTCCAATGAGATTGTCCAGAACCTTGGTTTGGGTGACCAACTGTTTTCTACCCCTCAGCCTTCTGCTCCTAAGATTCACAGACATAGGTCAGAAGTCTCACATCCCTGCTGAGTTCTGGCATCTACATCTATACTCCAAAGCTCTTGAAGTCCAGTGGATCTGCTAATTATTCGATAGCTCCCCAATCTATACTTACTCAGGAATGCATCTGCAACCTGAGAGCCTGGCATTCCTTGGGTACCCCAATTTCTCAATCAGATTGGGCACAGAAAGATTTAAAACATGAACCAGAATTACTTGAATGCCTCTCATACTTCAACAATTCCCACCATATATGTGCATTCAAATTTACTCAATTCTATTAAAAGTCGCAGGCAGGCATGGAGCACCCACTGTCTATGCTGTAACCAGCGTGTCACATGTGTGATCTGATTTGATGCCCACCAGATTCTTGCAAAGTAGATGCATTGTTCCCAATTAGCAGAAGAAACAAAAGCTCAGCGTGGTTACATGGCTTCTTCAGGGACACACATAGTGTCTGAGCCAGATTTCAGACCCAGGGAGTTGCAGTTCATAGTCTATGATCTTACACAAGGTATCTCACAAGAGAACAATTATGGAGGCCACACACTAGTTCTGAAAAGTAAGTAAAGAGATGGCAATGAACGTTTTAACCTCAATGACTCCCTACCTAATATACATTCACCAGATAATAGCCTTCTTTCCTTTTCACTGCATGCTCTGTTGGCTCAGTTGGATACAAATACGCTGACGCCTGCATCTTCCCAGAGCACACTCAGCTTAAAAAAAGATGAGCTCAGAGTAAGGACTGATCCTTTCCCATGCTTCATTGACAAAACCTACCGAACTCTCCCTCAGTCAAATTCATGTGCTTCTCATCCCAGAAAAGTGCACGTTGTGGCCCAGGCTAGAAGAAGAGATCTGCGATGATTTCTACCTTTCTACTATGAAAATTACCCCTGATCATTTCCCTACAGTGAAGGATTCTGAAGTTTAATTTCCACTTTACCAACGTTCTTAGAGATTTTGAATTATTTCCATGTTCCCAACGTAGGACTACAAGCAAGGAAGGAAGGAAAGAAGGAAGGAAGGAAAGGAATATATCAGGCACAAAAAAAAAAAAAAATACTTCAAAAACATTTAGGTAGAGAAAAAGTAATAACCACAAAAAGTGAGAGCATGATACCAGCAGACTCTAGCCTTAAAGATGAAGAGTTGCAATTGCCCCAACCCAACCTCATCCTCAACACCTGTGAAAACACTTTTTGGTCTTAAGAGCCATTGCTACAAGGGTGCTGCCCAAGTGCATCCTCGGTTGGAATATGGCTCTACTCTCCCCAACACCTCACAGGGATCTTTTCCTCTTGGAACATCAGTGGAGAACCCCAAAGTCTAGGGTATATATAGAGAGAGACATCCATCTCAGTACTGTGTTACACAATTAACACAACTGCCTGGCTAAGACATTTAACATTGTCTTGATACTTTTGAAGGTGAGGAAGCCATTGGTCAGTTCCGTTCCATGGAGACATTTCACTATTACAGAAAGAACCTTCTAGACTTTGAGGAAACAATTCCTTTTCTGTATTTAATAGTATTCCCTTATGTGTACCCAGTCTCTTTGCAATGTGACTTTGTAGACCTTGTTACTAAGAATTGGCATCTATCTCCCCACCCTATGAATGATTTGATTTGGCATCTAAATGTGGCAGCAGGGCCAATATGGCCGTTATGACTCTAAGGCCTGGCAACTTCTATCCTCTCTCAGAACTTGGCCAACCCACCAAGCTGGACTAACCTGTGGGAAATGAGGGGCCACAAAGGCCAGATTCATGTCAGGCAGGCAATCCCAGCTGCAGCCTCACACGTGAGAGGGCAGTGCCATTCAGCCGAACCAACCAATCCCCCAGAGCCAGCCAATACGGGGGCCCAGCTGAACCAGAAAAATGATCTACCTGAGTCCACGCCAATCTATCAACCCATTCAGGAGTGATCTAAATACATAGTTGTTGTTTTAAGGCACTCAGTTTTAGAGTGGTTTGCTACACAGCAAAAGTTGGCTAATATATCTATTCTAGAAATAGCGATAGCAGATAAGTAAGGGGAAAACATGATACAGGGAAAACACCTCTCCACACAACCCAAATTTGTTAGGAATAAGCAAATGTTACCTTTTTTTTTTTTTTGATAAAGTAGATTTATTTATGATACGTTCAACTCCACCACCATAGAACAATACAACTTGAATTAAATCAGTAGTATTTTTAAAACTACTTTTTTTTTTTTAAATGATAATGTGATGGGGCACCTGGGTGGCTCAGTGGTTAAGCCGCTGCCTTTGGCTCAGGTCATGATCTCAGGGTCCTGGGATGGAGTCCCGCATCGGGCTCTCTGCTCAGCAGGGAGCCTGCTTCCTCCTCTCTATCTCTCTCTGCCTGCCTCTCTGCCTACTTGTGATTTCTCTCTGTCAAATAAATAAATAAAATCTTAAATGATAATGTGATGTAGTGGAATGAGTGTTGATTGGTAATTAGGAGACGTGCACTTTAACTCGGGCTCTTCTGGAAGCTGGGTGACTGTGGCAGGTCCCACTCCCTGACATTCCATTAGAGGAGAGAAAAATGAAGGGATTGGTTGAGAAAATATTTAAGACCTGGTGCAATTCTAAAATGTAGGATTTTATGGCATTTTTTTTGTTTGAGACATTAGCATATTTTTTTATCACTACATTTCTAGGAGGGGATAAAGAACACTTCATTCAACCCTCCAGCTTTGTCATGATCTTCAAGACCACGCCCAGGCCTGAGAATGGAGCATGGAAGAGGACAGACATGCCCCAGCGGCGTGCTGGAGCTTTCTTGTAAGGTCACGAGAGCCAACTGTGTCCTTCTCTTCCCAAATCTATGTTCACTGGCGACGTGTTGGTAGCTTGGGAGTCAGATGCTGCGGGAATATTTTAAAACGTGGACATCAGCGAATGTTACAAATCCGTTTTTCCACCAGGACAGCCAGTTGTTAAACATTAACCAGGACAACCCTGGACTCTTCATTCACTGAGTCAACATCCTAAAAGGCAAGCTAGATATTACATAAGGAGGTCTGAAATATTTTGGTACAATCGAGAAGTATGGTGAAGCAGGGGAAAGGGTGATGCATAAAGAGACAATACCTACTCCAAGCAGAGGGAAAGTTCCGTGAAGACTTGAGGCAGAAAGGAATATGCTGTGTCTGAGGAAATGAAGGAAGGCCAGTGGGGTTATTGTGGCTGGAGTAAGGAAAGCAAGGAGCCAAGAGCTTGAAGGGAAGGTGGAGAAGGAGGAGTTAAGAAAGACTTCAGGGTTTCAGACCGTGCAACCCTGTGCAGCAGGACCAGGTCAGGGGTGCAGGGAGGAAGAGAATGAAGCCAGTCCTAGAATGGGGTTTCGGGTATCTTGGGGACCGGGTGTTGGATCGTGCGGTAAAACGGGGCCACTGTGTGCGGGCGTAAATGAAGCTGTATGTGGGGGTGACAGTCCAGTGAGTGGAGGACTGCGGAGTCAGAGCCAGCAAAGGAAACTGAGTGGTCAGGGAGGTGGGGTAAATCCGCGAGCAAGGAAGTCAAGAAAATGGGGCAATCAAAATCTAAAATCTAATAAAAGATCAAGCACAAAGGGAGCTAAAATGGCCACTGGCTTCACAATATGAAGGTCATGGGTGGCTTCAGAAAAAAGTCTGGAGGAGTGATGGGGACAGAATTCAGGCTGATATGGACTGAGGAGCCAGGGAGAGGTGAGAACAGAGAACAGAGGCAGAGAGTACGGTAAAATCTTTAAAGATGTTCCCTGTGAATGAAAAGGAAAAAGAAGGGAAAGCAGTCAGTTAGGGTCAAGAGAGGGCATACAATTTTCTTTGAAGAGGGGAGAGGCCTGTCGTGTTTAATATTGATTGTCTAGACCTAGTGAAAGGGAAATACTGACAACACAAGAAAGAGAAGGGATAAATGTTACCGTCAAATCATTGAGAAATCACGGTCCAGGGCCAGGGAGGGAGGGATGGCCTGGGAGGGGAGGAGGGAAACAGAGGGAAAGACAGAGCTAAAGACCAAGCTCTCATCCCCATCTGGGGATGGAGGCATCATGGAGGTAGAGATGTCCTCCAGGGCAATCTCTCTCCTCCTGGAGATAAGAGGTCACATAAACTACCAGGAGGGAGGCAGCTAGAGACTGGAACAAGGAGAAGGTTCTAGTGAATGAGGAACAGCAGGACAGATCATTAGCTCTGGAGCCTGACAGACCTGGGATCCACCACTTAGTGGCCTACAACCTTAGATGTGTGGCACCACATGTCTAAATCTTTCATTTGACCAACAATAATGGAGCAAGTATTATATACCAGCAGTGTACTAGAAAAATCAGATTAAAGTCCTTGAATTCAAAGACTCCATCTTCTAGTGGGCAAGTAAAATGAGTCAGACAAAATTAACACAGCATTAAAAGGGCTCACATGAAGGAAAACATAAGGAATTCTAGGAGCACAGAAGAAGGAGGTCCATTCTAGACTGGAAGTTTTAGAGACAGCCTTCCAAGAAAGAGCCATTCTAGCTAATGCCTCAGTTTCCCGAATGCAAAATGAGGAAAATCAATCGACTCATTAATAAGACAGTCACCATACGATATGTTGGCATGATGTCTACAACACAACAATTATCAATAAGTTCTACTTTCCTTCCCTCAAAATCCTCCCAGTACCAATGAGACTATTGGGCTAATCCACAGAGTTGTCACAAACTTCCATTTTCTGCACAAATTTTTAATTCTTCCCATGTTTCTCAAAACATAGTCTCCCCTAATGATGGCTAGAAGCCATTAAAATAATCCCTGATAGCAAAACTCCAACTTAGAAAAACATACAAGATAACTAACAATGTCCTACGTAGGGAATTGGAGACACAGAGGGTATAGAAAATTCACAAGTTCTTTCTCTCCTTTTTGTTTCGTGTTTATGAGTCAGATGCAGTTGGATCCTAGATACATGAGTCCTTCCTTCCTTTAAAAAAAAAAAAATGAATGATCAATGTATCAGTTGACAATGTTGACTGCAAAAAGACAATAAGCCGTCTTAAACTGGGCTTAGACAATGAAGGGCTTGATACACTCAATGGCTGATCCCGCATCTCAGATGACATCAAAAGGATTTGGTTCTTCACTGGCTTGTCCCCTGCAGGGTCAGCTTACCCTTTAGGCTCCGAACGTGTTAACCAAACTACCCCAGTATCTTTATTCATGAGAATAAAATAACAAATTCAGGTTCATCCAATATCCTTGCAACACATGATCCAGCAAAAGAGAGAAAAGTTCTTTTTCCGTAAGTTCAAGGAAACCTCCCCTTACTTTGGACAGGTTCTGAATAGACCATTCTGGAGCCAGTCCCTGTGCAGTGACCTCCAATAGAACTTTCTGCAATGATGGAAACGTTCTCTAGCGGGCTTACAAATAGCCATTAAACACTCAAAATGTGGCTCGAGTAGGCTGAGAAACCGCTTTTTCATTTTATTCTAATTCATCAAAATTTAAATGTAAAAAGCACTATGTTTCTAGAGGCTCCTGTGTGGGACAGTACAGCTCTGCAGGGAAGGGTGGAGTACACTGATTGGCTAACCCCAGTGCCCACGCTGACTTGAGCTGGGGGTGAAGTGAATCCCATTCATTCCACAAAGGGAAGTCATCCTGCCTGGTGTTCCGGAGCCCACCATTTTTATTTACCAGAGATTAATGGCCCAATTCAAGTGAGATCCTTTGCCGAGGAGTTGTATTTGTAAATCTTACCTAGGACAATGCCACGTGAAAGTCACTTTCAAATAATAGCCTTTTAAAGCTGAGAGTGACCTGAGGGCTTGCGCATTTCAGATCCATATTTCACAGAGAAGAAATGGGCTTAAAGCATCAGTTTCTTTCATTATGGCAGTTCTGAGCAGGGGCTGGGTATGCTGACCTTCAGCCATCTTTCCACTGTAGAATTCTGTCTTCACGCGACAGCACTCCAATAGGCCGACTGTGACAGAATTAACTTTATTCCACATGAAGCTTTGTAATCAATGGATTATTGCAGCTTCTGAGAAAGAATGTGACCATAGAGGTCTTCTATTTCACACTCAAAAGACCCAAAGAGCCTAAGGGGTAATATAAACAAAGCAGTCTGGCCTGGTGGGGCCTGCGACTGAATGGATACCACGCACTGTGTCTAAAGCAGGCCATCACCACTCTGCTCCAGCCAAGTGTGGCCATGGGGGTGCGTCAGCCAATGATGCCCGCCATGCCTTCAGATAAGAAATCCAGATTTGTATAGGAACTCTCCAGATGTTTAAATGTTGGCTTCTCGGGTTTATACTTTTAATGACTTATGCAAACCAAACAAGATCATGAATGGGTTTAACCTGCAGTTTTCACCCTGTGGTAGAGATTTATAAAGTCTGACCCGCTGAAAATTAAAGCCTTCAGAGTAGTTGCTGCTGGAGATGCCCATGTGTTCTGACACATGCCAAGCGACAGTTTCCAACCACAGGTACGTCTGAGGGCTTTCTCGAAGCCAGGGGCCTACTGTTCTGAAGCCCTCTTGGCCATCAAGAGGGTTTGGCAGAAATGTTAAGGTCTTAAGAGCCGAGAGGAGAGAGGCCTATAGTTACTGATAGGTGGAAATTGGTGGGTAAATCCCACAGTTCCCCAGCACCTCAACTGGGATAATTCTAAGGTATGTTCTGCACTGTCTCCCAGAGTTCCTCAGTGGCATGGACCTTCCCACACCCAGAGTAGAAACTATCTGATAATTCACCCTTTATATTGCCTTACTTTGCCTGTCTCCCTCCTTTACCGCCCTGCCCCTTTTTGGGGGTCACCTTCCAGATAAACCACTTGAACTTGAATCCTTGCCTTCGGGTCAGCTGCTGGAAGAACTCAACCTACAAACACCAGAAACCTGAATTTGCTTTAGTATTTCACTTGTTTTTATTTTGTTTGGCTGTTTTTGTTTTTCTTTTTGTCTTTTCTCCCTATAATAATGAAATATGTCCAGGGCTAAAATATATGGAAGATTCACAACATAGTCCAAAGTGGCCTCCACTCTGGTATTCTGATAATTCAATATTCACAATACGGTGCTGAAACTGCCACCCTCTTGCATAATGATTCCATGCTATAGGAACAAATGTTCATCTAAAAATAGAATCCATTATGTATACCAGCACAGTTGTTAGTTTCTTAGCATAGCAACTAGTTCTGCCCCATAAAACTTTTCATGGAGGCATTCACTTCAAACAGGTGCAGTTTGCCATGCCACAATACAATTTCCAGACCACGGTGCCTAAGTAAGTGGGGAGTTTTGCACATGCCAAAGAGAAATCTCATGCAGAATCATTCTCATCACAATCCATGTTCCCTGTAGAAGATAGAATTGAAAGCCACAAATTCTACTGGGAGACACATGAAGGTTACCACTCTCAAACGCATTATGTAGAGGTGATTAAATCACACGCTTCCTGTCACACCTGCACATGATCTGGCTCTCTCTGGTTTCCCTGGTGGGGTTATGTGTCAATAAAGGAAGAGTCCTACAAATTAATAAGAAACGACAGGATGTTATAATTTAACAAGATGATATCTGCTTCTATACCCATAATAGAAATTTAAGTTATACAATGACAAATAAGTACATAAAATCATTCTTACAACCACCTTTGCTTACTCGAGTGGAGTGGAGTGGAGTGGAATTTAATTGAATATAGAATTAAAACAGCAACTTGGTCCAATAGAGGGTCAAGAAAAACATGAACAAGTGGGGCTTCGATGCTTAGGACATGTTTGGTAAGGATAAAACAAATAGCTCATACCTGGAACATTTGGAGAATGTAAAATAAAATGAATTTTAATCAACGGAATGTAAAAAAACATCTATTTTTATTCAATCTTGGATACTGTGAATCTCTCTAAAAAAATGCTAGTAATTTCCTGCCTTCTTAAGTACAGTATAGGGAATATTATTCAATCATAGACAAATAATTCAAAATCTTGTAGGGCCTCTGGGTGCTCAAGCTGAGTATTACTTCTGATAGAAATTAGGCCACGGACAGGAAAGGTAGAGTGAGCACATCCTCTCAGGAAGTCTACTGACTTAATTTGTGATGTCAGCTTGCTTTCTGTCAGTGTTCACCTTGCTGCACATTAGAAGCAAATGAACAGCTTTCCCCGAGAAAGTCCAATGGCCTGACCAGACCCCGGAACAATCAAGTCAGCTTCTCTGTGGGGTACAGCCCAGGAATCAGCATTTTTGAAGCTCCCCCGGTGACTTCAATGTGCAGCTCAACTTGAGAATCACCTCAGACTGTTGGCCTCTTCTCACAAATGTAAACCTACTGAGGTTTCTCTTCAGACAAATCTCATAAGAAAAACTAACTTTACACATTAAACAGGTCCTTTTAAAAGCAAATGGTTGGGTGCCTGGGTGGCTCAGTTGGTTAAGCCCTGCCTTCGATTCACGTCATGATCTCAGGGTCCTGGGATCGAGTCCCGCATCAGGCTCTCTGCTCAGCAGGGAGCCTGCTTCCCTCTCTCTCTCTGCCTGCTTCTCTGTCTACTTGTGATCTCTCTCTGTAAAATAAATAAATAAATTTTTTTTAAAAAATGTTAAAAAAAAAAAAAGCAAATGGTTAAGAGCCAGGACATACAACCAGACTACCTGGATTCTAATCCTGCCTCTCCTAGTAACCAACCATATGACCAGGGGTCATTACTTGATCTCTGTGTACATGCCTATATCTGTACCTGTATATGGGTATAATAATAGCACTATCGTCATAGGCTTTTGGAAAAGATTAAATGAG
The DNA here is from genome assembly GCF_964662115.1 of Mustela nivalis. NCBI lineage: Eukaryota > Metazoa > Chordata > Mammalia > Carnivora > Mustelidae > Mustela > Mustela nivalis. Next base: position 111,592,083 of record NC_139027.1, read on the forward strand.
TGTGTCTGTGTACGCGTATGTGTATTGGAACAGTGGCTTGTGGAAAATATCACAGACGTGTTTGCTATTATTGGTGACAATGGTAGCCATGATAAGAACGATAATTAAAAGGTATGTGCAAATTGGATTCATGCATATTAAAAAATGTATTTATTATATTTGAACACCAACTTACTAATAAAATGATTGCTCAAGGTTCATGTTTTGCCATTTTTAAATCAGTTGAACAAAACAAACGATGATAAAATAGGGAAAAAATGGAGGAGAAATAACTAATAATATTCTTATTTTAGTCTATTTTGACGGTGGTAAGTGCTTAAATGACTCAACTGTCCACCTAAATTTATTTTACCAGAAGGGGGAAGGGGGAAGACTTGTCTTGCTGATTAAGTACAGAAAAGACTTAACAAGGACCCCATGGGTAAGATCAAACCACCTTGGATTGGCAAGAGAAGGAACCAGAGAACAATCAAAAACACTCACTCTACCTACAACGTCTGTAAATCAAACAAAAGAGCAAAACAAGTATCTGGAAATTCTATTCATAACAAAGGCAAACACATTTTCCACATAACAGGAAGTAAAATTAAGAACAATATACCAAATGTATTTCTTCCACACATTCCTCCAATCTAGTGCCTTAAACTAATGTTGGTATCAACAGGTACAAATATCCCATTATATACAGCCTCATTGCAGGGAAAGCACACAATTTAATTTTTCCTTGCAAGACTGGAAAGAACCAAATAACAGCAACTCATAAAACTGAGGCACAATTTTTAATTAAATTATATTAGGAGTAAATTCTTTTGAATTAAAGCCAGGGCGTTTTGTATTTCTCAACTCTGACCACAGCGGCTTCGAACACGCATTGCCATGGTTATTGGCATGATGAAGTGCAGTGAAGGGGGACATGAAAATCGTATCAATGCACTTTTACTTTACAAACAACCCCCAAAAAACCGCAAAGCCGCTGTTTCATAATCACCACCCTGGTTTCAAAAGACATTTGAAGAGGTGACATTTCAGTCAGAAATTGTGCTAAAAATCCACGAAACACAATCTCCAAGAAGAATTTGTGAGAGGTTCCATCATAATAACATTTCTTCTTGTGTTGTGTCTACATAACCCAAGCAATCATCACATTTGGTTATCGTATACTAGCTAGAGTTCACTGAGGAAAAAACTCTGGGGCTCCTGGCGGTGAGAAGAAGGTAGTGTTGAGAATAAGTGGAGCTTAATCTAGAAGTGGGTTTGATGAGGAGAGGTTCATTCCTCAGCAATCAAACAAACCAATGACTATCTCAATTACACTTGAAAACACTACAGCTCTACTCTCTGAGGATCTGACCAGCATAGAAGCAGAAGGGCTGCCTGATGTCAGGATAGCTGGGACAATCCTAAAATGATTTATCTTAGGAAAAATGACACAACCATGGTGGAGTCCAATTCTTCTTGTGAATAATACCTTTTTCCTCTTATCCAAGGGTTTTAAATCATCTTAAAGTTTATTCCATAAGATGCTTCAGATTCCCGAGGGTCCAAGAAACTTTCACCTATGATGGAGTATTTATTAATGAGTTATCCTCAGAGGAAAATCCTTCTAAACAATAAATCCCTTCTTTTGCCTTCCATGGCTCTGTTCCCAAAACATTATGAAATATATAAATAAACATCTTGTGTGCCCAAACAGACCTAAGTTTCAATGCTTTAGATCAAAAGACCACAGCTCTGTCTAAACAGAACACGAGTCACTATTACCTTGAAGGAGAAAGAAAAAACAAAACAGATATATTTAAAAATACACATAAACAGATGATCACCTGGCCTTCAAAACAGCACATTTGTGGTCTCTAATAATTACTTAGAGACACTAATTATTTCGTCAGAAACTAGGGTTTATTATGTGCCAATAATAAAAAGCTACCACACATAACCTTGAGGGTGTTATGCCAAGTGATATAAGCTACGGAAAGACAAACACTGCATGGTATCACTTACACGTGGTTATCTTAAAAAATTAACAAATAAATAAGTCAAACTCTGAACTCACAGAAACACTACAAAAGTGGATGCTAGGGCCTGGGGTGGGGGTGGGGTAGAGGAAATAAGGAGAGGCTGATGAAAGAGCTACCTTTCAGCTAGAAGATTAATAAGGTCTGAGGATCTAATGTAAAACATGGTAACTACAGTTGAAAACACTGTCGTGTATAATTGAAATTTCCTGAAAGTAGAACTTAAATGTTTTCACACAAACAAAAAAATAAATCCGTGAGGTGATGGATGTGTTAATTAATTCCACAAGGACTCTTTCGCAACGTATATGTATATTAAATCTCCATGCCGTATGCTTTAAATATCCTACAATTTTATTTGTCAGTAAATTATTAACTAATCAACATACCCCCATAAAGCTGAAATTTTTAAAACTAAAATTAAATTTTAAAAATTGAAATAAAAAAAAAACAACCCACAGAGGATTGAAAGTTTACAAAGTGCCAGGCATTGTGTTACTCCCTTCACATAATACACTTAACAACAACCTTAAAAAGTAATACCCCACCTTGCAGATGAACAAATCCCAGGCTTAGATTGTAAAGAAATTTCAGCCAAGGTCATTCATTTCATAAGGTTGAGCAAAAGCTCAAACCCACATCTGTCTGACTCCAGAGCTGGTTTTCTTAACCAGCTTGCAGGCTCCCAAATTATGGCTGTTTTAAGAAAACTGCTTGGCTTAAAACAAAAGTATTCATCTAATAGATTCCAGTGCCTCTTACTAAGAAATCCTCTTAATGCCCTTAATTAGGGGGCATCTATATTAAGACATCAAGCATTAAGCATCTATATTAAGCAGTTCCTAGAGACGGATTCTAGTAAAATTAGCTTATTTTAGAGGTGGTTCCAGGACACATCAGGAGTGAGGAACTGAGAAAGGAAAAGAAGGAAGGACATAACGGTGTGTTTGCGTGCCAGTCACCCCTGTGGATAAATGGGATTAATCCCACTAAAGAATGCTGGGAAGAAAAACATAAAGCTTGCACCTTTGAGTTATCCCACCCAAGAAGTGAGAGAACAGAGATATTTACCTATCAAACTCCTTGGGTTAGAGTGGGTGTTAATTCCCAGGGTCTTCCAGGGTTCCACAGTGAGCTCTAGGGACCAGAAACAGCAAAAGAATGCAGGTGCTGGCCACTAGGAGTCAACCTGGGTCATGTGGAGTAGTAAGGACTTGGGTACAGACTTGATGCTGCATCGAACTATCAGTTTCTTCAATAATGGTGAAGCCATACAGAGAAAGTGAAGGAAAAGATTCAGTCACTAGATGATGCTGGTTAGTTAGTAATGACTGGTATACTGCTCCAGGCCAAAGAATGATCCCAGCCCTCAGAACGCATTTTGCTGTTTTCTGAGGTAATTTCAGTTATTGTTTCAGACTCTGGGGAAAGTTACCGAATAAAAATGAACAGAGTTCATCTTTTTTAAGTTTATAACCACATTATTGTACTCAATAGACTCATATCCCATTTACCATATACAAGAAAGGTCAAAATTGTCTGGAATATACCAGTGTGCCCCAAAGAAGAACCACCATTGCTAAATGATGGTTATTGTAATATGTGGTGCCTGGCAGTTCTTTATGAAGACCGGACTAAGTTTTTAATAGGATATTCCTAGAGTTTCTTGTGGAGATCTATGATTCATCATTTAGAATATCTGTGAACCCTGGACACTCATGCTGAAAAAAACATCCTTGAGGCTTATGTAAATATTTAATTTTTAAACTTTCTTTTGAACTCCTTATGGAAATTTAAAATTACCATAAGAGAAGACAGTCTATACTTGTCATTAATAGAAACTTAATCATTGCTCTGTACAAGGATCCAAATGGTGGTGTCTCATGCAAATCACAGACCAGAAGAAAACGGCAGATGAGGCAGATGGTAGAGTCCATTCCTCCTGTCCTAAGTCCCTCAAAATGACTCAATATGCAGGTACAAATTTATGTCTACGAACTAGGGTTATGGGTAAACAGAAAGGGAGTTGTACTTATTACATCAGAAAGTATGAAAAGCATTAGATAAAAAGGGAAAAAATGAAGTGGGAAATGACATCCCTGAAGACCATAGGCATTAAAACATAGGAGCAGATCTAGGGGCCGAAGTGGTGGTGAAGGGGTCAGTACTAGGAACACAATAGGACCATCAACTCAGATCAACCCGACACCTCAGCTCAAACCTCCCACCTCCCACCTCCTGAACTACAAGAAAACCACAGGAGAAAAAGAGTGTGGTTCCAACCAGAAGGGACAGGGAACCACCAACACATAGGGCTACTCACTTAAAAAGAAATTAAATTTAGAGCCCCACCTCACATTAGTCGTCAAAACACATTACATGATAGCTATGGTCCAGATGCTTGTGTCCTCCCGAGCCCCTGACCCAAATTCATACGCTGAAACCCTAATGCCCAAAGATGGAATTAGAAGGTGGGGTCTTTAGGCGGTGCTTAGGTCTTGAGAGCAGGGTCCTCAAGGATGCAATTAGTGCTTTTAAAAAGAGGCTCCAGAGATCTCTCCAGTCCCTTCCATGTGAAGATACAAGGAGAAGTCTGCAACTTGGAAGAGGGCCCTGACCTTGGACTCCAGCCTCCAGAACTGTAGAAAAAATTCCTGTCCTGCATAAGCTACCCGGTCTGTGGTATTTTGTGATAGCAGCTTGAACAGAGTAAGATTAGAAACTTAAATTAATAATAATGATGGCCATAAGGATGAGGAATAAGACAGTCCTTAAGGAAAGCAAAAACCCAAAAAAAAAAAAAAGTGAATATGTCAAAATTGAAAATGGCAAGTCATCTTTTGCCATGCCTAAGTTAAAAATTGAGAAATTCAAAGACAAACCACAAACAGGAAGAAAGTATTTGCAACATCTATAACAGCTAAAGGATTAACATCTAGAATACATAGAAAACTCTCAATATAAGGCAAGGGATACAAGATTTATGTAACAGGAAACAGGAACAGTCCATAAATGTATAAAAATACGCACAGCTTACCAGCAAGTTAGACACTGGCAAATTAAAACAAAGAGATACAACCGTTGCATCAGATTGGCAAAAATAAAATGTTTCTTAATAGTGTTGGTGAGGCCTGAGGAAACAGTTCCTGTCACACAAGACTAGCAGGGTTATAAAGTGATGCAACTATTCACTAAAATTTAGGATATGTATAGCCTTCAATCAGCAATTGTAGTTTCGAGAAGTTACTTCAGGGAACCCCTGACCCAAATACCCAGAGTGGGAGACACGGGCTAACTATTACTGTATACTGCAGGATTGTTTTCTATAGCCCCAAACTAGAAACAAAGGCCAAACAGTCCATCAATGAGAGATTATCACTAAATAAAATTTAGTAATATAGTCGATGGGATATGGATTTAAAACTATGAGGTAAATATGCAGGTACTTACATGAAAAGTTCTCTAAGACACATTATAAAGTAAAACACAGGTTCATGGAACAGTAAAAATAATATGATGGTATTTAGGGTACAAACAATCATAAACATTTCCATAGTTACTCATGTAAAATTCCTTCAGAGGATATCTGGAAAGGTATCACAAAGCTGATAGTGGCGGTTGACTTCAAGTCAGAAGACTAAGACTGGGGTCAGAGATGGAAAGGGCATAAGGACATTTATACTGCTTCACTCTCTTAACACAAAGATCGTATTTGTGTATTATTCATAAAGTTAAAGATAATTAAAATCTGTAATTTAAAAAAAAAGTATCAGGAGTCCTTCACTTAGAAATGTCTATTCTTCCTCCTATTTCTTTTCAATTTAATGTAATTATGTGCTCCCCTTCCATCTCCACCCAAGTTCCCCTTCTAAAGATACAAGGAGGAGCCCACTGAGCTGCACTGGAAGTCTTGGATCCCAACTAGTAGTAGCTAGTTTTATTTTTACACCAATCTTGGCACAGAAGCAGGAAATCAAGTTGCAAGGCAAAGGTCTACTTTGTTTCATCTTCTAGGAGGATAGGTTTGTAATAGCTCTTTAACATTGACTTCTTTTTTTCTTTTTGGCTTCTCCTCCAAACTTGTGAGGCAGATTCCTCTTGTACTTAAATGGTTTTTGTGGCTAACACTTCCTGTGTTTGTTCCCGGTCCCAGTATGGGACCAACAAAAAGGCATAGCCTAATGTTGGCAACCTCTTAAATACTCTGGCTGTGCAGGCGCCCCTTCCCACCCACAATCACAAAAAAAGCTCATCCTCTTCCCATACTATACACTGACATAAGAAAAAATCCCGTGCTCAAAACAGTCCTATTCGGAAACTTCTTGTTGCTACTTATAGTCACTAAGATGTACAGAGCCAACAGTAAAGAAGAAAGTGATTAAAATAAGTTCAGAGCTGGTACAAAGTATGAACATTTATCCCTTAAGATCATGTTCATATGTATCTGCTTCCACCAGCCCCAAATAGTCTTTCAATGTTTCACCAAAGCACATGTTTGCTACCTAAAAATTACTTTCTACTATTTCCAGATTTTAATTCCTAAATCTATCTCCTTTGCTCCCTGTCTTCTTTGCCACCTATCATTTCTGTGATGAAAAAATCGAAGCGGGAGTTAGAGGAAGGGAGCATGTCACCGTCCATAAAGGGTGAAATGGGGGACTATAGCATCACCTATAGGATGGTGTGACGCATCATGGAGTATCATGTAGCCTCTACAGGAGAGAAGACATGGCTGAGACATTGTGTAAAATGTGAACATTTTCCTCCACAGCTATAAAAAGAAAGATCTCATTACAAGAGCTTCTTTACTAAGAGCTTCTTAAAGCCACTCAGCTCACCTCTGAGCAGACCAGGTGTTGCTCGGGCACAGGTTTCACGGCAAAGGAAAAACAAGGTGGGGAGAAGCCCAAAAGTGGCTGAGAAGCCCCTTATCGTAAATACCAACGCAAGCTTCCAAATCCACAGAAAACACAGTGCATAAAGTCGATGAATAAGCTTTAAAGTTTATTGTTTTCCCTCTGAGACACGGTCTCTATAATACATGGGAAAGATTCACATCACTAAGAGTCATTGCTAGAAAAAAATATTTTAAAGAAAATGGGCCTCTAAGTAACACACGGCCAGGTATCATCCGATGATCTTATGCAAAAACATGGACTAAAAGCTCGGCTTGCCATCCTCATTTGAGAGCATCATCTTCTAACATACATTTCCTCTAATATATCACTTATACCCGTCCATCTCCTAGAAGTGGATGTATCACTCTTTCTCGCTCCAAGACCAGGCTTAAAGCCAGAAGAAAATAACAAACTTAGAAGCATGAAAAGTTTAATTTTTTTTTTCTTAAATCCTCTCATCTTTTGTATACTGATATATGATCATTGACTAGAAAATAAACCTCCTAACTCTGATATATGACTGAGGGATAACTTAGGTATTTAAAAGGTGAGAAATGAAATTTACCATCTCTTGGCAGAACTGTAAGATTAATATCCATGAGAGGGAAAGTAATAAAGAGATAAAAGGAATTGCTGCCACATTATTTGTTTCAATTGGTCATAAACAGCATCACAACCAAGAGAAAATGGTTGTTGCAAAAAATTGAAAGAAATTTTATTACACCTGAAAATTGGCCTAAGTCAAAATCCTGGGTTCACAGAACAATAGAGATGCATCAAAGAACCTTCTGTCCTAAACCCTTTTTCTTTCTTAAGCAAAGAAATATTTATGATTAGCCTTAGAAGAGAGCTTAACTGAGTTGCCATGAATTATTAAAAAACCCCAAAATACCTTCTGTTGCTTTTATAGAAGCTTGATTTACAAGCTGAAAAATCAAACTGACAGTTTAGTCCCTTGTACAAATACCCAACCTCTAAAAATGCCCTAAGCATTATAAATATATCTTTCATGAATATAGCTTCAACAGTTCTAAAAATAGCCTTTAGGAGGGGGGGAAACAACTCTTTCAAGCCATTGTTTTATACATAACAGCAGGAAACCAAACAGAATGTCAAAGCCAAAGTGATTAACACACCCAGTAATAAACATGAACATTAAGTAGGAAATCTTACTCAAATACATTTTTTTTTTTTTTTTTACATTAGCTTGGAGTCTACGGTGTAGCCCTGCCTCTATGGCCAGAGATGATTCCAGCGTACCCATATTTAGAAATTAACTTCAAGGCTAAAAGGCTAAAATTCACCTTTTGGATGAGTGTAAACAGGCATGTCCAGGACTGGCTCAGGGAGCCAGACAGCACTGTCCACTACCCTGGGGGTTTCCCCCAGGCTCCACCTTGACCCCAAACATGTCATTGCAAAAGGTTAGTTCCATACCACTACTCACAGGTTAAGGCGAGGTTGTCCTCAAGGCAGAAGGGAAGACTGATAAATTCCAATAACTTTGGCTATAGAGACCTAACTCAGGGATGTGAAAAGACTAACAGTCCTTCACAAGGTGATACCAGGTATTTTATTGGTTTCCATATGTATTTAGCACACTCAATAAAACTTACCCATCTCTCCAAATAATAGAATTTATAAGGTCAAAAATATTCTGTGTTCTATAGCCTCATGGGTTCAGGTACAGAACCATGGCATTCATTTTCTCTTGAATAACTACTTTCTATGAATTTTTTTTCTGCCCATTAAATTCCAAATAAATCTTGAAATTTGCAGACATTCTACTTCTTAAGAATTCAAGATGGAATCATCTCATTTGGTTTCATCGTAAATGAGATCCTAAATTCATCTCAATTGGTTTCATAGTTAATGAGATTCTAAATTCATGATGTGGTAGACAGGAAGCTCAAATGAAAAAAACAAATCCTGAAAAATTGAAGGTATGAGCTAAAAGGATCATATTCTTAAATTTTCTAATGTGAACAAATGATCATGACCCAATTCCTCCCGAGGCTGGAAGAACTCTTTAATAAGCAGCCAAGGGGAGAAGGAAGAGAAAAGGAAAGCCAAACTCATAGTCATTTGGATCAAAAGTAATTTTCTTATCATTTTTCTTTATTCTTGATGAACCAACCTGGAGGGGGGACTTAAGTCCCTAATGCTGGCTAATTTTCTTCTACAACAAAATGTCATTCACATGTCCATGTTCTTGTCCTGAAAAAATACCAATTGATCTAGGATTTAGCATATCTAATACTTCGGACTAGTCCTTGGAAAATCCTAAGACATGTCCACCTTAGGGATTCTAAGTAGAATCTTAAAGTAAATTACAAAGTGTCAACCATGAAATGGATATACTTAAGGTGACTTGTAGGTACAAGGATATACTTGTAGGTAACTTAAACACTTGGCAAATCAGCAACCAATTGGAAAATGTAAGGAAGACATATCTCATTTTTTACCTTGTTTTGATCGGTCCAGTAAAAGAAAAATCCCTGAGGGTCAGTCCTCAAAATAATTGGAGTGACAATAGCAGAGTCCTAGAAATTAAGAAAAAACATGAATATTAACATATATCACTCTAGAAAGTCCTATCCAGGCATTGTTTAACAAGTAGTAATTGTTAAGGGTTTCTCCAAGGTCGCCAAGGATTAGTAAAAGTTTCAAAAAAAATAGACAAGGAATCCTAACTTCACAGCATTATTAATTATGTAACTAAGCTTCTTTACTAGTAATTAGAATATCTGTGCATTACTTGTAAAGAAAAAGCCCAGCGATGCATATATTTATTAAGACAAATTGACATGTTTTCAATTAAAAAGCGATATCTACTTTTCCAAATATTTTTAAGATTAAACACCATTACCTATTTTATATATGTAAAATTAATTAAAACCCATGCTTGAAGGTAACATTTTAAATTACATTTGTGCTATAAAATGATCTTTAATTGTACTAAGGAGAGTAAACATACTCTGGGCATTGCTGTTTCCAAGGTAACAGTAAATAAGCCCATGGTCTACATTTTCCCAAAGATATACACTAAATTGTTGCAAATTTAAATTTCATAAGATAAAATAAAACATCACAAGCAAATAGTCTTTGGAGTTTAAAGCATGCACATTATAAAGCAAAACACCATGCACTGTAATTATAATATTAAACATTTCTAAAATATGTGTTCTTTTCTTTTGGCAATTTTCAGAAAGGCATACCATCTGCACAAGAAAACACATGTCACTGGATATGGATTTTTATTCTGAAATACTTGGGCTTTTGCAGGAATTACACTTTTAAAAGGGATGTAAATGACCAGTTAATTTCAGGTTTTTCATACACACATAGGATATGGCATATTCTCTACCTGATCAAAAAGACTTATAATGAAAATTAGAACTTGCAGAAATAATTGTGGGAACGGAGGATTGTTTTCCCGATGGGAGAAACATAGCAATGGTTTTAGTCTACATGGTGAGTCTTATCATAAAGCTAGGTTCTGATGGGGATGACTGTCCCCAATGAGTGGGCTGAGTTTACACAACTACAACTGAAAACAAAAACCAAAAAACAAAATAATTATATCTACCTCAGAGGGTCTCCGTGAGAACTAAAGAGGATAATTTGGGTAAAGTACTTGAATGAAACGCTTGGCTCATAAAATTATTTATTATTAGTGGATTATGCTTCAAACTATTAAAATAGTAAATGAAAATTTATCATGGCCTTTTTTTATTATCATGGTCCATACCATACAGAACTCAGCATTTGTAAGGATAAAGTTCAGTGGCATTAGGTATATTCACACTGCGGTGCAGCCATTGCCACATCCATTTCCAGAACTTTTTCATCTTCCCAACTGGAATCCCACACTCATTAAACACAAACTCCCCATTCCCTCCTCTGGCAATGCCCTCGCAATCTCCACCTACTTCCTGTCTCTATGAATTTGACTCGTCTAGGTACCTCATACAAGTAGAATTATACAATATTTATTCTTTTGTGACTGGTTGATTTTGTGACTGGCATCATGTGTTCAAGGGGTCATCCGTGTTGTAGCTAGCAGGTGTCAGAATTTCCTTCCTTTGTAAGGCTGAATAATATTCTATTGTATGCACATATCTACCCATCTGTCAATGGACATTTGGGTAGTTTCCACCCTTTGGCTGTTGCGAAGAATGCTGCTATGAACACAGCTTCACAAATATCTGAATCCCTGTCTTCAGCTGTTTTATACCCAGCAATGGAATAGCCAGATCATTGGATAGTCCTGTTTTAAGTTTTTGAGGCACTGCCATCCTGTTTTATCCTGATATACTTAGGATGTATTCTTAATGTGCAGTTTGCAAACTCTCTTTTACAAGGATTGTGTTGTTGCTTGGAAATTCAGCTGGAATTTTAAGATTTCAAAATCACTTCTAAATGTTAAAAAAAAAAAGGCATTTGAAAACAAATTTAATATGATAATGAAAGAACAATTTTTAAAATAGTTTAAGTTGCTTCTATAAGATTATGGTCATAAAAGGTAACAGCAATATTTGCAATAAATCACAGCAGTATTTTCAGGTCTGCTTTATCACCTCTCATCCTCTAGAGTCGGGCAAAATGAAACTTTGAGACAAGCCGCACACAGCCCTCATCCCCACTTCCGGTGAATCTGGAATTAACCTGTAGTTTTTAACGTATTGTTCCAGGTCGGTTCCTTTTCTTATCAGAGTGTCTCACAAGAGCATCTGACAAGATTCTAATCTGGCTCTTGGTGACAATTCACTGCAAGGATCCCAGACAATGAAATATTTAAACTCAACAAGGTAAACCTACTCAAATTTATATTTTAGAACACTGTACTAGTCTGCCTCACTTGCTTCTGATACTGCTATTTCTAGCTTTTTCCTTCTCCTCCTTCAAGATTAGAGCTCCTTTGTTCAATATTTTCTTGACCTCACTCTTCCAGCAACGGTCCTTCTGCTAAATGATCATTTATATCAGCTACCTGTCTGCTTCCTCCATAATCACCTCTAACATTCCAAGATCAGCTGGAACCTGGCAGTCTTGCCATCCAAGGCAGGACTTGACCCAGAAATACATGAATATCCATTTTCAATTCCACCTGCTTTTTTCCCACCTCCCACATAGCTGCAAGTGTCTATATTCTCTCTGTACCAAAGTAGCCACTCAACCCAGATCATAAGTATTCTTAATTGTCAGAACATATGCTCCAGTTTGAAGTTTGAAATATATGGTCATCCTTCATTTCCAAGGCAACTGCAAAGAGACTATAACTCTTGCCGCATTTTACTGCAGAAAAATGGAGACAACTCTCCAAAGGTCTATTTTTTTTTATTTCTCTCCATCAGTACCCATAAGACATGGATTCCATTTAAGACAGTGGTTTTCAAATTTCCAGGTGCATCAGATTTACTAAAAGGATTTGCTAAAACAGATTCCTGGGCCCCTTCCCCAGCATTTCTCATTCAGTAGATTAGGGGTAGAGCCTGAAAACGTGCATTTCTTTCTTTCTTTCCTTTTTTTTCCCCCCACTATTTTATTTATTTATTTATTTATTTTTCAGAGAGAGAGAGAGAGAACAGGTTTAGAGAACAGCAGGAAAAGCAGATTCCTGCTGAGCAAGGGGGTCCGAGCCCGGGATCATGACCTGAGCTGAAGGCAGAGGCTTAAATGATTGAACCAGGCAGGCATTCCAAAAACATGCATTTCTAGTAAGCCCTCAGTGCTGCTGCCATCGGTGCTGCTGGTCCAGGGACCACACACTTTGAGATCAACTCAGACAGGCATACAATGGGCAAAGCTTTGGGTCAGGAACACAGTGATATGAAGTCCCAAGGAGAACCGATGAGCTCAGAATGCAGACAAAACTGTGCCGCTAAGAATCCAGTTTTAACTTGCTTATTGCAGGTTATAAGGTTTTGTTTTGTTTTTTTCCCAATAAACATCTGCCTTGAAAAGAGAACACCAGTAAACATACCTGTCTTATGTAATAGTGGGTAATGCACAGTAAATTTCCATTTACTTCTCTTTATTTGATAGAAACTATTTTACTCGCATCCCTAGCTCATCAACAGATCCACAGTGAGACTAATATAATAATATAAGAAGTTGCTGCTTTGCAACTTGTTTTTTTTTTCATTATTGCCCCACTAAGAAGCCCTTTTAGACATCTGTTTTTCTACCTTAATGAAATTTTAATATCACAGATGCTCTTATCTATTTATGTGTCGTATGTATGTCTTTATACAAAATAAAAAAAGATATTTTTTTGTCACTCAAGACCATTTTTCAGTTATTTTGGAGGTGATTTGGCACCAGTTGAGAATCCACACTCTGTGTCTACATGTCCATGATGGACTCACTGAACCCTTACAATGTGACTAGTTCAACTGAGATGTGCTGTACTATTTCAAAGACAAGGAATGAAAGCAGGAATATAAAATACCTCATTAATAATTATTGGTATTGATTATATATTGATATAAACATATTGGGTTAAATAAACTCTGTTCTACCTGTTTCTTTTTACCTTTTTTAATATGGCTCCTAGAAAATGTTAAATTTCCTAAGTGGCTTACAGTGTATTTCTATTGGGTAACGCAGCTCTAAAACTTTTGGAGAAACCAGGTTTCTCATTCGTAGGGAAATGTTTTTCACAAAACAAACTTGGTCAAATAATCCCAGCTAGCCGGTTCCGGGTTTTTTCCATGTACGCAGTTATCATCCAGTTTTAACATCTAAGTAGCACAAAACAAATCTGGTTGCTTCTCTAAGCGTCAATTCTTCAAATATCTGAATAGAGCCAGTACGCTGCCATCCCCTGAGCCAAATACTCTGCCAGGTAGAGGTATGCTGTGGGCTGAATTGTGCCCCCCACAAAAAATTTATATGTTGAAATCCTAACCCCAGTTCCTCAAAATAAATGTCACCATCTTCAGAGTCTGTACACAGGTGATTACATTAAAAGGAGGTCACAAGGGTGGGCCCAAATCCAATGAGGCTGGCGTCCTTACAGAAGAGGAAATTTGGACACAGAAACAGAAGACAAAGTGGCAACACAGGGAAAAGTCGGCCAACCCCCAGTCTAGTCCATTGGCCTGAACAGATGCTTCCCTCAGGGCCCAAAAGGAAGGAACCAGCTCTGCCACACCTTGATCTCAGATTTCTAGCCTCCAAAACTGTGAGAAAATCAATTTCTGTTGTTTAAACCCCCCAGTCTGTGGAACTTTGTAACGGCAGCTCTAGCAAAATCACGCAGAGAAATCCCCCTAAACTTCACCCACAGACCCTGAGTCCCATTATCAGAAACTACGGGCCCTCGTTGACCACAATCCCAACTCCACAGTGATTCTATGTTTTTATGCTGTTACAAGAGAACACATATGAATAAAAACATGCACTTCTAAAATTAATCACTATTATAGAGTCAACAAGGAAAGATAACAATGTTCCAGAGGGACTGCCCAAGACCTGCGTCAGGGAAAAGGAGAGCCAAAGATGGCAAATACATACACTGCGGGAAAAACAGCAGTGTAGAGGGTGGAAAAGAATTCTAAGGGTCACACAGAAAAGCAGATGTGTTCGCATCAAACAAGGGCAATGCAGCCCTAACTATGCCCACAAAAAATAAAAATAAAACAGTAAAGGATGCTATGGTATTGGCTTAGGGCCAGTAATGTCAGACTTCTACATGCATTAGCATTGATGGGAATTTCCTTCCACAGGTCTATCCAGTCTGAAATGTCCCCCCAAACAAAGAAAAGCAAAGGAGGTCTGGACCAGGTCCAGAAGAGAAGATGCAAAAAAGTGGCAAGAAGCCCTATTTCAATATTTGCATTTTATCGGCAGGTATAAAAATCTCTCTTAACACAATACAGTGTTCCAAAAATGTTGGCAACATATTTCCTCAGATACCACACAGGTTACTTCAGACACTGTAGTCCAGATTCAAACAAGAGCCCAGATTCCCAGTCCTCCAAGGTCCTGTGGTCTAGGGGGGCATCAGCTGAGGAAAGGGACCGTTTTAGTAAGATAGAGCTCTCACGGATAGAAAGGGGCATCTCACTGTGGTTTGAGTTTGCATTTCCCTATTGATGAAGTCCCAGAACCTAAGTCAGGTTCAGTGGGGTGAGGAGGTTCGGAGCCGACGACTAAAGAAAGAATTCTTAAGACGTCGTTGGTGCAAAAGGTGATTTATTGGAGCGCGGAGACAGGAGACAGGGCCCGTGGGCAGGCGGAGATGTGGCTGCCCCGGGTTGTGAGGGTAGGCATGTTATATACCCTGCGGTTGGGGGAAGGTGAGGGGGTTGGGGAAGGTGAGGGGAAGGGAGGTTTCAGTGGTGTTTTCATATGCTAAAGAGGGCCTACAAGGTGCCAGGATGTTCCAGGCCAGCCATGGAGGCCTTACCCTTGCTGCTGGATCAATGTTGCCTTTAGACCAGCCATTAACATTAAGATAGTTGGGAGACTTTTTGGTGGGGTGTCACAATCCTGCTATCAATCGTCTTTGTTAGTGAGATTTAGGACATTTGTAAGCCAAGGGAGACTCCTGTCTAGCAGGATTGTGAGCTCTGCAAGTTAACTATTTGCTTATTGTTCATGGCAGTCAGGGCTGCCTGAGGGATGCTACACATATGGAGGGGAAAGGGTGAAGAGGGGGTGCAAGGCACCAGCTCCTGCTTTGTCCTCAGCCAGCCTCCTGCTCCCTCATCACTATGACTAATAATGTTGAACAACTTCTCATATGTTTACTGGCCTTGTGTGTGTGTGTGTGTGTGTGTGCACATGCATTAGCCCAGGACTTTTTAAAATCAGTTAAGATTTAAATCAGTGGTTTCATTTCATCAGTGGTTCTGAACTGGGGCAACATTGCAATGTCCAGAGATAACTTGGTTTGTCACACTGCTTTTGCTACTGACATCTAGTGGGTAGAGGCCAGGGAGGGTCCAAAACATACACAATGCACAGGCCAGCCCCTTACAACAGAGAATTACCTAATCCCAAATGTCAATAGCACTGAGTTCGGAACAGGGCTTTAATGGTTTCCCATCGACGTTCTGATAAAACCTTGCAGTGGCCTCAGCAGGCCGCTGGCCATCCTGGCAGCATTACTGAACCACAAGCTCCCCACCTGCTTATTCTGCTCTGTCCTTCAAAGGACTTCCATCCTTTGATCCTTGGAATGCCCCCATGTGCTATTCCATTGGCCTGACACACTCCCCCCTCCTCTTGATGGCCTGACTTAGTCCCAACTTAGAACCCAGGTCTTTCCATAAATAGACTGCCTCCAGGGGACCCTTCCACATTTCTTATCCTCACATGTACTACTACTTCTTTTTTTTTTTTTTAAAGATTTTATTTATTTATTGGATAGAGAGAGAGAAAGAGAGATCACAAGTAGGCAGAGAGGCAGGCAGAGAGAGAGGGGAGGAAGCAGGCTCCCTGCCAAGCAGATAGCCCGATGCAAGGCTCAATCTCAGGACCCTGAGATCATGACCTGAGCCGAGGGCAGAGGCTTAACCCACTAAGCCACCCAGGTTCCCCCTCACATGTACTTCTGTACCTTTCTCTGTAGCACTTACACTGCTACAATGAAACAATTCTATTCCTATTTCTTTGGCATTAATCTCCTCCAATAGAATACAAACTCCCTGAGGGCAGGGACCAAACCATTTATAATCACAACTCCACCCCGCTAAAAATGTTTAGTGGTTTAGTAGACTAAAAATGTCGACTGTAAAAGAAGCATCAGCACATCCTGTCATTATGAATACTGCCTGGCTGGACAGAAAGCTACAACAGGAAAAGAGGCAAGGCAGCAAAGATAGGTTCTGGTAAGGATGGGTTGGGTTTGATGCCCAGCAGGTTGCCAGGAGCCGTGGCAAGAGAAAATCTCAAAGCAATGATAAGGGCAGAACAAGGCTTTGGAAGATTGAGGAGTGGCTGGGATGTCAGGAAAGGGGGATGGTGGGTATAAACAACACTTCGGTCATGGCAGGAAAATGATGAAGGGGGCAGTAAGTACATGAGGAAAGCTGGAGAACATGGTGCTGAATTCTACCTTGGGATTTTAATGACCAAAAGGCATATTGGTATGTTCTTGGAGGAGTTTTGCAGGAGGGAAATTTTTCACAGAAACTATCAAAGGGGAGGAAATAATAAAGTCAGGATCCAGAGAAACCAGGAAACACGGGATCCAGAACCCAGAGAAGTATGCTTTTCCCAGGGCCCAGAGGTAAGATGGGAGAATGTAGGTGGCCCCAGTAATTAAATGAGGAGTGGGGAAGGAAGGAAGTCTTTGTGGATATTAGCATAATAAAGGGAATGTTTTCACAACCATCAGTCTTTTGTTCTGTCACTCCCAACGTGTCAGAATTTCTTTAAGGGTAATTTTCACAGCAATACCGGGATAGTTGTGTGAGCATCTTTTTCAGAAAACAGAAGCCCCTGTTAATATTCAGAATATGAGACGCAAATACATGGAGCATCATAATTTTCAACGAATATTAAATTACAATTGAATACACCCTCAACCTTAAGCCATATTTATACCTTACAGGAAATCAGTTCTGTAAGAGCTGTCAGTTCTGTATTGACAATAAACATTTTGCTTCTCCAACTCTCATCCAGAAACCCTATCTAAAAAAGCCACAGAGTCCCTTGGGACTCCGGGAGATTTCAGATAGAATGGAAGGATGTCAGGTAGGGCTTTCCAACTGACGCCACGGGCAGTGTGTCATGAAGGTCACTTCAGAATAGCCTACCACCCTCCAGGTCGGCCTCCCCAGTGTGAACCCACTGGAGACACACACCAGACACTTCCTTCATTCCACAGACATTTCCTCAGCACCTACCCAGTGTCAAGTCTATGCTCTGTCCTAGGGAAAGAAAGAAGGTAAATAACATAAAGCTGTAGTCCTCTAGGTGCCTTGGCCCAATTAAAACACAGACCATCTCCTTGTATCCACCTTCCTGCACCGGTAATCTAGATCTGGCCTCTCGACTGACACTACCTCGAATTCAAGCCACTCTGTGTCCTACTTAAGGTCATCATCTACATTTCCTTCAAGCCGACCAAAGTTTCCAAGATCAACAATTTCCATAAGAAGCCACAGGACCCATCTTAATGGGAAACCACCAAAGACAACATTTTGCAAGGATGTTGAGAAGAGAAAAACATGGAGAAGCACATATGATGAGTCTTGCTAGACACAGAAGTATCACTTCTGTGACGGACATGGTGATCGCACCTAAGGACTGAAAATCATGAAGTCCTAGAACCATGAAAGGCCTATCAGGCAGGGCTTAGTGAAGAAAACAGAAATCTCTCTGGAAATTATGAATATAAAAGGATTTAATTACAGGCTATTAAGCATTTGACAAAATCACAAGGATTGGTGACATAGGAGTCAGGCTGGGCATCCCCGAACGACCCCAGAACACCACAGCACTGACCCTTGAGGACAGCCATTGCCTCCAGAACATTCAGAAGAGGTAAGGAATCCAGAAGGAAACCCTTGAGTCAAGACCACACCAACTTAGCTGAAGACAATGGAAGAGTCATCTGAGAGTCAGCACCCTCTTGCCGTTGCCGCTTTACACCCAGGGTCCCACTGAAGAACAGTTAGAGAAGGTAATGCGTCTTCCTGCAATTCTTACATATCTATGGAAACCAGCCCAAGAAGGCAGCAAGGCGGCCTCTCTCACACCTCTGCCCTCCACATCTCCTGTGAGTACATCTCATTCTACTGGAACTTAATTTATAGCCAGAATATTAGAGGCCTCTAGAGAGGCTGGTGAATGTAGCTTTAGATTTCCAGACTTTGCATTTTGTTTTGGTTTGGTTTTTTTAAGATTTTATTTCTTTATTTGACACACAGAGAGAGATCACGAGTAAGCAGAAAGGCAGGCAGAGAGAAAGGGGTAAGCATGCTCCCTGCTGAGCAGAGAGCCCAATGTGGGACAGGATCCCAGAACCCTGAGGTCATGACCTGAGCTGAAGGCACATGCTTAACCCCTGGACTCTGCATTTTGAAAAGTCCCCGAAGAGGATGTGAAAATTGGTGCAACATGAGACTCAACCATACCTAAGACAGAACACCTGAGAAAAGCTTCATGCTTCGTGTCCTTCCCTTTTTTTTTTTTTTTAAAAAAACATCTATTAGCCCACTGGCTGCTTTGTTCTGTGGTCTTCCATTTCTTTTTGAGTTCATATGGCCTCTTCTATAAAATGAATCAAATTAACTTTCTCTTACCTAACTTATAAACAAGCTCCCAAGAAAATCTGATTTTTTAACACCAAAATAATCTCTTAATCTTTTAGGTATCAGTGTTATAGACTGATACCCCTCACCATGATGGGTTCAGGGAAAATGGTTTTCTTTGCTAATAATCCATTTTCCCTGAACCTGCTCTTAACACTTTAATGCAATAAAAAGAAACAAAACATAAAGCAAATATCATGAACTAAAAAAGCCCCTGAAATGAAAAACAGATGTGGGATGCTTTTGTTCTTTTTAAATACTGAGTATTTTTTCCTCTTTTATATAATAGTCTCTTTCCTCATTTATGACAATTAAGGTTCTTGATAAATGTACAGATTTAGCCAGCAGCAATTAAGACACAGACCCAAGCATTTTTTCAGGATGCCAATTAAAGGTAAAATTTCCAAAAATTGAAATTAACCTGTGATAATAAAATCAAATAATAGAACTTAAAGCGATCAGAGGGGAACAAGAACTCTTAAAGAATCTAGCCCTTTTTACATGATATTTCAGTTACAGAAATTGATGGCTTCTTTAAAATCTCATGTGTAACTGAGCTCAGGGATATGTCTCCAGTCCCCTTCCCAACTCATACACAGGAGCATGGCTGAGATTGGAGCATCAGACATGGCATAGATGGGGGAAGGGAAGAATTATGAAATCTGCCTGAGCAGATGGAATTTATGACATGATTTGAAAAGGCTGCATGAACCTAACATCAGCTTGGGTGACAGGAGAGCCAACATTTTCAGTCACCAAGGATGTGTTATTTAGGTGAGACCCATAGCATTAGTCAACAATTCACAATCAATCCCATTCCATTTTCAGCTGGCACTCCTTGTTCATGATAACATGAACCAATCCTGATAAAGAAACATTTAACCACGGGTTACCAAGTTCGACGTAAAAAAGGAAAATGTTCCTGCTCCATTGAAACATCATCGCAGGTAAATATAATTTGAAGCTATTTGTTGATAGGCTGAACTTTCAAGGGAAGTATTCAAGATATGCTAATAGCCAGAGCAAATTATCCTCATGCACCACAGGTAGGAATATCAAAGTCAGGCAAGATAAGAGAAAATCTAGAAGAGAGAAAGTGATCCCACAAACAGCACTCTGCTGGTCTGCTTTCTTGTGCCAATGATAGCCTGTAGGCAATACATTTCCTTGCTAAATTACTAGTTTTCTTTAACGGTTTCCTCTTTTGGGGCATTTACACCTGCTTCTCTTCCCAGGCTTTACCTTAGGACAGATAAGGACTTAATCCAGTGCCATCTAAACAGAAGGTAAGTCACTTTTGTTGTTATTGTTCAAGAGGGTTTATTCAGCAGTTATAAAAATATGCTTTTGGCTGAAGAGGGTTTGTTTTGTTTTCACTGGAAACTTTTAAAATAGGGGTTTTTTTAGATTAAAAAAAAAAAACAGGCAAAGCCACTCTAGGGTTTTAAGTCAGGATGACTGTCAGCCCTGGAAAGAGGTGTAGAGACGTGAAGGGAGCACCTGGGGCCGGCAGTGCTGTTCTTGATCTGGGGCTGCTTACCGGAGGTGTTCGTTTTGTGAAGACGAATCCAAGGGGACATAAGATCTTTTGCTTTTACGGCATGCATGTTACGCTCTGATAAAAAGCTTAAAATAGCTTTATTTGACTAGCTTTTGGAAAAGTTAATACTTTTACACTTGAAGTAATTACTGTCGATGAGAAATCCACAAAAGCTCTTTGGACACCTAAAATGGACATATCTGGGCATATTTGAAAGGGCTTTTAGAGGGCACCTGCCAGTTTTCCAGTCTAAAATCTGCCTCTCACTCCATGGGGGCCCCCCATCCGGATCCACCACCTACCAGCCAGAGCTGTTTCTTCCCTATTTCCCATAACCTTTCCAAAGCGAGCACTGTTGAATGCCCATCTCTTGAACTCTTCCCCTCTGCTCCCTCATGAATCTTGTCTGGGGTCAACCATCATTCTGCTGCCATCATTCTGGAAACTGTAACTGCACATTTTACATAATGCAAATATTCTAACTAAGCTTTTGTGTATGATGCTGGGTAGTACACCGCACCCTGCCCATTACCTGTTTTAACTGCAGAGATTTTGTTTGGGGGGAGGGGTGGTAGACAAGGGAGGAGGGCGCTACTTGCTTCAAATCCATGGGGCATTAGTGAGCCAAACCTCTGAGCTTCCTCAGCCTTCTCCTCAAACAACTTAGCCAGCCACAATTACAGCTTTTGAGTTAGACTGTGCTTGTAAAACAGAATGTACAGAGATTATTTTAAAATATATCTTAAATATATATATTCCTATTAAATTATAAGTTTTGTGTAATTGTTTCTTCCTTCCATATAACATGTGTATATATTAAGAATTTAAGTATAAATAAAACTTTTGGAGGTTTTTTAAACTGATGTGCTTTAAAAAAATGAAAATAAACAACTTGCTTTAAAGAAAATGTGTCTATATAAACATGTTTTTTATATAGATTCACTTTCTCTGAAACACCTGAATTTTTTCTTTAAAAAGGATAAAATTCTGATTTTTTTTCTTTTTCAAATTATAAAATATGAAAATCAAAGCACACATTAAAGGAGAAGGGGGCGCCTGGGTGGCTCAGTTGGTTTGGCCTCTGCCTTCAGCTCAGGTCATGATCTCAGGGTCCTGGAATCAAGCCCTACATTGGCCCCCCCTGCTCAGTGGGGAGCCTGCTTCCCCCTCTCCCTCTGCCTGCTGCTCTGCCTACTTGTGCTCTCTCTCTGTGTCAAATAAAGAAATAAAACCTTTTAAAAAGTAAATAAATAAAAATAAAGGAAACAAAAGGAAGGTTTGGATCTTCCCACTGATAGAATAAGAATCATCTAACATCCACAGCCACTATGACAAAATTCATGGGCCCTCTACCTACTGGGGGGATGATGATTTTTAAAACTGGGTTTTATTAAAGGTTTCCTTAATGTGTGTGCCAGGCACTACACAAAACATTGCCATGTGCCTCCCCTCATTTCACCTTAACAGCTGTAGCGTGCAGCACAGGCAATATTACAAACCTCACATCACAGATGAGGACTCTGAGGCTGAGGTGCATTAAGTAACTTACAGTGAGATTGGAATGTGGATGGTGAGAATAGAGAGAAAGAAAGAACAAACAAATGAGAAGCCTTCCATGCCCTAGATGTTGTGGAAAAAGGAGACGGGGTCCTGGGAGCCTACACAGGGGCGAATCAGAGGCTGGGAGGACCTACTGTATGGTTTCTAATCTTCCTCTTCTCCTTTCCAACAGACTTTCCAACACAGAGCAACACAGACTTTCCAACACAGAGCAACGCCAAACACCAGGAGAAAGGGGGCCAGACTCACAATCTCTCCAGCTCCATAACTCTGATGTAGAAGGGAACCCCCCTCCACTGTCCATCTCACCAGAATTCTCCCACAACTTCCACAGCCTGTTACATCCACCTCCCTGACAGGGGCTCAGAATATTCAAATGCAAAATAAAAGCAAGGATAAAGTTGCATATTTTGATATCCTTGGTAAAACAGGTAACCAAGATAGGTCAGTCCTGGATATGCTAACCAAGTTCTGGAGGACAAGGTTTGCCCTTGATGTTCTGACTGCACACGCTCTTACTACTTGTGCAAACACTGAAATAATTCTATGTGTCTCCACAGACCCTGGGGACCCTCAGCTCTCCTCGTGATCAGGCCAAAGAATGACCAGTGCCTGGTCCTGGTGCAAGAGGGTGTTCTCCAGGATCCTGCTGTTTGTCATGATTGGTTAGTACCTATGTCAGAGTTTTTGACTATTGCTCTGGGAGCACCCACAACCATGATGCTGGCAGATAGCCAACAGATTATAAAGGGCAGTGCACCTGCTAGGGGACATCTTCCATTCCACATGGTGGTCAGAAAAACAGGATGGGCGATTATGGTGTTTTAACCACTCAAGGAACAAGAGATAATCTCTCCACAATTCCAAATAGCCCCATACTCATCATTTGCACATGTATTATTATGCTTTCTAATGGGCTATTGAGAATCGGTTTTATGAGTTTGCTCATCTTTCTTCTTAAGGAAAGCAGAAAGCAGGGTTCTACAGTGTTTAAGGGAGAGCAGATATTTAAGAGATTTTAAAATCATTTCCAGCATGTATTTTTCCTCTAGACAAGCAGGTGGGGGACGCACCACCCTTGCGGGGGGAAGGGGTGGGGGAGTAGGGCAGCAAAGTCAGAGCCCAAAGGAAAAAGTACAGCAGTCTTCCTGCTCAAAGACACACTAGACAGCCTCTCAAAAAATCTTCTATCTTCTTTCCCTTCTTAACAGTCCCATTAGAAGCAGGCGACAAAGCTGCAAATTGTTCATTGCATAGAGGAGATTCAAAAGACACGTATGAATGGGAGTTAAGTCAGCCTAGGCATCAGAGACACTTCATAAAATATACCATAAAGTCTAAAAAATTGTTCATGATTTTGTGTTTGAGGTCCTTCTACCTCCTAGGTGGGAAGATGACGACTGGATGAATTTCTCAACAAGCAAACATAGAGATAAAATTAAAATCACAAACTAGCAAAAATTGACACAAGCTGACAAGATCACGGGAGCTTGCTATCATAGGCTTAAGTTACTTCACAGACCTTATCTTTGTGGTTTCAATGTGTGGTTCCCCCAGACGGCCAGCCTCAGTGGCTCTCAAGATCCTATGCACCAAGAGGGTTTGCAGAACTGGAGAGTCCCAGGTCCCACCTCAGACCTTTCTGAATCAGAAACTGAGGGTGGGACCCAGCCATCTGAGTGTTACCAAGCCCCCTCTGATGTTTCTTTCTGAGGCATGCCCAAGTGTGAAATGTGCTACTTTATCCTACTGGCTACTCCCAACCACTATATGTAAAATAGGTTAAAAAATAAGAAGAAGAAGAAGAAGCATTCTCAGTCTTGCACAAGTGGCAGCAAAGATTCAGAAAATTTAGGTGATTAACCTAAAGTCACACAGCTGACTGGCAAGAGAACTAGCTGGTAAACTCAAGCCTTTGGACCGAAGATCTAGTTCTCTTTTGTCTTCATCACACACTATCACTAAGATGCAATACAATGAGCCAGGTCACGTAAACTGGCTTGATTTTGGAAGGGCAAATATGAACCAGAATCCACGTTCAGTTGTGAACTTAAGCCACCTGTATCCACCTGAGGAGAATATGGGGGACCTCAGATACTCTGGTCTCCTCTTGGTTCACAGATCATCATAGAGACAAAGAGCCAAGGAACTTGTAGGAGAGTTGATCATACTCCAGACAACTGGACTCCTGCGTGCAATCTAGGTTCTCCTCTGTATAAGATCTGAGGCTCCTGTTCCTTAGTGCCTACATCCTTCCTGTAGGGTTTCCCAGGAAACTCACTGTTGCAATGCTCAGAGGGAATGGCTCTCACCTTCTTCAGGCTATGTCTCACCGCTGGCCTCTCCCTTACTCTCACTGCATTACTCCTCATCTCTGTATGATCCGTGTTCTCGGTCATTTTCTGTCTCCTCCACCTATCATGTAAGGTCTGTAACGCAGAGACTATCTACATCTGTCACCACCCCATGAGCTAGGATAGAGCTTGGCATTAGCAGGTAGGGAAAAAGATACCCATGCCATGAATGCATATAATAAAAACCATCTACTGGGATATATCAAAATGCATTCCACAGAAAAGCCTCATTTTCAAAGTGGACGCTGCCTATCTTCTTCCCAATAAGACATTCTGGACCATTGTTTAAAATCATCTCTGTGGGGGCGCCTGGGTGGCTCAGGAGGTTAAGCCCTCTGCCTTCAACTCAGGTCATGATCTCAGGGTGGTGGGATCAAGCCCCCCATCAGGTTCTCTGCTCAGCAGGGAGCCTGGTTCCCCCCCTTTCTCTGCCTGCCTCTCTGCCTACTTGTGATCTGTCTGTCAAATAAATAAATAAAATCTTTTAAAAAAATCATCTCTGTGAATAAATCCAAAGCTTATGGTGAAATACCCTTTTATATCCTATAAACTCTCTCTCTCGCCCTTCTTGCCCTTACCCTCTTGCTCATCGCATCAGCTCTCTAGTCGAGACTTCTAGATGGGCAGGACAGTTTTGGTGCTGAACTGCATTTTCTTTTTCACTGTTGTTTTTCCTTCACACAAGCAAAGCATTTAATCTGTGTCTGAATTATTGTTTAGATTCTATTTCATTTACAAAAACATCCGGTCGTTGCAGTGGGACGGAAGAAGAGAAGTGTCCTCAGTAAAAGGATGTATGTTCGCATCCTAGCCTACAGCATTTAATAATTGGCATTAGCTTTCAAGGAAGCTATGGCTCATACTCCAAGTTCCGTTTGCTCTTCCAACTGGACAAAATATAGACACAGACTCACTCAGCTAAGTAATTGGATTCACTACCTGGAATATTTAAATTGTTTTCAGACACTGGAAAATGGCTTAAGAAGATTAAAGAAAAATACCCTGGAGGATAACAGGCTATAATTTACTAGGTGGAAAATCTTTTCAGCAAGAAGAACACCTTATTCTCCTATAATTCCTCCTGTTTAAGAGATGTCTTCGTCATTTGGACCTAAATTTCTCTAGATCCTGACAGCTCAGGTTGACCCCAGTGGGTTGTTCTTATCAAATCTTTTGAATGACACCCAGGACATATAAATTGATACGATAATGTCCTCCATCTGAAGATACCCATGTTTTCAGTAAGATTATTAATATAAGTGTTTGAAGGCGATGGGGGGGTGTCACTTTTAGTTCTGGGGTCCGGGGCTCGTGAGAAACCCTTGAGATCCGGGTCTGGGCTAAGCTCTGTCCCGGTTGGCAAAAGACGTACATAAATGGTGGGGGAAAGCTTTGCCAGGTCTGTTCCAAGCTGAAGATTCCAGCCAGCTCAATTCCCAAAAAAAAACTAGCCCTCCCCATTTGCCCGCAGGCCCACTGAGCACTCCTAGACCCCTCAGTGCTCCCCTTTCTGCCCTCTAGTCTTCCCCAGTTGTGTCCTCACCGGCCCTTCTCAAGGCCCCCTCACTCCCGAGCCAGGCGCTGAAGTTTGGCACCAGCGACCACCTGTCGGCTGGACCGCTGGTTCTCCGCCGCGTGGGCTCCATTAAGAGCGCCAAGAGGGTCTGTAGTCACTGAACAATTTCGGACTTCGAGGCCGTACCTTCTTGAGAAGGGGCAAAAGAGGTAATGGGGGGGTGCGTCTGCGGGCGGAGAGGGGCGCGCCTTGGTCACACCCCAGCGCTCTCCAGCTGGTCCCAACTTCACACTTTCCAAACTCTCAGGGCCGTCGCCTGGCAAAGCCTGTCCCTCCTGCTCCACTGGCCCCAAAGACAGAAGACCCTCTGGGGGCGCCTACCAGACCCGGCCAGGAGGCAACTCCCGAACCCGTGGAGTGCAGGAGCGCGCGCGAAGCCGCTGCTCTCTGCCAGCCACCTCGGCAGCGGCCACCCCGCGCGCCCTGAGGCCGCCCGGGCCGGATCCCGAGCGCCCATTGCATAACGCGCCCCTCGCCCCACCCCCACGCAACCCGCCCCGCGGCGGGCCCCGTGCCCCGCGCCCCCGTCCCCGCCCGCGCCCCCAGTCCGCCGCCCCCGACTTACATCATCCCACTTGACGAATTTGATGCCCTTCTTGAGGCTGTCGGACACGCACACGGGCTTGAGTTGCAAAGCGTGCACTCCGGGCTGAGCCCCGGCCATCTGGGCTCATCGGGGCTCCGGGCGGCCCGGGCGAGCGCGGCAGCGACGGGGCTCGGGGCGCGGGCTCCTTTCTGGGCTCGCGAGGCGCTCGACTCTGCTCCCCCGCCGGCCTCCCCCGGCCTCCCGGCCTCCGCACCTCCTCCGGCGCGGCTCAGCAGGCGGGGCGCGCGGGGGCCAAGCGCCGGGCCATGCCCCGGGCGGGACGCGGGGTCGGGCGCCCGCGGTGGCTGTGGAACCTCGGAGGGCGAAGGGAAGCCGAGCCGGGCTGCCGAGGCTGCCAGCTACCGCCGGGTACTGCTCCTCCTCCGCCGCCGCCTCGAAGCGTACCATTCAGCACATCCTCTATACACAGAGGGAGAGCGCGAGTGACACACGCTCGGCGCCCCCCCCCCCGCTCCTTCCCCTCCTCCCTCCTCCTCCCGCCCCGCTTCCCCGCCACCCTAGCTGGCTCGGTCCCTCCTTCCCCCGGCGGCTTCCAGCCCAACTTTGCGCGCTGGGTCAGGCGCCGGGAAGCGGGGACGCAGCGGCACCTCCCGGCTCCTGGGCCCCACTGCAGCCAACGCCTGCGCCGCCCGCGCGCCCTCTGAGCATGCCCCATGCCCCGGTTGCAGGGGTGCCCGGGGTGCTCACGAGCCGCGCGCTCCCTAGGGCTTTCCGGGTAACTTGCTCCTGAACCTGGAATGTCTTCGGCTCCAAACTGCCTTGGGAAAGGGACGGGTCGGGAGGGATCAGAGAAGCAACCCCTGACTGGAGCTCTCCAGCTTCGGCCACAACCTAGCTCTTTGCAAAGACAATTATTATTTATTGGTAGAAAAGAGAGCAGTTGAGAGGCGGCGTGAGATCTCTTTGGGGAAACCTTGTGGCTCCTGAGAGTTTGCAGCGCGCTGGTCTTGAAGCAGAGGCATGTGGTTTAGTTGTGCTTTTGAGAAAGAAAGCCCATCCTGGGAGAAACAATGGTTTTGTTTCCCATGGAGACAGAAGGCCCCCTCTCCTCTCCACGTGGTGTTTGTGTGTGTGTGTTTGAGAGACAGAGACAAAGAGAGGTGTCTTACGGTGTCTTACTTGCTCATTTAGTAACATGAGTTTAAGAATGTCCACATCCAACGAACATTTCTTGTTTCTTAAAAAGGAGAGAGACCCACCAGAGTAGGTAAAATTTAAGATTGGTAATACCAATGTTTAAGAGGATATAAAGCAACTGGAACTCTCATCCCTTGCTGGAGAGAGTATAAAATGGTAAAGCCATTTTTGAGTAGATTTTCATAAAAAGTTAAACATGTACTTATCATAAAACCCAGGACTTTCCCAAGAGAGATGAAAACATATGTTCACACAGACTTATGTAACAGTACTCGTGGATTTCTTCATCATAGCCCAAATTGGAAACTACATATGCCAATGGACAAGTTTAAGGGGAAAACAAACAATGGAATGCCCAAACAATGGAATACTATTGAGCAGTAAAAAGGAATGGGTGTGTACCACAAGGAAGTGCAAGCTCTAAACCTACTAGATGAAGCTGGATATTACACTTCATGATTCCATTTGAGGAATCCTGGAATAAGGAAATTAGCCTATATTGGCAGAAAGCAGGTCATTAGTTGCTTGTGGCCAGGAATGGGCAGGGATTGACAGAGAAGGAGCACCAGGGAACTTTTGGGGCTGTTGGAAATAATCTGTATCATGCAAGTACATATTTGTCAAAATTCATAGAACTAAAATTATTATATATTTTTTATTTTCTATTGTTTTATTTTTTATTTTTTATAAACATATAATATATTTTTATCCCCAGGGGTACAGGTCTGTGAACCGCCAGTTTACACACTTCACAGCACTCACTATAGCACATACCCTCCCCAATGTCCATAACTCCACCCCCTCTTCCAACCTAAAATTATTATATTTTATCAGAAATAAAATTTATCTTGGGGTGCCTGGGTGGCTCAGTGGGTTAAAGCCTCTGCCTTTGGCTCAGGTCATGATCCCAGGGTCCTGGGATCTAGCCCCACATCAGGCTCTCTGCTCAGCAGGGAGCCTGCTTCCTCCTCTCTCTGACTGCCTTTCTGCCTACTTGTAATCTTTGTCAAATAAATAATTAAAATCTTAAAAAAAAAAAAAAGAAAGAAAATTTATCTCAATAAAACTGATTTTTTTTAAAAAAAAGACGAAACAGTATATGAACTAAGAAAGAATAAGAGAAATCTTTCTTTCTCTTAAGCATTGTTCTCTCTGTCCTCTGCCCCTAGGGCCTTCCAGGACCAGTGTTTATAAACTAAGTAAAAACATTACCAAAACTCCAATGGGGAAATTTGTTATTAAATAGTTCAGTGAATTCAAAAATATGTATTGAGCACCAGCTATATATTAGACACTCTAAGAATCACCAGGGATAACCTGCTGAACCTGACCCCTTACTCCTGCTCTTCTTCAGGGAGGTGGGGACAGGGGCAGGAAGCTCGCCTTACCCTTGGAAGCCACTTGCTAGAGAGAATCCCTGTAAAGACTGACTTGTTTCATCTGGATAACATGTTTCTAAACTAAAACCTGAGTAAAATTCTCCATAGACCTTCTAATCGGCAGCCCTGTCTTGTCAGTTACCTTGCAAAAGGCACCAGATGTGATCCCAAGTTGCTTTTCCTTACTTTAGAGGATGCAGCAAGACTTCCTCCAGGGTCTCTGGCCTTTTCAATTGTCCTTACAATGGATCCCACCAGAGTGGTTCTTTCGTCTTTCCTATTCTGTCTTTTCTCTTTATTTGTTTTTTCTTTCCTCTTGTAATCTTTCCATTATCTACAGGAAGGATTCTTGGTTAAATAGGCTTTACCCACTAGAGTGTCTTAGGAAGGCAAGACAGACAAGAGATGTGTCTTCTAGAAGAGGAATTTGGAGGATTAAAGATGGACTGTAGCCAAACGAAAAGATAGACCTAGCTTCTGTGGTGCCTTCCTTGTTCTCCATGCCCCTTTCTGTATCCACACACTTTGCCATGTGACCTTGCAGTTTTCAACTAGATGCTTATGACTTATCCACCCCATTAATGTTAGACTGTAGCACTTGCTTTGGCCAATGGGATTTAGGAGATGTGATATGAGCAAAGGCTTGAAATATGCTTTTGAGATTGGGCTTTCCCCCTTGGGTTTCTTGTCATTGCCATGAGATTAACACATCTCAAGGGGCCATATGGGGCGGACCAATGTCTCATCTCCAGCTTGGAGGACAACCTAACAGAACCCATGCAACTTTGCCAGAACACAGCCAACCTGCAGACTTGTGAACATGACAATAGATGCTCATTGTTGAATGTTACTGAGCTAGAGGGTCATTTGTTAGATATGATTATGGTAGCAATAGCTGGTTGAGTCATTCATATAGTATTCTTGTTCCTTCCTAGCTGTCGTTGTGAATGTGTGTATAAGAAAGAGAATCACGCTGTAGAATTCTGAAGAGTGTTGGTCTTTCAAGACAAACGTGGGCTCCCAGAAATTCCCATGTCCACGAGAGGATGCAGTTTGATCCAGGAAGTCTACGAAATAAATCTCTTCAACGTGTACAATGAGGCTTGAGACAGGTTGGTTCAACCCCCTCATTTCCCACATCTCTGGGTAAGCATACAAGGCATACAAGGCACCTGTCCTTCTGGATGGTGGCGACACTCTCTCCCCTGAGGACACCCTTGAAGGCAAGAGAGTGCCTCACCTGCTCAGAGGGACTGTGGCAAAGCTGCCTTCCTGCAACCCCCACCACGTGTATCCTCAGTGGGGAACAAGTGGGAGAAGCCAGAACCCCACCCCACCCCCAACAGCATGAGGACCCTCGTCCCTTCTCTGGGGCTGAGGGGCTTTCTCCCAGGGCTACATCAGAGGTTCCCATAGATGCCCAGGTGTGGAGGTCCAGGGTGTGGGGATTTTTGTCATACAGAGGGACCTGTAGGGACATCCAAAATTGTGTGAGCCAGGCCTATGATCCATCAAGTTCAAGGTTCCGTTCTGTCTTTAAAACAATAGAAAGTTCTGTATTGGGGTTTTGGTTTTGTTTTTTTGTGAGAGCACAGAATTGCCCTTCAGAATGTCAGCGTCGGGGAGTTGACAAAGCTGACCTTTATTGGGTAACCTTTATTGGGTACTTACTATAGGCTAAGCAATCCCCAGACACTCAGTAACATAACACTTACTATTCAGTCGCACCCTCCCACTCTCTTTTTCTTGTAAGCAAACCTGTATTTGATTCAGATGCTTGAGGAAGGTGGCTCCATCCTCTTCCCAGGGAATAAACTATTATCTGTCTATTCGTCTAAACCAGTTATAGAATCCTATTCTCCTTTATCTTTGATTGGTTTAGGAGATGGTTAAGAGACCCAAATCTGACCAATGAATTAAAAAGATAGGGCTCGGGGCACCTGGGTGGCTCAGTGGGTTAAAGCCTCTGCTTTGGGCTCGGGTCATGATCCCAGGGTCCTGGGATGGAGCCCCACATCAGGCTCTCTGCTCAGCAGGGAGCCTGCTTCCCTGTCTCTCTCTCTGCCTGCCTCTCTGCCTACTTGGGATCTCTCTCTGTCAAATAAATAAATAAAATATTGGGAAAAAAAAATAGGGCTGTAGGGAAGCATTTCTCTCCCCGAAACTCTCTCTCTCTTGCAGTACATTGTTGTGTAAAGAGACTGGCCAAGCAGAAATATGCAAATATGGCCCTTCCTGAGCTTGTTAATTCTTCTATCATTTCTAGATTTCCTGATAAGTGAGGTAATAAGTGTCTTTATTGCTTAAGCCATGTTGTTATTCCCAAATGATATGGTGGACAATATTATTATCCCCGACTTTACTAACTGCAAAGTTGAGTCTTGGAGGGATGAATTAACATGGTCAAGGTTGCACAATTTAGAAGTGAGACTGAGACCAAAGAACACCGACTTTAGAACTTGCCCCTTCACCGCCTGCTAGTCATTTCTAGAACCTACAACTCAGATCTGAGCAATTTCTCCCTGCTTTCAACCACAATATGGTATAAATATTCCCAATTTCCCTAGAAAACTATGGTGTGTCACCTGAGTCTCTTATAATTCACTTCTGGCTTGCCATCATGGGCAGAACAGGTGTTTTAATTTGAACAGACATACTTTCTAGTAGCCAGTTCTACCAACTGCTAGCTGTGTGTCCCTGCAAAAGTCTCTTACCCATTGGAATATTTCCATTATTGTATATCCATACAATAGCCTAATATGGTAATGGGCAAAGAATGGTGGTGATCAAAACTTACTCTGTTCCATACACTGTTGTAAGAGCCATCACACTTTTAGTTCATTAATCCTCACATGAACCCATCACCTGGATTATTATTCTTATCTCTATTTTATAGTGGAGAAAACTGAGTCAGACAAGGGTTAAGTGTTAGTCCACGATTTTTCAGCTGGTATTGGAAGAACCAGGATTCAAACCCAGACAGTTTGGTTCTAAGCCAGTACATGGACTCACCACACTATGCTATGAAATCATGTGTGTGATCTTCTGTCACATAGTGCTAAGGGGTGGTAGGTAATGCATTTATAACTATTCCAAAAGTGTACTCTATTGCCTTTATGTGCCTTAGAATAACTTTTTATGAACAGTATTCAAAGACAACAGCCTAATTCTGGAGTCTGAGATCTAGTCAACTTCTTTTTGCTTGCATGGGTTCTCTAAACTTTAATTATACCCATTTTAGTCTCTAACCTGCTGGAATTCAAAAGCTCGTTTCCATTATGAATAAATGAGTTCTAATTGCATGTAAGCATCAGATTCCTCTAACTCTACCCTTTCTGGAATAACAGAGAGATATGAAGAAAAACTTCTCAGAACCAGCTTTAAAATAACTACATCTGGGTTACATTAAGTAGTCTTTGGCACATGAAACCCTCCATGTGTCCTACTCCATACCATTTCCCTGCCTGACTGACTGTAATGAGGAGGACCCCCATGGTGACCTTGGGAGCCATGTGTTGAAGAAGGCAGAGCCTCTGTTAGCCTGGGTCCCTGGGTGGTGGCAGGGTGAAGGTCACCCTGATGAGTTGCTCACCTGCTCAGTTCAGTTATGTGAACCAGAAATACGCTTTCAGAGTACGTAAGCTGAGAAGTAAATATCATTAGTATCATTAGTATCATATTTATAGTTCACATCAATATAAGAGATAAGGTTTATACATCTTAGATGGTAAATAAGAACATGCATCATGATGAAATTGCCAAGTTCTGACTCAGTGAGATCTGTTATCAAGTAAAACACTAAGATAGGCAGAGGATCAAAAGAAACTTAAAATGATCACCAGCACATGGGGAAAAAAAAAAAAAAAAAACCCTATACTTTTTTCTTCCCTGGAGGCTCTTATTTGAACCCTTTCTTAATAGCACAATGCATTTTGTCTACATTCTATCACACAAAAGAAAAAAGCTTTCAGATTGATTTAGTTATGTTACAAAAATGGTGGGATTTTTTTTCTTTTGGAAAAACAAGAAAAATGACCTGATGTTCATTTAAGCTCCATTTTATCCTTCATGTAAAGCAAAAGCTTTCATTGAAATCTGGCTGATCGCCTTAAACACCATTTAAAAAAAAAAAAAAGAATTTGGAATTGCAGTTCCAAAAATGTTTAAAGAGAGACACTCCCAGCAGAATCTGATTTTCACAGAAAATGCAGGAAGGAGTGAGGACCACAGAAGCAAAGCCTTGGGACAGATTGGAAGCATTGAAGAAAGAACCTCTTCACCTCACCCTTCATCCCTCCTGCCATCATCAGACTCTCCGAAGTGTCAAGATACAATTTTCAAGAGCCAGTTTCTCTTCCAGACATGTATCTGCACTG
The DNA here is from genome assembly GCF_964662115.1 of Mustela nivalis. Classification (NCBI taxonomy): domain Eukaryota; kingdom Metazoa; phylum Chordata; class Mammalia; order Carnivora; family Mustelidae; genus Mustela; species Mustela nivalis. The sequence continues at coordinate 111,625,797 of NC_139027.1, forward strand.
TTCTATAAAAATAAACGTCAGCACACCCATAATCCTCTCTCACTTCAAATATAACCACCAAGCTTTGAGTCTCTAGTGATATCTCGACAGAATTTAAAGGGAATTTCTTTTTACTTTTGAGCTTTTGAACACAATGAATGGATTCACACTTTGGGGAAAAAAAAATCCTTTGGCCTACTGACTGGTTTCAGGTAATAATCCTTTTCCTGATTAAAGTAGAGTTAAATGTTGTACCTCTTCTTGTTATAGAAAGATTTCAGTCACCATTTACTAATCCAAAATATGGAGTCTTCTGTATCAGCCCTTGTTGTTTTCTGGGTCTTTTAACAAACAATGACATGGCTTTATTTCCAGTCGGGCTTTTTTTTTTTGTCTGACATTCTCTCATTTCACTGTCATTGCCCCCACCTTAGCAATCTAAGAGCAAACTCTTTGGTTATAACTATTCACATTATTATTTAAAAACATACGAAGGCAGTGAGGGAAATTTTCTTTTCTAAAAGGCTCTTTGGAGAGATTCAAGTTGTCCATCCAGTATCCATTCTCCCAGAACCCATTAGCAATAGGACTCTGTTGATTAGAAACCTCCAGAGTTCCATACGGGGAGATTTGCAACTGGCCTCATTACCCAGCTCCAGCAAGGAGGATGGTGGGGCGGGGTGGGGGAGGAGTGGGGGGGGGTGGGAAGGGGACTAGGAGAAATAAAAGAAAGAGGTAGACCCTCTTTAGGTAGATCGATCAGATGGTAGCAGGTTTAAAAAGCAAAGGAACTTATTCAAGTCATGTCCTGGTGGCAGAAGTAGAAGGAGTTCCATCAGAACCTTAAAAGTTTATATAGAGGCCTTGCCTTAGTCCAGTCACATGTGTGGTCCAGGTTTCCTCAACAACACCTTAACTCTGCAGGCTGTATCTTTGAAAATGGTTCCTACTGTGGGAAAGGTTGGCAGAATATACATTCTGGAATAGGAGAGGGAGTGAGGAGATTCTGATTGCCTGGGTCCGGCTCGTGGGTCAATCCATGGTCATGTCCTCTTGATGACCTCCTCCAACAGACCTCAATTTAATTTGGAATAGAAATGTGCTCTGCTCACCTTCCCTCCTTCCTCCTTCCTCCTTCTTGGCCATGCAATGGCCACTTGATGGCCAAAGAGCAAGCCAGAAGCTGACCTTCAGAATGGAAACCAGGAGATAGACTGGTAGAGCAGAAAGAATTCCTTAGATCTCCAAACCATCACATTACCCTGATCATCTAGATTTTAAATGAGAAGGGAAAAAAAGAAGTCTCTACCTTGTTTAAGTCCATATAATTTGGGGGTGTTCAGCCCAGGCAGCCACAACTGACCCGAACTGATAGAGAAGCAAACACCAAATGCTCTGGTGGCTTCTAGTGTTATTGTTTTGCTCTACATCAGTCTTCAAATACCTTCCAATGCTCTGCACTAGCAGGTTGGGAAAAATGTCCTTGTTTTTTTCCATGTATTTCCTTCCCCAGGGTTTTTGTTCCTGAAGAAATTGCTGGTTCTCAGTCATTCCACCAATTCAAGATCAGCACAGAAACACTGGTTTTCATAGAAAAGAATTGTACTCAAAGTATTTGTAAGGGTAAATAATGAGTAGCGTAGTGATGCATTTTATTAAAAGTAAGCCCTGATGCTACAGTAGCAGCCACATAATTAGAGATAGTTGTCACTATGTAAGTCAAGCTACGATGATTTACAGAGACTGTGAAGTTTTGCTTTTTCTCACTTAAAAACCATCTTTTACATTAATGTTGACATTATAATATTCTAGGGAACTGACAGAACAAGGGCTTGACAATTTCATTCTTCATCGAACTAAACAGCATGACTCAAAGGAAAGAAATACACTCCAGTTCCCTTCCAGTTTTAAAGGCTGAAATAAATAAATAATCCCCCAGCACTGTTGACCAGACTTTATAATGCCAAACCGAATCATATAGATAAAGAATAATGTTGAGCTGGGATTTTGTATTCACAAAAAAAGTGCCAGGGTCCCACCTCATGGCAGATTAAAAAAAAAAAAAATTGAATCGATTTGTACATGTATGTTAGGTAGATTAAGATATTTTATAAATATATATGCATTTCCCTACTGTATATTACCTCCATTGGTACATATTAAATATCAGACTCCCATATACAGATATGTACAAAGAGCAGAGAACAGCTAAGCTAAGCAACAGATGGCAGTGATTATGTTACAAATTAAAAAAGAAAAATAACTTGGAAAACGGTTTACATAAAATTGCAGCAAAAAAAAATTTCAATATGAAGTTGCAGAAACACCCCCTATTCTTGACTGCAAAGAAAAAAAATTGAAAATGTTTTAAAAACAAGTTCTCGCTTTTGTTTTGGGGAGTGGTTAAAAAAGAAAAATTAAGTTGCAAATAAACACAAGGGAGAGAACCTCCCCCGCTGGAACAAATTATAGTCTGTTATTCGAGCTATGTTGCCCCTGATTCTTACAAAGGCTGAAACAATGTAATTCTAATCTTACCCAGTGAAGATAATCATCTCCCCTGTTACCTATTCAAAATAATTTATTAGGAAGAATATCCTCTTTAGTTGTAGGTCAAGGATGGGCATCCCTGTAAAGTAAAGATTGGAGAGTAAGTATTTTAGATTTTGCTGTTCATATGATCCTTTATCACAACTACTCAGCTCCATCATTGCAGACTGAAAACAGCCGTAGACAGTATGCAAATGAAAGAGTGTGCCTGTATGCCAATAAATTTTTTTTAAGGATTTATTTATTTATTTATTTATTTATTTGAAAGAGAGCACACGCCCACCAGCAGGGTGGGGTGGGGGGTGGCGAGGTCAGTGAGTGGTAAGTGGCAGGGGCCAGGACAGGCAAAGAGAAAGAACCTCAAGCAAACTCTCTGATAAGCATACAGCCTGAGGCAGGACTGGATCTCACAACCCAGAAATCATGACCTGAACCAAGAACAAGATGCTGAACCAAATGGGCCACGAAGGCGCCCCCAAAAGACTATTTACAAAAGCAAGTGGAGGGGCGCCTGGGTGGCTCAGTGGGTTAAGCCGCTGCCTTCGCTCAGGTCATGATCTCACCGTTCTGGGATCGAGTCCCGCATCGGGCTCTCTGCTCAGCAGGGAGCCTGCTTCCTCCTCTCTCTCTGCCTGCCTCGCTGCCTACTTGTGATCTCTCTCTGTCAAATAAATAAATAAAATCTTTAAAAAAAAAAAAAAAAAAAAAAAAGCAAGTGGAAGCCTGGATTGGCCCGTAGATAGCAGTTTGCAAACTCCTGCTGTACAGGAAGAAGTAAGCTCCAGATTTCTTGAAACTCTTTCAAAGTAACTGGGCAAAGGGGCATCTGAGTGGCTCAGTTGGTTTAGCATCAGACTCTTGATCCTCAGCTCAGGTCTTGGTCTCAGGGTTGTGAGTTCAAGCCTGGCGTTATGGAGCCTACATGAAAGAAGGAAGGAGGGAAGGAAGGAAGGAAGGAAGGAAGGAAGGAAGGAAGGAAGGAAGGAAGGAAGGAAGGAAGGAAGGAAGGAGAGAGAAAGAAAGAAAGAAAGAAAGAAAGAAAGAAAGAAAGAAAGAAGGAAGGAAGGAAGGAAGGAAGAAAGAAGAAAGGAAGAAAAAGGAGGGAGGAAAGGAAGGAAGGAAGGAAAGAAAAAAAGGGGGCGGAGGGAGGAAGGATGGAAGGAAGGGAGAGAGAGGGAAAGGAAAGGAAGAAAGAAAAGAAAGGAAGAAAAAAAGAAATGAGCACTTGTTGCCTCATAAGTGTATCATTGCTGTATTTCTTTGTGGCCAGGAATGCATAGCTTTAATTCGAAAGGGTATGCTTTAATAAATTTTTTTAAAGATTTTATTTATTTATTTGACAGAAAGAAATCACAAGTAGATGGAGAGGCAGGCAGAGAGAGAGAGAGAGAGGGAAGCAGGCTCCCTGCCGAGCAGAGAGCCCGATGCGGGACTCGATCCCAGGACCCTGAGATCATGACCTGAGCCGAAGGCAGCGGCTTAACCCACAGAGCCACGCAGGCGCCCTGAAAGGGTATGCTTTAAAGAGTAAGCCTACATGATACAACAGATTTGAAGTAGGGTAGGGTATGTTTTATATATGAAGTCAAGCAACTGTCTGTCTAGGTGAATGCAAGTGAATATAAAATTTTGGCCCATAACAACCTAATAGCAGCAAACACTGCTTGGCAACAGCAAAATTCACAATAAAGAAAAATCTAAGGAAATCATCTTGCAAAATACATGTTCCCCATAAGATAATGTTTGGTGTATCTAATTCATAACTATTCAAATTAATCTTTCCTATAACCATGTGGGAAATGTGGTTATTAAAATAGCATTTCTCATTAGCATTTCTTGTATAAATGAAATATGAAACTGCACTAATCATATGTAGATAATAAGCTAACTCTCATTAAATATAGTTAAGATATGTTCTCTGAGGTTTCTCTTCAACTCCATACTTGTCCCAAGAAAGCGTGGTCATTCAAAAGGTGTTAATTGAGTTCCTACTGTGTGATAGGCAAGCTTTTAAACTATACAATTAGTTTTCTCTCTTTTATGCCAACCTATGAAATCTAGGAATTTGTAAATGAGAGGTTTATGGTGCCATTTATCACCTTGCTACTCAATCTGTGGTCCCCAGATGAGCATCCCTGGGGAGCTTGTTAGAGATACAGAATCTTGGGCCCCATCTCAGATCTGCTGTATCAGAGGATGCATGAGCCAAAAAGTCAAGGGCTGGGTGCACACACTGGAGTTGGAAAGCACCTATGTAGTGTATTAGAACCACAATCAAGTAAGTGCTTCTCCAAAGACCTGGAGTCCTGGTTCCAACATCCTTGGGACCAATTTCTTATCAAAGAAAAGCTTGGGGGCGCCTGGGTGGCTCAGTGGGTTAAGCCGCTGCCTTCGGCTCAGGTCATGATCTCAGGGTCCTGGGATCGAGTCCCGCATCGGGCTCTCTGCTCGGCAGGGAGCCTGCTTCCCTCTCTCTCTCTCTGCCTGCCTCTCCATCTACTTGTGATTTCTCTCTGTCAAATAAATAAATAAATAAATCTTTAAAAAAAAAAAAGAAAAAGAAAAGAAAAGCTTGGCATTGAGGCTACTCTAACTCTTTTAGTTTATAAAATAATCATAGAGCCTTCCAAGCATATATCATAAACCTCATCTACTGACATGTATATTCTTTCCAAGAATAGCTGAAGCCAACTCTGTATAATGGAGTAACACACTAAGTTTTGATGGATTGTCCAAGTTGGGCAAAAAGAATCCATGTTGATCTCCACTCCATGGATAACATACCAGTCAGCCAGCTACCCCTGTTAGGATATGCTTCTGTGTGCTCTGGTGGAAAGTTATGATTGAACTACATGAGAAAGCTAACATGCTACTTCATGTCCATACCCAGAAAATTCATTTGTCTTCATGCCTTTCCTCTTTCTCATCCCTGAATGTTGGGAGAATTGATTTTGTCCTCATGGTACAATGACCAGGGTTACTCAGAAAAAGGGCATTACATGATTCTGAGTTGCTCATACTTGATACTTGAATTTTTAAATATTGAGAGCATCTATTCACATAATTATTTATCTCCTTTGAATGTATTTAATTTTAAAAAAAGATTTTATTTATTTATTTGACAGACAGAGATCACAAGTAGGCAGAGAGGCAGGCAGAGAGAGAGGGGGAAGCAGGCTCCCTGCTGAGCAGAGAGCCCGATGCAGGGCCCGATCCCAGGGGCTCGATCCCAGGACCCTGAAACCATGACTTGAGCTGAAGGCAGAGGCTTTAACCCACTGAGCCACCAGGTGCCCCTGAATGTATTTAATTTTCGATCCTTCCTTTAGTTCAAAGACTTTTGTAAATTTTGATGAGACCAAGTATCGTCTTGGTCCCTTTTGGGATGCATATAATTGTAGTAATGAAGTATATCCTACATCTGTATATTTGTTTCTTTTTTTAAGAATTTGAGAGAGAGAGAGCATGAGAAGGAAGAGGGTCAGAGGGAGAAGCAGATTCCCCACTGAGGAGGAAGCCCAATGTGGGACTCGATCCCAGGACTCCAGGATCATGACCTGAGCTGAAGGCATTTGCTTAACCAACTGAGCCACCCAGGTGCCCTGTATATTTGTTTTTTATTCCAGAGGAAGGGACAGAAGTTGACAGTTGGTCACTGCTTTCTTGATGTTCAGCCTTTGCTGAAAGTTGCTTGACAGGTTTGGGTTCTCAAGAATGTGAGATTAAATCTACACATAAAAATTAGAGAAATAGCTGTAGTACTCACACAGGAAAAATAGGTTTCACATCTAGAAAATAGTGGCTGGTGATAGTAATGACATCAGTGCGTGCATGGGGGCAGTGTGTGCGCGTACACGTGCCCCCCCTAAACTGTTTATTGGGTAAATATTTGTCTATTTTTTCAGGACATTGAATCAATAAGAACAATGTCATAGCTACATTTAGGTTTTATGATCATCCAATTATACAAACACTTAATATTTAAGTGTCAAATAAATCTACAAGCCTCTTATAAAGAGAAGAGGCCTCCTGTCCCAACCCTATCCAATTTCCCTCTCTCCAGATATAAGTACTTTCCAATTATTCTACCTGATTATTTTGGCATTCAGTTTCACGTCATTAAATGTTATATTTAGCTTACTACTTAATGATTCCTTCTGTTCACTATCTGTTCATTTCTCAACATGGAAGATGAGGAACTTGCTCTTTGTCGGCATCTTTCCCCCATCTTTCTCCTGCCTTCCTTATCCCACCATGGGTGTAGATATATCTTCATTTTGTTTAGCTTTTATTTCATATTTATATTGTTATTCATATATATATATATACACATCACATATATGTATATGAATACATATGTACATGTAGAAATATAGCACACATATATTGTAATAATACATGATTACATTGTGTGTATGTATATATACATATGTGTATGCATGTGTATATGTGTGTATATGTGTGTGTATACACTATTCATAACTAAGTCATGCTTAGTTAGCTGTCATGATTACCTTTCATTCCTGTACACTTTTATTCTCAATGACTTGTTTTATCATTTGATCAGCTTGTAGTTACCACTAGTTTCAACAGATAGAACCTGAGTTGTTCAAAGCTTCTGTGGTATGCATCAGCACACCTACTAGTCTCTCAGTCTCTTCTTCTTGAAGAAGTCTTCTGCTGGGACTTCTCATGCTCTCCAATCTGGAGTCTCTGTCCTTCAAGTTCTGGACCACCATCTTCTGGAGCTTTCCCTTCCTCGGACTGAGAATTCCCTTTGTCTCATCACTGCATTGGAACTCTCCATGCTTGTCTTCATCATTTTTGCTTAACCCTTTTGATTTTAAGGATTTTATCTTTAGGTAGCTTCCTGTCAGTGTGTTAGAGATATAAATTATTTGAGAGTTGACATATATAAAAATGTTTTTACTCTGCCCTTTACGATTAATTGATATTTTGGCTCAATAGAAACATTCTAGTTGAGAAGCATTTTGTCTTAGAATTTAGAGGGCTTTTTCCCATTGTCTTTTTTTTTTTTTTAAGATTTTATTTATTTATTTGATAGGGATTACAAGTAGTCAGAGAGGCAGACAAAGAGATAGGAGGTTCCCCACTGAGCAGATGCGGATGCGGGGCTCAATCCCAGGACCCTGAGACCATGACCTGAGCCAAAGGCAGAGGCTTCAACCCACTGAGCCACCCAGGAGCCCCTTCAATTGTCTTTTTGCTGTCAGTATTGCTTTAGAGAAATTTGACTTCCTGTCTTGATTTTCCATGTGAAAATATTTCTTTGTTTCCTCTATGGAAATCTATTGAATCTTCTTTTTGTCCCCAGTGGTCTGAATTTACATGAATTTTGGACTATGGGTTATTTTTATTCACTATAATGAGCATTTATTCACCACACTTTCAAAAATTGTGGGAAAATGTTCCCGAATTCTGGGAAGTGATCTAGAATTACTTTATTGATTACTTTCCCCTTTTGAACTTCTCTCTTTCTGGAACACCTTCTGTATTGGATATTGGACCTTCTAGAACATTCCTCTGATTTTCTTATCTTTTCCTTCCTGTCCTCACGTCTTTGTCTTTTTGCTGTACTTTCTGTGCTATCTCCTCAGTTACACTTCCAACCCTTCTGTTTTGGTTTTCCTCTCTGTCATGTTTTTAATTTTGAAGAGCTCTTTTTTGTGCTCTGAATGATCATTTTTATAGCATTTCTGGCTCATTTCCAATTCTCTCCATAATGATAATTTATTTTTTAATGGCTAGTCTTTGTTCCCACCTGTTTGCTTTCTCCTGCTTGTTTTACCTCTGTTTTTCATATCAGACACTTCCCACAGATATGTGGTGACCTTTGGTTGGTAGTTAATTTTAAAGAGTTGGAGCAAGGAAAAAAGCTGATTGAAAGCTCTGAATACATGGGCAGAGCTTACAAAGTCTGGCTCATACTGTAAAATGATCAGACTGGGCTGTTTCCTTGAGTAACTTCAATATCATCATATCTAGTCTTTTCTCTCATAATTGTCAGTTTTCCCAGCAAAGATTCTCCCACAGGTTAGGATATCGGCATAGTGTAAAATAAGTGTGACTTCTAGCTATCGTTATTTTAAAAAAGCTTAGGAAATATTTACTTTAGGCACATGACCTCCTGTGTAACTATAGTAATCATATGAGATAAATGACATTATTATCTGCAACTTACAGGTGAGGAAATGAGGTTTAGGGAAATGGATCGCCTCCTTCTCAATGTTATATAGTGAGTACTGTGGGACTCAGGATTCGAATCCAAAACAGCTTTCTCCAATATAGGTTTAACAATGTTATTTTAGAATGCTATAAGTGTCTCAGTTAATTAAATATATGAATTCCACGAACAGGAGGTTACAATAGATAATCAGTAAGATTGGATAAATAAAAGCCAAACAGAGCTCTGAAACCAAAGCACGGCCCAAGACTTTCATCTCCACAGGTAGCATGCAGATTTGCACAGGCCCATGGGTTCAAAAACAGTTCAGCCCACTGCAGAGAATGAAAACTTGAAACAAGAATTCAAATTAGAGCTTCGGATGGCAAACCACTGGGTTAGCTTATATATAACTCTCACTCAATGTGTGCTCTCTCTGTTAACTGACGTTTTTAAAGCCCGATGATAATGTTGCAGGAAAGATTATTTTTCTACTGCATGATTATTTGAAAAGCTGTTGTCTACTCTGAATACATTACTCTAACTTGTAACTCCAAACATTTTCTGAGGGGTAACTGTGGCTAGGTAGCTCCCTCAGCTGTATTCGGAAGTATCTAAAACCATCGCAGGGGCTGTAGTCACTGTTTGGTTTTGTTTTATTCAATTGATATATAATTGACATAATACATATTAGTCAGATGTACAACATAATGATTTGATATCGGAGTATATTGCAAAATGATCACAAATCTAGTTCCCATGTTTTGCCGCACATGTTCACAATTTTTTCTTCTGATGAGAACTTTCAAATACACAATTATTATTACTTACAATATGCAATATACAATAATATTCACCATAGTCACCAGGCTGTAGATCCCATGACTTATTTATCTTATAACTGGAAGTTTATACCTTTTTTTTAAAAAATATTTTATTTATTTATTTGAGAGAGAGAGAGTGAGAGAGAGCATGAGCGAGGAGAAGGTCAGAGAGAGAAGCAGACTCCCCATGGAGCTGGGAGTCCTATGCGGGACTCGATCCCGGGAATCCAGGATCATGACCTGAGCCAAAGGCAGTCGTCCAACCAACTGAGCCACCCAGGCGTCCTTTTGAGCGCATTCATGCATTTCCCCGTCCTCCCACTGATTCCTTAATTGTATTATTTTACATTTTCTGTACTGATTTAAGTGATTTCATTGCAATTATCTAGTTTTACTTTCCCAATAATACCTTCTAATTTTATTTTCTCCATATCCAATACATTTTTAAAGAAGATTTATTAATTTTTTTGAGAGAGAGAGCACACTGGGGAGGGCCAGAGGGAGAGGGAGAGAGGTCTCAAGCAGGCTCCATGCTCAGCGCAGAGCCCAGCACAAGTCTGGATCTCAAGACCATGGGATCCCCCACCTGACCAAAACCAAGAATCGGACACTTAACCCACTGTGCCTCCTAGGCGCCCCTCTGTATTCACTATTTACGCAAGCAAAAAACTTTTGTTATTAACAAAGACCTAACAAAAAATGTTATTGTCATTCATCTAAATTCCTCTTTGAAGCTCTGTGTTTAAATGAGGAAGTAGTCTAAGGGCACCTGGGTGGCTCAGGCAGGTAAGTGTCTACCTTCCGCTCAGGTCATGATCCCAGGGTCCTGGGACTGAGCCCCACATCGGGCTCCCTGCTCAATGGAGAGAGAGCCTGCTTCTCCCTTTCTGTCTGCTACTCCCCCTGTGTGTATGCTCTCTCTCTTTCTCAAATAAATAAATAAAATCTTAAAAATAAATAAATAAAAATAAATGAAGAAGTGGTCTACAGAAGCAAGGAATTGTAACCACCTCCCTCCACTCTGTCACAGACATACCTTTCGGTATTTAGAGATGTTAGTAAATATGCTGTATAATTATCCTTTGTATTAGGGCCCCTATTTTCAAATATGATTAAGTAACAATAGCCTTCCTCCCTCTAAAAATACAAGCAAGCAAGATGAAAAAGTTCAGAAAATGACATCCATCGATTCTGTAAATTAAATCCAACATGTGAAATAAATCGCAGTCTAAGAATTATCCTGTTATAAGGGTGGCTGAGAAGGGTATCACATCACCATTTAATGCATCTGATTGGTTTACTGAAGTAGCACAAATGGGTTGTTTCTGATTTTTTAAGATACATGCCGGCAGAATTCATACATTTACAAAAATAGTTGGCATATCTTACAGATCCCTCTAAATACAAATGTGGCTTTCTGTATGCAAGCTGCTTGTTGTAGTAGCAGACTGGTGTAACAATGTCTTTAGTTTTCTGAGCTTCATAGATGTTTATAAGCCTTTAGCTATTACTCCTAAGAAAATTCAAGTAGAGTGGTGTGGTAGACTGAAAGCAAAGAAGGCTTTGATTCTCTATCCCTCTCTGGATCTATACTTTCTGCAATGTCCTTTTGCAGCTTCTCCCATCTAGCAGCAGAGTATTTGCCCACTCCTCAAATCTGGGCTGGTGTTGTGACTTAGTGTGCCCAGAAAAATGGTACAGAAGTGCAATATGCCAGCTCTGAGCCCCAGCCTCAGCCATGTCCAGCCACCATGGGCTAAGCCCCGGATGTGAGAAACCAATGAAGAACTTACTCGTTCCAGCTGAACTCATCCTACACCAGCTTAGGGCCAGCCTACCCCCAAATATGTGAGAGAACCTGGCCAAGGTCAACAGAGCTGCCTCCCCACATGTAACTGATTGCAAATGTATGAGTCTATCCAGCTAAGACCAGAAGACCTGCCCAGCTAACCCACATACTCATAAGCAGTAAAAATATCTGTTGTTTTAACCCACTGGGTTGGGTGGTTTCTAACAGTATTGTTGCAGGAAGAGATAAATGATATGAGTGTGGATATCCCTAGCTATTAATTTAGAATCTTACAAAGCTCATAATAGACTTTGTAAAAATCAGTTCTTTAGTATTCTCTTTCTTTGCAAATCCAGAGTTTGCTTCCACTTAACCAAAATTATTCAGGTCATGACTTTCCTATGCTCTTTGGAGAAATCCTAAAAAATTCCATTTTCATGGACTAGAATTCTGACTCTAATATTAGTCAAGAGTAACAAAACACTATTTACGTAACTTCAAAATAAATTGACGTATTAAATGTTATGAGTCATCATCTACACTAAACTAAGGAATAACTTTCATTTTTATAATACTTGATTTTTTTAAAGTGTGTATTCTTTTATATTCTTATATATCCAGAGACAATTCAGGAGGTAAATGTTCTTATCATCCTCATTTCTCACATAGGAAATCTGAACCTTAAAAACCAATGAATGGGGGAAGGGAGGGAAAAATGAAACGTGATGGGACTGGGGAGGGAGATAAACCATAAGAGACTCTTAATCTCTGGAAACAAACTGAAGGTTGCTGGAGGGGAGAGAGGTGGGAGGGATGGGGCGGCAGGATGATGGACACTGGGGAGGGTATGTGCTATGGGGAGCACTGTGAATTGTGTAAGACTGATGATTCACAGACCTGTATCCCTGAAACAAATAATACATTATATGTTAAGAAAAGAAATAGAAAATAATAGTTTAAAAAAATGAGTGTCTTTTCCACTTTCACACAATTTTTCACGATAGGTTGAAATAAAAGTACCTTTCTTCTAGTCTAATTAAAGCAGGTTATTTCATGAGCCCCATGAAATATAAACCCTTTCAAATATTTCATATTAATATTTATGTTCAATAGCAATATACTACATGGTTATAATAACTTATAATTAAATAGCACTTTAGGGATTTCAAAACCCTGACAATGCAGGAAGGGCAGTTAAATATCTCTTTCCATAGATGGAAATACTGAAGTTTAGAAAGGTTAATGAGTTCACCAGGGTCCTACAATGATGGGACCAGATGTGTTTTCTCCCAGTTTTTAGACACCAATACCAGAAGCTTGAGTCTGACCCTTTGCTTGAAAGAGATTTATTCAGGTCATTTCCTTTAATATTCTGCATGTTACAAGTTGCACACCAACACAGCTGAGATCATCATGGCCCTAGAGGAAAAGCCATGCCAAGTAAGAAGACTAGTGTTGGGTGAGCCATGTGAAGACTTTGCAAGTTAGGACTCACTCAGACACACCACACAGAAGGACCTATTCATGAAGAAATAGACCAAACTGATTCACTGGCTTCAGCTGTGTGTGTTGTTTGGAGTTCATAGAACAATCTTTGAATCAGTATTTTGTTCTCTAAAAAAGGAGGGGTAAGGGAACTGTCACATTCAATTAATGAAGAATATCCTTTGATACCAGCAGCGCGGATGGATTGAGTCTGTACTTACTGTGCAGAAAGTATGCCAGTTGTTCTCTGGAAGAATTTGGGTACAGATTACAGCCTGCAACCCTCTGGAACCCAGGACGATAGCCACAACCGACAGCTGCACACAGCGTAAGTGGTGAGTTAAACCATGGACCCCATCTGTTTATGCTTCTTGACAAGAACAAGTTACTCTTCCAAAGATTGGCAGCAACCCCATTAGCACACCAGGTCCTTTCAAGTACATTAGCTTCCTCAGTCTCCAGTCAAGCGTAGGCTAAGTACTCAAGTGAGTTTTCACTTCTATTCCTTAAGGCTTGGGATAAGAAACTTGCCATGTTGGTTATGTCCCTTGACCCTCCCAGACCCACTCTCTTTTCCTCTACATTTTGCTCTGTGCCCTGGCCCGCAGGATGCTAACCTGGATGGACTTATTCATAGAGGTATCTTGCTCTCTGTCATCTGGTTGGCTTTAGTCATGGGGTGCACTAGGATGACACAGAAGGAAAGAAGGAAGATAAAGTCAGTGTCTTTTTTTATCCTGGCTCCCTGCCTGCTGGATCTCTCTGTAAGGTAGCTGGTTTCATCTACGGAGGACAATGGTTCCTATCAAGTTCCCTGCAGCTCTCTAGAACCACGGGCTCTGGGAACTGCTCCTCTTGCCTCTTCAGGTCTAAGAGTGGTAATAATGACTCCCTGTGATTATTACTACTACCAGTGTCTGGCACCATCCCTTGTTTTCTTCCCGAATCTTTATAATAGTCCTTTTATTAACCTTCTTCAATTACCCAGAGTGTATCATATGCTTCCTGCTGGGACCCCTGACTCATACTTTGTTGGATAGCATCTTACTGGACCCACTCAAGGTTATTGTGTTCATTTATTTAAAAACACATGTGACACATTGATTGCATTTTAATGAGCAGTCTACATGCTGTACATGCTGTATTGAAAGCACAAGATTTGGTTTTCATCCCAGCCATATGTGACTTAGCTTTGTGACCACAGACAATTAAATTCTATTTTGAAAACTTTTTTTTTTTTTTTTTTTTTTTTTTTTTTTTTTTTTGTCATCTGATATATGCCAGGCACCGGCCAGGATCTGGGAATACAAAAATAAATAATGAAAAATATCCACCCTCATGTAGCGCATAATCCTAACAGATGAGGTAGAGACATAAACAAAGATCACTAATGCAATATGATAAAAGCTTTGTGGTGACTTATATAGATGTTATGTTTACCCACAGTGACCATCAGTTTTCTCATTTGGTAAATGAGCACAATGATATCCAACCTGCTGATTTCATGAGATGAAAAAACAAGTGATTCAATGATATTGGTGAAATGTTTTGAAATACTTAAGAATATTCAACAGTAAAGTTATAAAGTTATTATTAGAAGTATTACTCTAATGTTATTATTACATTATTATGTTACCAGCTTTACTCCTTACCCTTTTAAAGTAAATTAATTGTAGTGTTTGTTCCTCTCTGACATTATCAGAAACCTAGGCTTTACTTCTCTCCAGGAAAAACTTTGCCTAGCATGAATTTGAAAAAATAAGAATGAATATCTTGAATATCTAGTCTTAGGGATTTAATCTTATATTTAGCAAGTGATATTTATGGGTAGACTATAATCATTAAATCATTAATACAATGGAATCCTGATGATTCCATTCAGCTATAAATAACTGTCCATACATGATTTAGAAGATACTGCTTCAACTAGTTTAAAAAAACAATTAATAAAATAATTTACTGGTTGTACTCAGGTATCTTTCTTTGAAGATGAATGATCTTCTATATCTTTTTCTAACCTTATGCTGAAGCTATTGATCAAAACATAAGAATCAATTATTTTCTTCAAAATATGCAGGGATTATGCTGGGTGCACAATTTTTCTCTCTCCTCATGGCAATAAAAATCTTGTTCTTTGTTTTGGGAATCTTTATTTATGTAGTTTAAGTGAAGCTGCTCATATTTTTACTTCTCCCCACCTTAGGAACAGGACACCCAGGTATAAAAAACCTGAATTCCAAACACATGGCCATAAAATCTGACTTAAGGTTAGTCATGTGACCTAAGGCAGGCCAAGCAGAATCTTCACTGAAACTGTTTTGTTGCAACTACTTGGAGATACTCCCATGTATCACTGGGGTTAGTAAACTGACAGTGGACACATTGTCTACCATAAGGAGAGAGCTTATGCAAAAGATGGAGATCAATGATTCAGCCATGAATTAAGACATATACCCATTAACATTTTAATTACATCAGCAGAAAAAAAAATCCTTTCTTTACTTAAGCTAATTTTCTTTAATATCTGGCACTGACAATCAAGTCTTGATTATTTCATATTGCCATGTAACTAAAAATGAAAAAGACTGAACAAATTTGAAATTAGGATTCACCTTTTCTCTTAAGAAAATTTGAGGAAAAAAATTTAGAAATATCTTCATTCCTATTCATAGAGCAGTATGAGACAACTTTACAACTGTACAACAAAAGCAGGAAGCTATGATCAAGAAACAATTTGAGAAAAAGAATGGATTAATGTAAATTTGAAAGAGAATTACTGAATAATATGTTGAATTAAAAAGTGGAAGAAGACCAATAATTTAATTTTCCAGGACATAAAGTTATTCATTCAGTCACTGAATCTTAAATTACTGTGTGCCTGTTTCTGATAGTATGTACTACTAGGTGCTTAGATTATACTAGTGGAAACAGACATAGACTCCTGTCTTTCAGAGCTGACTTTAGCTGCTGTGGACAGACAATAAATACAAGCGTAATAAATGGATGAAAAATCAGAGTATTAGACAAGCGAGTGAGCATGAAAACAGACATCTAGTATATGGGGGATTTAGGAGTGAGGCAGGTTTTGTAATTTAAATGGGATGATCAGGGCCAGTTTTTCCTCTCAGTTTAACATAAGCAAAGGCGGGAGACTGATGAAAGAGTGGGTCAAGAGAGTACCTGGGAAGGGAGTTTCAGGGAGAAGGAACAGTTTACGTAGACTCTCTAAGGCAGAAAATGTGCCCAGGGGAGGTAGAAGTAGAGCAGAGGGGCTGGGTAGTTGGATTGGAAGGAGTAAGAGTGAGTGTAGCAGAAGCTAAAGCCAGAGAAGTACCAGAGGCAGATCAAGTGTGATTTTACTGGCTATTCCATAGATATTGTTTTACGCTCAGAAAAATGAGAAATGAAATGAAAATGAAAAATGTTTTACTCTCAGAAGCCACTCTAGGGTTTGAGTAAGAATGTCATGATCTGACTTAGGTTAAACTCAGTACACTCTGTGTTGGGAAGAAATGAAATGCCAAGATTGAAAACACAAATACAAAGAAAAAAAGAGGAAAATTATTTTAAAGAACAATTAAAACTCATCAAGGGTCAGTCTAAAGAAGGATAACATCCACCTAATAGATGTGTCAGAAAGAGAAAGCAGAAATTGGGGGTTGGGGGTTGGGGACTGGTTGAAATAATCCCAGACACCATAGCAACAAGTTTCCCATTGCTAAATTAAAAATAAGTCTGCTGCCCAAAAGGCTCACTGAGATTTGGAAAAGAAAAGATATCCATATCTGAAATCAATTAAAAAGAGAGAGAGAGAGTCAAAATGCTTTCAAAGAAGAAAAACACCAATAAGGTGATTACCTTAGAAGTTAGAATGAGAGTGACATCAGACTTCTCATCAGCAACAATAGATGTCAGAAGATGATATAGCAATACCTTCCAAGTTTAGAGAGAAAATTACTTTAAACAAAAATTCCATATTCATTCCAATTATCAATCAAGTGAGTATAAGGAATAAATAAAGATGTTTGCTGACATGAAAAGATTCAAATAAATTTTCCAAAAATCCTACTTGGGAATGTACTTCAACTAACTCCAAAGAAAATTCAAAAACACTGAAGACACTGAGCAAGAAAATAATAACTAGGAATAAGTGTATTATTTGAAATTACAAAGATAGCCAGTGAACTAACTAAAAATGAAAACAAAGGTAACAGAAGTTGAAAAGGGAAGGAAATAAATAGGGCGGGGTAAAAATGAGGTAAGTTACTCTTCTTAATCAATGCCAATGAACAGTTTTAAGTTGGCAAAGAAAATTGGAAGAATTAACATATTATTTAGAATTACAGAAGTAACAAGTAGAAGACTTAAAATCGGTAAAAACATCATTCTCCTTGAGAATTGGGGATTCAGAAGGAAGGAGACAATTGCTTTTCATTTGTACTGTTCTATTTTATTTGAACTTTAGTTTTTATATGTATATATTACTTTTATAAGAAATTAACAAAAATTTTAAACGGCAGTTATCTTGTTCTCATTTCCAGGGAAACTTTAAAAAAACAAAACAAAACAGTAGAATCTCTTACAAAGAAATCCAAAAAAACCATTCATGGGTGATGTGTACTATCTAAAGCATGACTGTGACAGCAGCTGATGAGCACCAGAAATGTCACCTGTTATAATGGAATGGAAGCACTTGAATTATTGAAAAGGCTGTCTATTAAAAAAAGCATGTCTCTTCCCCAAAGTTAAGTTGCTGCCTAGAATACAAAAGGCAAGCAGGATAGACTTTAACTAGTTATTTGAGCTAATAGGTTTTTAATTCCGTAATTAGTCTATGAGGTTGCAGCTAAAACCACACAGGTTTAAGAGATAACACATAACACTCTATCACATACTCTACTTGTCACAGCTAATTGTAGAAGATAATTTCACGGAGAATAACTCAAAACATTATCAAGTTGGTAAGATCAGGAACAGAGAAGACTTTATGAAAGTTCTAACTTGCAATGTGTCAGACACTGTGAGGGAATTTGTACCGATTTTCCAATTTTCCAATAACTTTGTGTGGTGTTTACAGATGTAGGTGTTTTGGTGTTTTCTAGTAAGGAAAAAATAGGCTTGGAAATAAGTCCACTAAAATGGCAAAAACAAGATATGAACACCATAGAAGCATCTGTAGTGGGAACACGTGCGGAGGTCTGGAATCTGAAGGCTTCTTTACTCGCATGTCTGGTGATGAGGCTGGGCTCCAGTGGAACTTCTGAAGGACCATTGCCTCTGTAGTTTGGGCCTCCCTTATAGCATAGTGGACTCCAAGTGTTTGACCTTATACAGTGGCTCCAGTTTCAAGGGCAACTGTTTTAGCAAAGAAGGTGAAAGCTGCATGTCCTTTTATGACCTAGCCTGGGAAGTCACATTGTTTTCCTTCCAGCATACTCTACTGATGCAAGTAAATTCAAGTTGAAAGGAAGGGGACAAGAACCTACTTTTTTTTTTTTTTAAGATTTTATTTATTTATTTGACAGACAGAGATCACAAGTAGGCAGAGAGGCAGGCAGAGAGAGAGGAAGGGAAGCAGTCTCCCTGCTGAGCAGAGAGCCCGATGTGGGGCTCGATCCCAGGACCCTGGGATCATGACTTGAGCCAAAGTCAGAGGCTTTAACCCACTGAACCACGCAGGTGCCCCAGGACCTACCTTTTCATGAGAAGTGTCAAAGAATGTAGGGCTATGTTGTACAATTCTGCAGGAGCCCATTATACACATGCGAGAGATAAATTTAAAAGCATGAGATCAGAATAAACATCAACATAAGCTGCAGTATTTTTTTGCCCTAGTCAACTTGCTCATTCCTCTGGGTATGGGCCCCACATTGGAGATTGAATTGTCTAAATAAGAGAGACACAAGATTTCCCCACTAAAGAGAACACAGTGGTGGTGTTCATGCTTGGGGTTTGCTGTTATGGACATACCAACTTCAGGCACATTTCGTAGCACACGTATTACAACTCTACCCCTTCTTCTCCCACTCTAGAGTTTTTATTACAGCTCAGAGAAGTAAAAATAATTATCATGGGAGTAACCTTAAATCTATTCTCCATTAGTAATAACTATTATTCACAGTATGATAGTAAAAAAAAATTATTTGCCTCACACTTCAAAATTGCTTGTGACACATCAGTGATCAATGTTGTGGCAAAAGGATTAACAACTGTTGTGTGGAGTACATCACATAGGTCTGGTGTTGGCCCCCTCTTGTTCTGGAATTCATCTCTTTGAAAAAATTGTCCAAGATAGTGGGTGATGGGTACATAATTTTGAGAGAGATTGACATATCACTACAGTGGAAGCTCAGGGACATCTAAAAGGAAATTGAACACAGAGACAGATAAAGACTGGGGGATATAAGAATAAACATCACAGAGTAGTAATATTTCATTGTAAACATCTGCTTATCTATGCTGTGATGTAACACCTTTCTTAGCTGTTATAATTATCGACACTATGCTAGTGTCCCATGTCCTTCTCTTGGGTGGGCGCCAGTGGAGAAGAGAGAACCCTGCAGGATGGCAAGGATAAACCAGAGAGATAATTTTACAAGAATAAAGGAGTGAAGGGAGAGGTAACTATGGGATGTAAACCCTTCCTGGAACTTGTGGAAATCTTAGAATGGGCAAGAAAATTTGCACAGGACTCCGGGTAGGGATTCAAGCCAATTTTGAAAATCTCAAAGGACACAATGTAATGTTTGGTTATGAAAGCATTAAGCTAGCAAAAGCATTGGCTGGCCCTCAGCCAAGAGTCCAGTTTCCTCCAGTCCTTGTTGGCAAAGTAAAGGAAGCTGACTCAGCTGCCCATAAAATGAGATCAGGAGAATCTGTCACACCACAAATATGGCCAACACAAAACAATGCTAGTCTCTAGCGTCAACTGCTCTGCTTCCCTTCCCTACCATCACACAGGTTCCAACAGGAATGACATCCAGTCTCAAATGGAATGCACACCATGCCAGACACAAGACGATCTTTTGGGACATGGCAAGACCGTATTAAAGCTTGTGTTTCCATTCATTTCATCTGTGTTTTCAAACGTGTGAAATGCATTCATATGGAAGTGCATACATATCATTTGTCAGTGCATTTTAAAGATGGTATGGATCATTATTTTTACTGAAGAGCACTTGCAGAACGTAATGTTGAATATTACAGATTTGGAGGAGAAGGTGTTGTTTCATTCACAAGCTAAAAGAGGGTCGAATCAGAGCACACCTCTAGAGTAGGCAGGCAAAGACAAAGTATCTGCTGGGCTCTGCATAAGCCATTAAGTTTTCCTACATACCTCACAGCAGATAGTTGCCTTTAGGACTGTGATGAGTTGAGAAATACTAAGATGAATTTTGCAAGTTTTTTGGGGGGAAAAAATCTGCCGGGAGAGAACAGGGTTACTTATAATATTAAATTGGTCACCCCATCACTGCAAGCCATGATTCTTGGAGGGTGAATTTTGACATCTCCCTGATTCTTCTACCTCTAGCAACTAGCAAGATTCAAACTCACAGTGTTGTGTTGTCACATGAAAACAAGGAATTGGTATTTGCTGTCAGGCAGTTTACATGTGTTAGTCCGTTTGACCCTCTTTCCCATTCTTTAAAAAAAAAAAAAAAAAGCTGATATTATTTCCCTTTTACAGCAAAGGACTGGAGACTATGCAGTTTGCCCAATATTCCATATTCAGGTAGAAAAGAACTGAAATTCAGATCCAGTTTCTCTTAATCCCCATGTCATATTCTTTGGCTGTGGTTTTCCTAGTCTAGATAAAGATAAAGAAGTTCGCTGAAGCCCTCAGATTTTGAAAAGAGATTTCCCCCTGTGTTTTTGTAGCAAAGGAGAGGTACTTCCCACAGGCCGATATTTTGAAATGGAAGATGGCATGTTAAATAAACATCGAAATTTATTTCAAAAAGAGAAAGTGAGATCATTAAAACCTGGTCATGGCGTTTAATTGTTGACCCCTGGATGATTTGTGGAGCTCTCTTTGACACTCAGCAACTGAATGTTGAATCAGAGAAATGATCATTGGGAAAAGTTAATTGTCCTCTCCATCTCATTAAACCAATTTTGTAAGACAATTCAAGAGAGGAGATTGCTATGCAATTTCCATGCATCATTCGTTTGCTAAGTCACTCAGCCCTGGATACCATTTATTTTCCAATTCAGAGCTAAATACATGTATGGAAAAAAAAAAAAAAAAAAAAAACTAGGTCTAGAGAAAGTGTCCATGAAGGTTTGATGAGAAGGGTCAGCAACCCAATTGGAGAGACAACGTATCTCCCTGGAAGTGTATGCACTTCAAAGCATGCTATTAAATGATAAGAAGGAGGAGGAAAAATGTAATTTCTCCAGAATAATTTTTGCAACCACAGAAATATCCTGCACAAGTGAACACTCAGTTCTTTCTATTTCATTCTTAAATGCACATTGCTGTGGCATGTCATGAAATATGAAGACTGTCTAAGGAGCCGTGTCTTCTGGGAGTTGCAGATAACAACCCAACACTTGCAATCATCATATGTCTGTTGTCTGAAAAGTGAGGAAAAAACAGAAAAGAACTACAGAGGTGAGTGAAAATCAATGCAGTATGGTGGGCTTGGACACAAAAATACTAATAAATTACAAAAGAAAAGAGCACATCTCAACTGAATAATTTCATGAGAGGTGATTATATGGGATATTGGAAGGTAGATTTTTTTTGAAAGGATAAAGTAAGAGGTTTATATTCACTGTATAAAATGTGTGATTAAGCATATAAATAGTTCGTTGAGTATTTGTAGCTTTTTATGGACCCAATTCTTGTTTCAATGACATTAAATAGGCAAAATACATTTTTAAGATTTTATTTGTTTCTTTCAGAGAAAGAGCGCATGAGCAAGCTTGAGGTGGGTGGCAAAGGGGGTCGGGGCGAGAGGTGGGGGGAGCAGACCCCCTGCCGGATAAGGAGCCGGAGCGGAGACTTGACGTCAGGATCCTGGGATCCTGACCCGATCCGAAGGCAGATGCTTAACTGACTGAGCCAGCCAGGAGCCCCAGCAAAACATTTTTTTTTTAAGTTTGAAGCATTAGTAAGCAAATTAAAATAAAGTGACGAGAGTCATCTCAGAATAACCAAAAATGAGGAAGCATTTGTCTTCCAAACCTGACTTGTTTATCCTCAAATGTTTACCTTTAATATATATTTCCACTCTCCCTTATCCCCCAATCCTGTTGAAACCTTCAGACTTGCTTTTCTTGATTCAGTAGTCTCAAACCCTCCTTGAATGTAGAGGTTGTTCCAATGTGTTAATTGAAATGGTGGTAAGCGGCGCTTAATGAGGCCTTTGTCACTTTTAGAGTCTGTGGAGATGTCGTTAACTTGACCTTGATCTGCAAGAAAATGTGATGGCTAATGTTCTTCATTGTATAATCCACACCTTCTACCTATCTTCCTATTCCCGTATGGATGAAAATTATTCTGAGTGCTGTGCCACACTGTCCTCCCTCATTCCTTCCTTTCCTTTCTCTCAAATGCCACATTGTTCTCTCCCTCAATAATATTGTTATCCCCGGGGCGCCTGGGTGGCTCAGTGGTTTGGGCTGCTGCCTTTGGCTCGGGTCATGATCTCAGGGTCCTGGGATCGAGCCCCGCGTCGGGCTCCCTGCTCCGCGGGAAGCCTGCTTCCCTCTCTCTCTCTCTCTGCCTGCCTCTCTGCCTACTTGTGATCTCCGTCTTTCAAATAAATAAATAATATCTTAAAAAAAAAAAATAATATTGTTATCCCCAAAGAGTTTTCATTCATAGAAACAAGGTGCCAATTTATTAGGGAGCTCCTCTGTCCTAGGCACTAGGCCAGGCTCTCTAGTAGGATAGAGGCAGATATGGAGGAAGAAGGGAAACTATTTCAGTATTTTTTTTCCCACTTCAAGGTTTGCAATAAACATCATTTTCTCAGCTGCCAAATGCAGAGTATTACCTGCCAGCTACTGCAATCCATGAGAAATGGTTAGAATTCATTAGATAGAACCATAGGTCTGGAAAAGATTGTAAGATGTCACTTCTGGGCTTATCAGCCTTTTGTGGATTGGGAAACATATAGACTAGTTCAGTACAAAATTTTATGTATACAGAAGACAAACTGATAAAGATGTTCTCTGTTTTTTTTTTTAAATATATAAAAGCTAAAAGAATTCACCGGCAACAGACCGACGCCATAAGAAATCTTAATGGAATTCCTTTGGACAAATGAAAAATTATACCAGACAGAAATCTAGATCTACACAAAGGAATAAAGAGCACTAGAAATAGTAACTATGTGGGTAAATAGATAGGGATCATTTTGCTTTATTATTGACATTTCTTTAAAAGATTATTTAGTGTTTAGACAAAAAATAATTACAATGTAATGTAAGGTTTACAACAGATATATGCACAAACAAGTATGGCAACAGTCATAAAATCTGGGAGTGGAGAAATGGAAACATACTGTTTTAAGATTCTTAAACACTAAGTGGCGTAATAACAGATAGCAGAATGAGACACTTTGAAGATTCATGCTATAAATCAGAAAGAGGTTACTAAGCAAACAAAACAAAAAGTTATAAAGGATAAGCCAACAAAATAGATAAAAAACAGTAAAAAAAAAATGCTCAATTTATCCAAACAAAGGGGAGAAAAAAGGGAACAAAGCACAGAAGAGACAAATGGAAAACAAATAGTTGATAACAAGTCATCAGATTAAATGCAAATTATTTATTTCTATTTATTTATTTGGCCAAGAAAGACACAGTGAGAGAGGGTACACAAGCTGGGGGAGTGGGAAAAGGAGAAGCAGGCTTCCCACAGTGCAGGGAGCCCGATGGGGAGCTCCATCCCAGGAGCCTGGGATCGTGATCTGAGCCAAAGGCAGAAGCTTAACCACTGAGCCACCCAGGTGCCCCTTAATGCAAATTAATAAAAGCTCTAGTGTAAAGGCACAGAGCATTAGATTGAAAAAAATCAAGGCTCAACTATGTGTTGTATATAGGAAACAAAATATAATTTAATATGAAATAACAGGTTTTAAGTAGGAGGTTGACAAGGAATATGCCATTCTAGTCCTAACCAAAGGAAAACTGGAGAGTCTGTATTAATATCAGACAAAGGAGATTTTAGAGTAAACAATATTATAGGTATAAGGTCATTGTATAATAATAAAAAGACCAGTCCCTCAAGAGGACACAATGACTTTAATTGTTTATGCACCAATAAAAAGAGTTTGAATATACATACATGAGTGAAAACTGATAGAACGGCAGGAAAAAAGTGACAGATCCCAATTATAGTTAGTTTTCACTATTTCTCTCTCAGACAGCGATAGAACAAGAGGACGGAAAGCCAAAAGCAATAGAGAAGATTTGAAAAACACGATCGTCTAACTTAAAGAGACTCACACATATATTGACAGCTGATTTTAGGAACAAGTGAGAACACAAATCAGTAGAGAAAGGTTAGACTTTTTAAGGAATGGTGCTCATTCAATTAGATATACAAGCCAGAAATAAACTTTGATGAGTTCTCTTACCACATAGAACATTAACACAAAATGAATTGTACACATCAATGGTAAACTTAAAGCATTACAACTTCTAGGAGAAATCTTTGTGATTTGAGATCAGGCAAAGAGTTTTTACATAAAGTACTTAAAGCATAATTCGTAAAAGAAAACACTGATAACTTAGAGTTCATCAAAATTAAGAATTATTTTGTTTAGAGGACAGTGTTAAGGGAATGAAAAGATGAACCACAGACTGTCAGAAAATCTTTGCCAGTTATATGTATCTGATGAAGGATTTGTATCCAGAATAAGTAAATAACCCTCAAACTCAAAAACACCAAACCAAATAAAAGAGGGGAAGTTATTTGAACAAACCCTTCACCAGAGAAGATATACAGAGGACAAATAAGCACATGAAAAGATGCTCAATATCATTAGTTATTAGAGAAATTCAAATTAAAACTCCAGCACCACAAGAACACCTGGGTGGCTCAGTGGTTAAGTTTCTACCTTTGGCTCACGTCATGATCCCAGGGTCCTGTGATAGAGCCCCACATTGGGCTCCTTGCTCAGTGGGGAGCCAGCTTCTTCCTCTGCCTCCCATTCTGCCTGCTTGTGCTCTCTCTCTCTGACAAAAAAATAAAATTTAAAAATCTTAAAAAAAAAAAAAAAAAAAAAAGCTAAGCACCCTGCTTTTAAGAATTGCTAAAAATAGTGGCACCTGGGTGGCTCAGTGGGTTAAAGCCTCTGCCTTCAGCTCAGCCCATGATCGGGCTCTCTGCTTGGCAGGGAGCCTGCTTCCCTTCCTCTCTCTCTCTGCCTGTCTCTCTCCTACTTGTGATCTCTGCCTGTCAAATAAATAAATAAATATTATTTAAAAAAAAAAAAAGAATTGCTAAAAATAAAAGTAACAGTACCAAATGCTGGTAAGGATGTGGAAAAACTGAAATTCTCACTCATTGCTGGTGGAATATAAAGTGGTACAATGGCCATTTCTTAAAATGTGACATACACTTTTTGACGAATACTTAGGAGTGGTATCCATTCATTCCACCCCAAAGTATTTACTCGAGACAGAGGAAAGTATATGTCCGCGCAATGAATGTTCACGTTTGTAGTAGTCAAAAGCTGGAAAGAACGCAAGTATCTTTCAACAGATGAATGGGTAAACAAACTGTAGAATGTCCGTACCATGGAATAAAGTTACCAGTAAAAGGGAATGAATTATAGATGTATACAATATGGATGTAGCGTAAAATAATTATGAGGGAAAGAAACCAGACAACAAAAGAGTAAACATATTATTTCATTTTCCTAGGATTCTAGGAAAGACAAACTCATCTATAGTGATGGTTTCCTGAGGAAGGCAAGGGGAGAAGAGGTAAGGAATAGAGAAGGATTATAAAAAACCATGAGGAAAGGGTTATGGACATGATATTTATTCTTTGGATTGTGGTTCTGGTTTCATGGGTGTATACGTAGGTCCAGAATTATAAAAAGAATACTGCTAATATGTGCAATTTTGGTGTTAGAGGAGACAAAAAAATCACAAGGAAAACAATACTTAAATTTTAAGGTTATTTTGAACATAGAACACATTTCCTGACACATACTAAATATTTGTAAGTTATGATTATTATTGTATTGTGAATGTTTGTTTATGAATCCATCTTTTTTTGGTTTGAGGAATACTCTATTTTATCTTCTATTTCATGAAAGTTTGGAGAACATGTCTGAAATCTCTGTTGTAATAAAAGTAGATAGGCTGCTGACATAACCCCAAAGTTGTAGATAGGGAAAAAAAAAAAAAAAAAAGTAACAACAGTAGATAAAAACATTAAGATGATGCCCCAGGTCTGGTTTTGATTCTTAAATCTAGAAATTTTACTGGATTTTGTGTGCTCTAGTGTTAAGCATTTCAGTGGATAAAAACTCCCTCAAATTCTTTTAACGTATGAAAGCTGATTAAAATATGCAGCTGCTGGGGTGCCTGGGTGGTTCAGTGGGTTAGGGCCTCTCCCTTTGCCTCAGGTCATGATCCCAAGGTCTTGGGATCAAGGCCCACATCAGGCTTTCTGCTCCGCAGGGAGCCTGCTTCCTCCTCTCTCTCTCTGCCTGCCTCTCTGCCTAGTTGTGATTTCTCTTTGTCAAATAAATAAAAAAAAATTAAAAAAAAATATGCAACTGCCAAATCAGTTGTCTGAGATTGGATTTCTCAGACATAATTTGAATGCAGCTAGCAACTGAACTGAGACATGGATTGGGGCCAGACACTTTGTCTGGGTGACCCCTGAGGCACTGGTAGTTTTTAGAAATGATCTCAGGATTTACCCCAAAGATACAAATGTAGTGATCCAAAGGGGCACCTGTACCCTAATGTTTATAGCAGCAATATCCACAATAGTCAAACTATGGAAAAAAACAGAGATGTCCATCAACAGATGAATGGATAAAGATGTGGGGGATACATACATACATATAAAATAGTATGTAATATTATATATCATATATGATATATGTAATATACACAATGAAATATTACTCAGCCAACAAAAAATGAAATCTTGCCATCTGCTATGATGTGAATGGAACCAGAGGGTATTATGCTAAACTAAGTAAGTCAATCAGAGAAAGACAATTATCATATGATCTTACTCATATGTGGAATTTAAGAAACAAAACAGAGTTGCATAGGGGAAGGGAGGGAAAAATAAAATAAGACGAAATCAGAGGAGGAGACAAACCATAAGAGACTCTTAATTATGGGAAACAAACTGAGGGCTGCAGGAGGGGACAGGGGTTAAGAGGATAGGGTAACAGGGTGATGGGCATTAAGGAGGGTGGTGATGTAATGAGCACTGGGCATTATATAAGACTGATGCATCACTGAACTCTATACCATATGTTAATTAATTGAATAAAAAAAAAAAAGAAGTGATCTCAGGAAACACTAGCGGTGGAGAGTAGGAAACTAACCTAGGAAAGAGAAATCAGACCCTTTTGGTTACATTATCAAGCAAGTTACCAGTATGGTCCATCTGCAGCTTAAATTCAGCTGGTGAACTCTAGGAGACAATGTAGAACATGCACATAAGTTATGCCAAAAGAATGGCAAGAAAGTTTGGGTCTCAACCTCTGCCCCGACATTGGTTGGAGTTTGCCTCCGGAGCATTATCCTCCCTCTGGTATTTTCAGTTTGCTCTGGGCATGGGTCAGAATTCAAGCACCTAGGCAGAGAGCAGCAGGTGTTTGCTCTAAGCAGCCTTCACAATGCAGGGGTGAGACCCAAGGGGATAAGAGTTGGCTCTCAGTTGCTGCGGTTGCATAAATCATGCAGGAATGCACCTTTTTAAAGAAATTTTCATTGCCAGTTCAATTATCTTCTGGAGTCTGTCACAGCTGCAATCGAATGCATTGGTTCACCACTTTGGGGCATATGACTTCCGTTTGTTAGGGGCGTCCTTGGGAAATGATGCGAGGCTCAAGACCCACTACAGCTGTGCCAGACTTGTTATTAAGGAAGAGAAGTTCATAAAGTATTTTATGAGTTGGATTATCACTGTACAGATTTCTTCCCCCAAAGAAGCCAAATCATTGATTTATCTATGCAATTTGTCCCGTGTTTTATCTTAGGAAAAAACCAAAAAACAACAAAATAGTCCTTGGGTATTTAGTACAACTCTCATGATAACTTACTTTTCATTCTTTGTTACAATTCCTGAGCCCTATTGTACACCTGCCCATCTTCCATTTAACTCTTCTGAGATGACAGGCTCTCTATAGGAAACTTGACCACAGAAAGACTCATCAGACCAAACACGTAAACTTTCCCTCAATAACAAGCTTTTTTTTTTTGATCGGTCTTAGCCAATAATGTAATTTTCCTTATTTCCAAATGAGAAATCAGTATTAATGATAGCTGGTCACAGAAACACAGGAGTTCATCATTCTGGACATAGGTATATATATATATTTTTTAAGCAGACTCCCTGCTGAGCAGAAAACGGGGTGTGGGGCTCGATCCCAGGATCCTGGGATCATGACCTGAGCTGAAGGCAGAGGCTTTAACCCACTGAGCCACCTAGGCACTCCAGGAGTTCATCATTCTGAAGTGACTATCACTGCAGGAATTTCCACACCCAACAGAAAGCATGCTGTATTAAAATGTTGAGAATATGGAGGTGTTCAAGCTTGACTTGACTATCACTAGCAGGAATATTAGGAGGGTCTCAAACTTCTAATGGGACATGGAGCTAGTTGATTGTCAAATAACTCCCAATTCTAAGATTCTGAGATTCCTTATAATACAACATGTTCTCTTGTGAGGTGGCCTCTATTAGTTATCTATGTGACATAACAAATTACCCCAAATTTAGCAGCAGCTTAGCACAACCAACATGACTATTGATGACCTCAAAGAATCTGTAGATCAGGAAACTAGGTGTGTCTTAGCTGGGATCTTCTATCTTAAGTTTTCCCCCAAGGCTGCTGTGATGGTTCTAGGCTGGAGTCAACTCAAGACACTACTGGGGGAGAGTTTGCCCATGTGATTGTGGACAGGATTCAGTTCCTCACAGGCTGCTGGACTAAGAGGTCTCCTTGAGTTCTTTGTCATGTAGCCTCTCTATAGGGCAGTTTAGAATGTGGTATTGGCTTGCATTAAAGTGAGCAAAAGAGAGTCAGAGAGAATAAGCAAGAGGAAAGCCAGACTTTTGTAACTTAATCTTGGAAGTAAGATCCCATCACCTTTGTCATATCCTGTTTTCTAGAAGCAAGTCATTAAGTCCAGCCTACACTCAAGAATAAGGTGATTACAGAAGGCATGGGAACCACTGGAGCCATTTTAAAGATTTTTATAAAAATGTATTCATTTGAGAGAGAGACAGAGCACAAACGGGGGAGAGGCAGAGGGAAAAAGAGAAACAGACTCCCTGCTGAGGAGGGGCACTCCTTTCCAGGTTGGGTCTCAAGACCCTGGGATCATGTGACCAGAGCCAAAGGCAGACCCTTAACAATCTGAGCCACCCAGGTGCTGGGGACTATTTTAGAGGCTAGAACATGAGCCTGAAACTTTTCCTGAGACAAAACATAGCTTTTCTTATATTGCCCCAGAATCTTAAATTTTCACATACTTTCTAGTAAAGGGTATTCCATCTCCCAATCCCCTCCAGCAAATTATGTTAAATGCAAATGTATTTCACGGGAGGGTTCTCTTCTGGAACAGCCGTGATAATCCAGGAATATAAATCATCTTTAGATTCAAGGCACATGTGGTAAAGGCTATTTCATTTTTCTTTGGGGGTTGAAGAGTAGAGAACAATATTTAGTATTTCTGAGGTATCCAGAATATAAAAGAGCATTACCCCAGGAGAAAAGGTCAACACAATGACACTGAGTACTTGGGGAGAAGAGGGAACTCCACAAGGAGCACAGAGGTTAAGAAGACGGATTTTTGTCGAGGGCAGATCTGCCTTTGAGGCTTCCAGGAGCATCAGTTTTTTTGAAACCACACGTTGACCATGTCCTTATTTTGCTTAAAATTTTCCCTTTGCCTTCCTTCGATGCATATAATGTAGAGGCCGATTTTAGGCAACCAACTTGAACAGTGGAAACTGGAGTAAGGTAGAAGAGGCCATGGTGACTCCCACCACCTGGCTGAATACAACAGGCCCAGTAGGCAACCCACCTCAAAAGATCCATAAGCACTAGGTGACCAACGGGCTGCTTACAATTGGGCACAAGTATCAAAAAAGGGTAAGTCCATATATTCCCATATCTCCTCACTTTTCCCCCTTAAACGACAGCTCCCCACCACGCCAACAGCCTCATGGTGGACAGTCTGTGCTTTGCTGTCCTGCCCATCACTCCCTTGCAATGTATTCAACAAACTTCTATCTCCTTTGTTCTGTCCAGGGTGAATCCTTTCACTTCCTGCACCACCACCCTCCTCCTTGGAGTGGCCCACATATGGCGGCCCCTGCCGTCTGATTGGGAGACATATGTACATCTGGTTGGGAGACATATACAATCAAAACTTTTTAGTTATTTAAAGCCCTTTCAGAACTCTCTCTATAGTGCTTTTTTCAGTCTATTCTGCAATGACACAGACTCCTCTCATTTCAGTAAAACTGACCTAAGGAAATGAGAAACTTCCTTGATCAAGAGTGCTCTTCCCTTTGTGTCTACTTATTTGCATTCCCTTAGCTACATGCAGAGTCTTGCTCAGTCTTTCCACATCATGGTGCCTCAAGCTGCCATGGTTTTTATGGCTTATGCTATCAATTTGAAAATTAATGCTATACTATCCCAAAGCCTCTCATTGATTGTTGCTTTTGTCTTTTTATATCATATCTTCTTGATTATTTATGTCTCATTTCCCTACATATACTTGAAATTTTTTTGAGGGAAAAAAAGTCTACATTTTTTTAAAAAGATTATTTATTTACTTACTTAACAGGGAGAGAGAGAGCAAGGGAAGGAACACAAGCTGGGGAAGGGAGAAGCAGGCTTCCCGCTGGGCAGGAAGCCCAATGAGGAGCTCAGCCTCAGGACCCTGGGATCATGACCTGAGCTGAAGGCAGAGGCTTAACCCACTGAGCCACCCAGGTGCCCCAAACTTTTTGTTTTTGTTTTGTTTTTTTTTTCTGTAGTTTCAGAGTTTCACATGTTGATAGTCTCTGAAGCAAAGTTTAGAAACGGGTCAGTGAAAATAAACATACAAGACAAAAAAAAAATACCTTATGCATTCTTTGGCATCGCTAATGTGGATCTATACTCTTCAACACAATATAAGAGAAGGTCAAATATTTTTAAGCTTGACATCTTACAGATCAGCTGTATCACTAGTCGTGTGGTGTTCTCTAATACCTACCTCACTCCCATGGAACAAAACAGCCATGAGTGCTGGCACTTACGCTGTTTGGTTCACTGTTTTCTCCCATGGTCTAGAGTGGTATGATTGGCACATTATTGGTCCTCAGTAAATACTATTGGATAAATGAAGATCATAATTCATTGTTGCCAATAATAAATTCCTGATATTTGTAGTGACATAATTTTTATTTTTATTCTATTTACTTTTTAAAAAGATTTATTTATTTATTTGAGAGAGAGGGCACCAGCAGGGGGAGGGGCGGAGGCAGAGGGAGAGGGGGAATCCACAAGCAGATTCCCTGCTGAGTATAGAGCCAGACACAGAGCGGCTGGATCTTAGGACCCTGAGATCGTGACCTGAGCCAAAACCAAGAGTCAGCTGCTTAATTGACTGAGTCTCCCAGGTGCCCCTATTTTACTTTTTTTAAGTTTTTTTTTTGTTTGTTTTTTGTTTTTTAGTGATCTAGCCACTCAATGTGGGGCTCAGACTTACAACCCCAAGATCAAGAGCTGCATGAGCCAGCCAGGTACCCCTCTAAGTGGCATAATTTTTTAAATTTAGATGTGACAAGACTAGAGAGCCAAGAGCTCATATCATGTAAATTTATGAGAATTCCATATATAAATTAGGTGGCATCTCTTATCAGTGAGGAAATGAAACATTCACTAAATGACATTGGGACAATAGTTTTTCCCACCAGAAAAAATGAAATTCAAATCTTATCTCCCACCCACCACTCACAGAAATTAATTCCAGATGGAGTAAAATCTAAATATATAAACAGAAATGAGGGAATATGCTTATGAGTTTGGGAAAGTCCTGAAAATGTTACAGACAAAAAATTTGATAAATTTTAACCATATAATTTTAAAGTTAATTATTAAAATAATTATAAAATATATCATTATTACGGTTAAAAGACAAGTAGTAAAATAGAGGAAACCATTTTTAACACAAATTCAATAGATATCCAGCACATATAAATAACTTTTACTTCAGCAAGAAAGCACTTTTATAACATGTAGCTAAAAGATAAATACTATAATAAACTTCAACAAAACCACTGCATTTTGGGACGCCTGGATGGCTCAGTCATTGAGCGTCTGCCTTTGGCTCAGGTCATGATCTCAAGGTCCTGGAATTGAACCCCGCATTGGGCTCCCTGCTCAGCAGGAAGCCAGCTTCTCCCTCTCCCACTCCCCCTGCTTGTGTTCTCTCTCTCACTGTGTCCTCTCTCAAGTAGAAAAATAAAATCTTGGGGTGGGGGAAAGCTTTAAAAAAAAAAAACAACCCACTGCATTTCTTCTTTCATAAACATAAAATTCAAAGGCAAGAAGTAGAACTGACCAATAACTACATGGAAAATATGTTCAACGGCACTCATTACCCAGGGCACTGAAAATTCAAACAAATTTGATGCAATGATTTGTATCGACTTGGCAAAAATCGAAATGTTTGTTAACCCCAAGTGTTGGCAAGGGTGGGAGATACATTAACTTTCATGCATGACTGGTGAGAATAATTTAACACAGCCATTTTGGAAGAGGATTTGGCAGGGTCTCCTAAAAATTAAAATTTGTATCCCCTTTAACTGAACAATTCTGCTTCTGGTGATGCTGAAAAAAAATATGACAGTTTTGCAGAGAGGCACATAACAGGAATGGTTAAATAAAGCCATTGGTTCTCTCCTATGAAATAAGTGTATTTGGTAGTTAAAAAGGAATTAGCAGCTCTGTATGTTCTGACAAGGAAGGATCTCTAAAACATTTCTACATGAAACATACAGTAGTAATATAACCCTATGAAACCATTCTTATACCGCAGATCCCCATATATGTCCAAGTCTATATTTCTCTAAGTTCTTATATAGGAAATTTAGAGAAGAGGAAATGTAAATGACCATTAACTAAATAAAAATATGTTAAACTGCCCTCGTTATCTACGTGTTTTTATCCTCACACATTCACATGCTCATATATACAAAAAACAAAAGAGATGTCGGGATATACTCTGAAGGGGCTGGGGTTAGTGGCTATTTGTGAAATTGTGACTTATTATAATAACAACAATA
Source organism: Mustela nivalis (assembly GCF_964662115.1). Classification (NCBI taxonomy): domain Eukaryota; kingdom Metazoa; phylum Chordata; class Mammalia; order Carnivora; family Mustelidae; genus Mustela; species Mustela nivalis. The sequence continues at coordinate 111,659,117 of NC_139027.1, forward strand.
TATACACAACTATGTAATATTTATATTGGTCTTTGCCTTCAGTTTCTGACACGGAGTTTCTAAAACCCTTGTAAATTCCTAAGTGATAAGAGCTCTAGGAGCATTTTTCTTCAAATATTTGGCCTTTGGCCACAGTTTCCCAAATCCTGAGAAGTTCCTAGGTGATAGGAATGTCTTTTGTTTTAATGAGGCAGCTCTGGGTCTGCTCCTGGATAGTCTTGGATAAGGGACAGTCACCAGAAAGAAAACGCCATGCTTCAAAGCTTGGAATTTTCAGCCCTGCTTCCCATTCTCTTGAGAAGGGAGAAAGTCTGGAAGTAGAATTAATAATCGATCATGCCTACGGAGGGTGCTTTTTTGAAATCCCAACAGTGTGGTGTTCGGAGAGCTTCGGACCTCAAGAACCTCCCAGATCCTGCTGTATGTATCTCTTGCTCTGGGTGTTCATCCGTATCTTTTATCATATCCTTTAATAAACTCATGAACATAAGTGTTTCCCTGAGTTCTGGGAGCCATTCTAGTAAATTAACCAAACCCAACTGGGGGAGGGGAGGAAGTCTTGAGAACCTCTTATTTGTAGCCAAATCAGCTAGAAGTTTTGGACAACCTGGGGAACCTTGGGACCTACTACATATGATTGGCATCTGGAGGAGGGTGAGAGCAGTCCTGGAGGACTGAGCCCTTATCTCCAGGTACATAGTGTCATAGTGGAGTTAAATTGTAGGACACCAGCTGATGTTACGGAGAATTACTCTGTATGCGGAACGACTGCCATGTATTTGTGATCAGAAGTGTCAGAAGTAAAGTGTCAGCTGTATAAAACAGGAGAAATAGAGAAGGGAAAACTGAGGGGTTTTTCCCAATACTCTATTCAAAAGCACTTTTGTTTTGTTTGCTATTTTAATCACAAAATTTAGTAATATAATCCATGCATTAATCCATATAATAAAAATGAATAAAATTAAATTAATTTCAAAGGCATGGGAGAATATAAATGACTAAATTAATTGGAAGTGCTACTTCTACTTAAAAAATTTAAAAGTCCCTATTGCTCAGACTCCTCCCAGGCTTTGCCCATGGGAGATCAGATAGGCATTTCCAGAAAGCAGGAAAGATATGTATGTTCATGACATCAGATTTTTTCTCCCTCCAGTGTTTAAGGCTCCTGATAACCCTCCGTTCATGATTCTGACTTATGTCAGTGGTCTCCTGGGGCTGGACAGACACAGGAATGCAGCAGCTTGAATTCTCTGAGAATCAAAAGGAGTTCATGACCAGTGTCCTCCAGCAGGAACAGACAGGGCCTGGTAATTAACTAGAAAATTGACAGTGTTCAAAAGTGGACCTAGAATTCCATTTTTTTTTTCCATTGAAGGTCTATTTTTACATCTTTGTATAATAAAAGAATGTTTTTTGATGACAAAAATTTATCCTGGGTAAAGACTTAATTCCCGGCAATCTTATTGCTTGCTAGGATAAACATAAAAACAATCAGTGATCATCTTTATTTTCATCCTGAAAAATTATCATATGCATTTTTAAAGACCTTCACATGAAATATCAAACCATGTATTTAAAACCCTTTAAAAGTGTAGGCCAGATCTACTATTTAGCATCCTTAAAGTTACTGCTCCTCTTGACCATGCGTAGTTGAGGTTGGGTAACCTCAGCCTTGTTTTGTTTTTAAACTTTTTTTTTTTTTGCCAAGGGTATGATCAATTGTTGGGAACTGACTGATACCAGTTCCCGATTCTTTAGATGTTTAAAATTATTCCTCGAATAAATTTTATGACTTGCATTCTTTTGTGATGTCTCATATTCTCTGCATGTGTTAGATATATGCTTTTAAATACACTGTTGTGCTTCAGTCCTTTAAAGTAATGACAATGGATTCTTTCCCTATATCAAGGGCCACTTTAATGTGTGGGAAGAAAAGTTATTTCCTAATACTATCACCAAAGATTTAAGTCTTTTCCTACCTTTGGAATCTAGATAGGAAATTTGTTTGTTCCTTCTCTCTCTCTCTCAATTTCTCTCTCTTGTACTCTGCGTGTCTTTTTTTTTTTTTTTTACTTTAGATCTGAGTATGAATTATAGAAATTGGTCATCACCCTATATTTGAAATTACTGAAAGGGAAATGATGTCCTAATGCCTAATTGTTTCTGTAGTTGCCAAGCTTGGCTCAGAGTAAAATCATTAAGGGGACAAAGAGGGAGAAATTACACAATAATCATTTTAGTTCTGAATGCAGACATCAGTTGAAAGGACATTCCATTAATTAATAATTATGCGTAAGGAGAATTTCCAGAAATAAAACTTAGAGAAGACACAGTCAGTGAGGACCCAGAGGCAGGCATCTCTGTTAAGCTTGGGTACATGCTTTTTCTCCAAAATGGCTGCTTCTAGTTGGTATTTATAAAATTTACCAAAGTAGAAGATATAAAACTTACACTTCATGATAAAGAAAATGTGTTTCAAGGCTGTCGGCTATTTATAACTTTGGCAAAATCACAGTCATCTGAGTTTTATCAAAAGAAAAAGCCAGGAACTGACTAACCTTGGTTATCTCTTCCAAGTATGCAATAGGATTGCTCCTGATAAATTCCATTCTGAAATTTTTATTTTAAAACAATCCCTGTAGGTCTACAAACCGTGTAAGCTTTGTGATTTGCACACAAATTACCCATGTTCTTATTCTGAGCTCCCATGATGAACAATGTGTGTTTATATTTGTGTAAAATTAGAAACAATATACTCATGGCAGAATTCACATTTTTATTCTACAGCCTTTCCTGCCTAAAATTGTACAGGAGGTCAAGAACAACAGTGCTGTCATGTTTGTCTTCCTGTCCCCAATACTTGGTTGGCATGGTGCCTGGCTTGAGGTGGGTACTGAGCAAAGGACTATTCATGAATGCACTAATCTTGGTGATATATTATTTGTATGTATTTGTGTATATGTATTATTATGCACCATTTCTGTTTTTTAGTGAATGTAGGAGAAACTCAGATTTATGGGTGAAAATGTAGGGCCACATCTACAATGGGGCTAACTTGGCAACCTGAATCAAACCTTTTCAGTCCTCTGCAGGTTACACACCTAACCTTCTTTGAGCCTGCCATTTGTTTTTCTCTGCCAATCCAAAGCCTGGTGTAACAGTGGTTTTATTTTTTTAAGCCTTGTTTTAAATCTGATCATTTAGACAAACTTTTAATGCTCAGTCAAAGGAAGATGCTGCAAGAAGGGAATCGCTTGGTTATCAGAGCCAGTCACAGATGGAGGAGGTAAACCAACTTGTATAAGGAGCCCTGGATCTCCTGGGAGGAGGAAATACAACTACGTCCTGCTAAGTGAGGTCCAAAATTAGAGAGATTCATTCACAAATCTGAGCCACATTGACAACCACTTAGCAACTGTAGCAAGGAAGGGCTACAGAAAAGTTGGAAGTTATAAGCCTGCAGAGAAATGGATTCAAAGTTCAGATCCAACATGAGAGTATAGCAGGGGATTGGTGGGAGAGTCTATGATTGTGGGCTAAGAGTTATTTTAAAGAACAGAATTGGGTCTTCCTCAAACCAGAAGAAGCCAATGCAAAAACTGACAGGGCTTGAGCCTTGGAATTTATAATAGCCTGAATTTATCTCTTCTCAACTAATCTGTCCAAGCCAAGAACATTCTCAGCTATGGCTTTGATAGTAGCAGTGGAATGGGGGTCTCTCCTCACCAGGAGAGACAGGTTAGTCAGCAGGTTTGTCCCCAACCAGCAAGGACACTTTCACTAGTGTGGATAGCATCTTATTTGCCTACAGAACATTCTGCTGCAGAGACTATCAACAGAAGCCATGACAGACCCTAGAAACTCTTCCATGGCAATCTCAATGCCCGTCAAATAGCAACCAATAGCACATCTGTCTCTCCATCACTCTGGGAAAAGAGTGTTTGGGTAAGAAGCTAGGAGAACACCAACTCTTCTTCCCAAGGTCAGTCTACTTTGAGCAAAATCTAGTACCAGTCAAGATGTCTCCCTCCCATTCATGGTTGCTTCAAGATGAGGGGATAGCAGCCTTTATTGGCAGGCAGAACTCTTCCAACACAACAAGACCAAATGCGCTGGTTTGCTCTGTTTTATAGTTAGGAGCACTTACAGACGTCTGATCTCCAATGGCATGGACCCGAGCTGTCAAGGGGAGTAAAGTCACCTTCCAACTTCCATCATTGACAACTGAGACAGAAAAGATAATAGTCTAACTAAAGAATGTAGTTTGCACCACAAATAATATAGAGTTACCAATTTAATAATAATATAGGGATTGGCTTATTTTTGAAATTGACCAGGTTAGTAAATTTCATCAATAGAACTACAAGAAAAACGTCGACTTTTTATAAGCATGTATGGTAGATGAGTTCCATTAATGTCACAAATTTTTCACACTTCTTGGCAGGCACACACTTTGGGAGTGTTTTCCTACATGGATTCTGGCTGTGTACAGGTGGTTTTTGATCCCTGTAGAGCTTTGGAAAAGCACTTGGGTATTTTCACTTTCTTTCCTGGGTCCCTTCCCCTACCACAAGGATGTAATTGGATGAGTCTGCAGAAGGATAAGGTATGTGGACTGGATCGGAATTGTCCCATTGGAGCTATGCTAGATCATACGGCCCCCAGCCAACCCAGAAGTTGACAGCAGACACAGGCACGAGCCTGAGCAAGACCAGCAGAACTACTAAGGTGAGCCATTCACGCATAAGAGTAACAAGTGGTGGTTGTTTTAAGTTTTTAATCATGGTGCAATTCAGTGTGTTCATTACTTTGGATAACAACATCTGTTTCTGGTTTTACCTTTTTCTTTATCTCTTTATTAATAAAATCATTCTATATTCTGAGGTAGTAAAGGCTATACTTTTATAGTTTTACTTTTTTTGTAAAGCTTGTCTTTACCTTGTTTTATTTTATAATGTGAATTATGGATTACTTTTTTTCACATAGAAAACCAAAAATTCCATCCTTCCCTCACAAATTTCAAATCCTTTTTATTTTCTTGTATCAATGCCTCATGCATGCTTTTATTTTCTTTTGTTTTATTCTGTTGGTCTATTTATTTAGGGACCATTGCTACACTATTTTTGAAAACATTCTTTTAATTGTTATAGTTTTATTATGAATCTTGATAAGAAACAGGCAGGCCATCTTTCTTCTCCATTTTGAAAATGGTCTTGGTTATTCCTATACTTTTCCTCTTCTGTGCAAGCTTTGGAATGAGTTTGTCAAATTCTTTGATAAATTTTGTTTACTATTTTATTGGAATTGACTGTATTCCCTGGTATGGCTAGAAAGGAGCGAACAGACATTTTTTATATTGAATTCTTTTATCCAGAATATGATATATCTCACCATCTAATCATGCCTTTCTTTTGTTTTTTTTTAATCATTCCTTAAAACAAATTTCCTACCAAAAACGGCTTACACAGATTTTTTTTTAAATTTATTACTAAGTACCTAGTAGTTTTGTTTCCACTCTGAATTATATCTTTAAAATAAATATATTTATCATTGGTTCCAATCCTCTATTTGGGTAAGCCTGGGTTCTCACAATATTAGGTTGCAAAAATGGAAAAGAGACATTGCCTGTGTAGGGTATCAAATCTCTTCAGTTTGGCCCAATTTTCTGGTATGAAAATACTGATTCAGCATAAACTCTCCTATTAACTTGGCAGAAAAGATAAGAATTGTTCCATGAAAGTGGGAGTACAAGGAGTATCACTTTAACTTATTGCTGAAATTAAATTAGAATTTGTTTAGGCCTGCTCTAAAAGACAGCTGGTGTCAAATTCTTGTGGCTTCATGCTGACCCCCACATCTGAGGATTCCAGACCAGTGGATCTCAGACTGCACTCCTTCATGGACAAAAATCTTAATGTCTTAAACTCTCATTTTGCTCTTCCTACTGTTTCTCCTTCATGAAAAAATGCACCCATTTGTGAGATCTCTTCTCTTGCTGATTCTGCTAAGCCATGCTGTGTTGGGATTGCCCTGGCCCTGCGAAGCCCTATCTCTTTCCACTCAGATCGACTGCAAGATCCCTTATCTTAGGCCTCCAAGGATTCAACCTATAACAGCCAGACCTTATCCCCAAAGGTCTTGTCACTGCAGAAACGATTAGCTGCCTGTACTTGCCTTGTACCTTAGAAATTCTAAGTGTGTCTGGGCTGTTCAGTTGGTTAAGCACTTGCCTTCGGCTCAGGTCATGATCCTGAGTTCCAGGATCAAGTCCTGAGTTGGAGTCTCTGCTCACCGTGGGAACCTGCTTCTCCCTCTTCTTCTGCTCCCACTGGAATCCCTCTCCCTCTTTCTCTCTCTGTGCCAAAAAAATAAATAAAATATTTTTTTTAAAAAAAGAATTTCTAAAACAGGGATGTGTGGGTCGTTCAGTAGGTTAATGTTGGACTCTTGATTTGGGCTCAGATTCTGATCTCAGGGTCATGAGATCGAGCCCTGAGTCAGGCTCTGCTCTCCCTCTGCCTTTCCCGCTGACTCTCACTCTCTCTCAAATAAATAAATAAATCTTTCTTAAAAAGGAGGAAATTCCAAAACATTTCCCCCTATCTATTATGGAGAGAAAAGGAAAATTGATACCACTTTCCCTTTTTAGGTCCTATGAGAGTTTATGAGATTCCCATCAAACATCAAGCATTTGATGGCCCAAGTGGACAAGCCTGACTTTGGATATGCTAAAGACTGGTCCATCTTTCTAGAAGCTTCCCTCATTCTTGATAATTCACCTTTCCTCATCTCAGCATTTGGCCCATGCCCAAAGCCAAGCATGGGATCACCCTGCTATAACACACACACACACACACACACACACACACACACACACTCATTCACTCTTTTTCTCTCTCAGATTGAATTCTCCCTGGGTCTTCTAGCAACAGTTTTATTTTTCCCCATTTTCACTAATGATAAGTGATTTGAAACATTTTCCCAGGAGAACCTAAAAATTGTCAAAATTAGCATGAAATGTTAGAGACAATAGACCACTTCCAAAGAAAGTTCATGCTTATGGAAGGTTATTTTTTGCTTTTGTCCAAAAATACTTATTCACTCTCCCCTTCTATTTGGAAAATGTTTGCAAAATATTTGTGAATCACTGGTATCAATGATTTCATGTTCTTTATCTAAAAATCTCAATTCAACTCAAAGTGTTTTTACTCTTTTTACAGAGGAGGAAACTGAGGCTTCAAAACCGTTACCAAATTTGCACAGGGTTTATTAGATTTAAGAGGTAAAGTCAGGATGTAAACTCATGTCTCCCTGACTCTGAAGTCCATGAGTATAACTATCGTGTTACAATGTTTCTTTTACTCATATATTCTGAACTGTAAACCATAAATATACCTAAAACAAAAAATATATTTACTATTATTTTTTGTATCAGGACTTTAATTGTTCAGAGTTGGATTGTGACTCTCTCATGGGTAGCCTACTTTTGTGGCTATATTATTTATTTATTTTTATATTATTTATTTAATTTGTTTTAAAAATATGTCAGGTACTCATCAGCTACTCATCATCTAGGTAGCTGATGGGTTTTGATAATAACCCATCTAAATATATGACCCTGTCCCGTCCCACTGTTACTCTCATCACTGCAGAAAAACATTATCCTGTATACTTAATATTCGTAATTTCCCTTGGTTTCCTCTGTCTGACCCAATATTTAAAAAATATTTACCTATAGTTTATTTAGGTTTTAACATGATCTATTTATTTTAATATAAAATATAATATGAACGGGCTTTCTAAGAATACAATGAGCAAACATGAATAAGAAGATATTCTGTTATAATTATTGAGAAATTCTTCCTTAAAAATAATTTTCTCTTTTCTTACTGTACCGGCCATTACCGTTCATGTAAAAATAATGATCGTAGAGATGTTTATAATTTTAATTATATTTTTATAATTTAATTATAATTTAACTTCTTGAATTTAATTTTAGTTTAATTTTTTAAAAGAACTTATTTATTTATTTGACAGACAGAGATCACAGGTAGGCAGAGAGGGAAGCAAAAGGGTGGGGAAGCAGGCTCCCTGCTGAGCAGAGAGCCTGATGCGGGGCTCCATCCCAGGACCTGGAGATCATGATCTGAGCTGAAGGCAGACACTTAACCCACTGAGACACCCGGGCACCCCTAATTTTAGTTTAATTTTAAAGAGGATTTTCACATGTTCCTCCATTTATAATGATGTTTGAGCTTGTTTGGGGTTTTTTTGACAGAACTTAAACTTTCCTTCTACTCCTACTTTAATGAGTGTTGTGGTTTTTTTTAATCATGAATGGGTATATATTTTTTAGTGCTTATTCAACAACTACAAAAATGATTCTATATTTTTCTCTTAATGTGATGGTATTATAGTTTACATTCTTCTTGGTCATGGCATTTTATCATTTTTTTTTCAAAGATTTTATTTATTTATTTGACAGAGAGAGATCACAAGTAGGCAGAGAGGCAGGCAGAGAGAGAGGGGAGGAAGCAGGCTCCCCGCTGAGCAGAGAGCCCGACGTGGGGCTCGATCCCAGGACTCTGGGATCATGACCTGAGCTGAAGGCAGCAGCTTAACCCACTGAGCCACCCAGGCACCCCGGCATTTTATCATTTTTTATATACAGATTCAATTTGCATACATTTTGTTTAGGATATCTGCATCTATAATCCTGAGCCAATGGGTCCATACATTTTCTATATCAGACATTCATAACTGAATTTACCAAAATATGCCCATGGATATTAGTCTTCAAAAATGCCCCACACAGGGATGCCTGGGTGGCTCAGTTGGTTAAGTGGCTGCCTTTGGCTTAGGTCATGATCCAAGTATCCTGGAATCGAATCCCACATTGGGCTCCTTGCTTGGCAGGGAGCCTGCTTCTCCCTCTGCCTCTGCCTACCACTCTGTCTGCTTGTGTTCACTCTCACTCCTCTCTCTCTCTGACAAATAAATAAATAAAATCTTAAAAAAAAAAAAAAGGTGCCCCACTCAATAAGGGTTGTACAATCTCTTCAGTTTGATAATTTCGTATTTAGTTACACCCACTTTGGGGATTTACAACATACATTAACAATAAGAAACAGTCCTGCAGTGGAAACATGTGATTAATCCTGGTCCCCTATCCAGTTTGACTCCCAAGCTTGCTTTCTCCTAAAAAGTGTCTTGTTGAGAATGTAGAGAAATATAAGTGAACGGGAACAGAAAACTTTAGGAAAAAAAAAAAAAGGTTCCTTTGACCTTTATGAATTTCTACTTCTGGTGCCACGGGGGACACCCCAGCCATGAGGGTTAAATTGTCAATTTGCTTGGTTTCAGCTTAGGTGGAAAATCCTCATGTTCACTATTAAGAGAAGCACACTTGTACAGAAAGTCTGTTTCTTGTGTGTGTGTGTTTGTTTGTTTGTTTGTTTTGGCCATTTATCTTCACCACGGAGCATGGTCTAAATCCAGATAGTCAAACTGGGTTTCATATTTAACCCAGACAGCTGGTCAGTGTAGCACAACTAACCTCAACTATGAATGGACAGAGGGGCGAGTATCATCATGTCCAACATGCTCAAATTACACAGTAGTATGTGTAATAGGAGTCGGTGCTGTCCCCACCTCTAAACATTCACATGGCCTGTACTACTTCGGGGTGCCCATGCCTCTGATTTTGTGTTTTGTTTCAACAACTCATACCTGTAGCTTGCCTCAAAGGATCAGAGTTAGGCTGTTTCACTGGGTTCTTGGAGAGTCAAAAATAATTGGGTTTTCGTGTCTCCCTAGAGGCAGTCTCTGGCCAATGACTGACTGGCACGGAAGTATAAAAAACACTCCCTTTGTCTGGAGCAGGGAAAAGCTCTAACGTGTGACTCACTCTAGAGCTCTTCATGGGATCCGGCCAAGGACAAGACTTCACCTGAAATCGTAACATTGCTTAGCTTTCTTCCCTCCTTTATTCTGTTTCTACCACTGTCTTGTTGCTTCCTCTGTGAAGGCCCACTTCATCAGTCCTTTGCCTATGTACACTGGTCTTAGGGATGCTCTTGGAGAAGACAATCCAAAACACTATCTAATATGTCAAGTGTCATTAACTAATAGGACTCAGTATCCGTGCCCAAATTTTTGGTTCTCTGTCATTTGTTGATACCATTGCTTAATCTGAGATGTATTTCTTTTTTCTTTTCTTTTCTAAGATTTTTATTTATTTGTCAGAGAAAGAGAATGCAAGCAAGGAGAGTATCAGGCAGAGGGAGAAGCTGGATCTCCACCAAGCAGGCAGCCCAATGCAGGCTCGATCCCAGGACCCTGGGATCATGACCTGAGCCAAAGGCAGATGCTCAACTGACTGAGCCACCCAGACATCCATCCCTCTGAGATGCATTCTTGATCAGGGCCAAAATAAAAGGACCTTTGTGACTGGTCTTCCTGTCAACTAGGGGAAAAATGGTATAGGAGAGAAGTCCCGTGAAATCATTTCTGTTTTAAAGACTTGAAAAATTTTCACTCTTTGCTCACTATCTAGCTACTACTAGATAAAGCTAGCTGAATTTATTAAAATTCTGTTCTAGCGTAATCAGTAGATATAGCACAACGTGACTACAGTCTCTTGCTCTCCACAGGGACAGAATAAGATCACTAAAAGATTTGCAATGCATTCATGACTTTTTTCTTCCCACTTACTTAGCTTTCAAAGATACAGCCAAGTAAACAATGGAAGAAGAAGAGAACTAAATAAAAGTATGAACTACAGTCTTTTTTGATAATATTCTTTTTTGATGTTATCACAGTCAATTCATTAGTGTAAAATCTCCCATATGATCAGATGACATTTCGCTTTCAAGAAGTGACCTGAAGTAATGAAAGGTTGAGAAAGAACTGAGCAGGATGTTTCTGGAATGAGACAGTCCTCATTTGTTTGGGTTTCCCACTCAACATATAAAATTGGCTACAGAACAAAGAGAGGATAAATGAAGTAAAAATGCTTCTCACAATGTCAAAGGCTGATCATAATGTCTGTTTTGAATTTTTATTCTTTTCATAAATTTAAAAATGGTACATAAATTTTGAATAATCTAATGAAATTAAGACTGGTTTCTTCTCTGTTCAAAAGACTTGCAGCAGCTTACAAGTCCAATAGTTCATGCTTCTAATCATTTCCTCCAAATGACCAAATCTTGGGTCACATTTGTCCTGGGGCCTGTCTCTCCTTAGCTATAGCCCGAAAGGCAAAGGGCTGTTTCTAGATCCAGCTTCGAGATTTGGGGTGACTTTCTTAACTTCTCAATTTTCTACAAAATGAAACTTCTTTTTTTTTTTTTTAAAGATTTATTTATGTATTTATTTGACAGAGAGAGAAATCACAAGTAGGCAGAGAGGCAGGCAGAGAGAGAGGAGGAAGCAGGCTCCCCGCTGAGCAGAGAGCCCGATGTGGGACTCGATCCCAGGACTCCGAGATCATGACCTGAGCCGAAGGCAGCGGCCTAACCCACTGAGCCACCCAGGCGCCCCCAAAATGAAACTTCTTATAGCAACTTTAAAAATTGGACCTCTCACAAACCCTGCTTCCTTCAAAAGGTAATTTTGTCTTATGAGGTTATGCTATATATGAATTACTAATATTTGCAAATTAGCTCACAATTTGATTTGTTGTAGACATGACATTTTACAGCTAAGGAATTCACGAATCCAATTTTTGAAGGCAGTACTCCTGATGTTCCTGGGATAGGGAGGAAGTCATTGAACTTTTTATGGATCATCATTTTACTCCTTCCTTTGAGGACAGGAGTCATACTCTCTTATCATCTTGTCATTGTAATGAGGGCTGCTTTCCAGCACTTAGTAGGTCTATTCATTAGACATTACTTTTACATGTGCCTGTGTAAAAGATCTGCAAAGTGCTGGTGATAAAGTGACTTGAAATGAACACGAGTTTCATTCAGTAAGTAAATGTAATTTGAGAATATAATTTGATTGGCTTAATTCTTGGGCTAAAAGTCTGTTTTCTATTAGTTACAAAATCTTGAATTCATAGGTTATACTTAACTATGACCACTGACTATGCCTTCTTATATCTGCCCCCGTAATAACTTCTGTCTTTAGTTCTGTTTCCTTTCTCCTAATTTTTTTAAGGTCATTTTTTTTTAAAAGATTTTATTTATTTATTTGACAGAGATCACAAGTAGGCAGAGAGGCAGGCAGAGAGAGAGGAGGAAGCAGGCTCCCCACTGAGCAGAGAGCCCAATGCGGGGCTTGATTCGAGGACCCTGAGATCATGACCTGAGCCAAAGGCAGAGGCTTTTAACCACTGAGCCAACCAAGCACCCCTCCTTTCTCCTAATTTTAATAGGAGGTGAGGGAATTACTATCATTTCACCAATATATATATATTGGTGAAATGGCGCTTCACGGTGGTATGGCCTAGACGAAATATTGATTCCTAAAGTTTAACTTAAATGATTACAGATTTGCTTGTCTGTAATTTTTATAAGAGGAGACAGGGAGGGGGTAAGGAGACAGGGAGTCCTTAGAAAATAAGAAGGGAGCCAATATAAATATATATATATATATATATATATATATATATATATATACACACACACATATATATGTGAAATGATAATAAAATGATATACATATATATCATTGTAAATTATATATATATATATAAATGATAGTCATGATGGTAAAATTATATATATATATATATATATACATATCATAGTAGTAAGTATCATAGTATAGTATGTATACTATATATGTATACTATAGTATAGTAAGTATCATTACTAAGTGGAATCTGAGAACATTCTTATATAATCAAATTTGTGCTTGTCTGGAAATCCACTGGCTGAAAGAGAAAGACTACAAAAAGAGTCAAATACATGGAAATGGTCTTTTACTTACACTAACAGCTCTCTCTCATCACCATTTTTTCAAATTTTAAAAATATTTTATCTATTTATTTGAGAGATAAGGTGGAGGGAAGAACAGAGGGAGAGGGACAAGCAGACTCCAGGCTCAGCACAGAGCCCAACACAGGGCTCAATCTCATGACTCTGAGATCATGACCTGAGCCAAACTCAAGAGTCGGACACTTAACTGACTGAGCCACCCAGACATCCCTCATTACCAATTATTGGGTAGATCTTTTTCAGCCACCATGTCCTACCTTCAGTTTGGTAATGCCTGCACAAAAGCAATATGAAGTAAATTGTGTTTTTTCAGAATACATCTCTCTACATTTAAAAGTCATTCTTAGTGGGCTCAGATTTTATGAGAGTGAGCTAAAATGGAGCATCAGTGACCTAAAGTATAACATTATTCTGCTGTATTCATAAAGATAAAGCAGAGCCTTAAGCATCGTAAGAAAGAAAATTGATAAAAGTGTGACTCAACAAGACTTTAGCATTTTAGTACACCGTTCTCATTCCTACCACTTACGTGTATACATAACATTGTTTTCAGTGCTACTCAGACATAACTCCATTGGTGAACGCTAATTCAATTAAACATATCCCAGCTATCTTCATTTGGCTTCCTGCATCAGCAGACTCAAAGATTCGAGTATGAGAAGCTTATTTGGGAGGTGATACAGCAAGTATCAGTAGGGGAGTGGGGAAGGAGACAGGGAAGAGAAAGAAGCCAATAAAAGGTGTGCTAGCAAGAAGGTAAGCCACCACTGTGAGTTTTTTGGAGCTCCATCTTGTGGGGAGAATATAGGAGATCATGCAGAACACACACGAGAAGAGTTCTCTCTCTATACCCATTCACTCAGTCATTGGCTGAGGGCTGTTCCCAAAGAGTAATTCTCTGTCATTTCCATCCTGCCATGTGCATGGCAGTGAGTAGAAAGGATAGCAGCAGCTTCAGAGAAAGCTCTCCAGCACAGTGATGCTGTAACTTGCAGTTGAAAGTAGACCAGTAGACTCAGAAGTGGTAAGACCTAAAGGGTATAGACAGAGTCCTAATGGTATCCATGCTACAATCCAAACAGTTGTGTCTTATGATATCCTAGAATAAGTATAGTGAGAAGTAATGTGGTTCGCTAAAAATTTAATCTTGCAAGACTCTTCTTATTAGTGATGCCAAAACCCTTACATATACCTCTATTACAAAGAATTATCATAAATTTTTCTTATTTGTTATCTTTTCAATTACCTTCTTTTTTCACCTTTCCATAAAACCTTTCTTGACTGACTGACCTCAAGAAATCTGTCTCCTTTAAAGTCATCTAGTATTTCTTGTCCACACCAATTATTTGCAGTAACCATGTCCCAGTCCCACTTTGTAATAATATTTCCATGTTTATGCACCCATTTTTTCACATTAAAATTTTAAAAAAATTTTTTTGACAGAGAGAGAGAAAGAGAGCAAGCTTGAGCAGGAGGCAGAAGAAGAGGGAGAAGCAGACTGCTACTTGGTGCTCAGTCCCAATACCCCAGGATCATGACCTGAGCTGAAGGCAGATGGTTAACTGAGAGCCACCCAGGCAACCCCCCCCCTCCCCAGTTATCTACATTTTGATATATACTTTTATATCCCAGTACCTAGCACTTAGTGGACATCCAAAAACATTTTGCTTATCTTATTGCAAATAAAGGAAATATTGATTCCTCCCATCCAAGTACTAACCAGGCCTGACCCTGCTTAGCTTCCGAGATCAGACGAGATCGGGCGCGTTCAGGGTGGTATGGCCGTAGACAAAATATTGATTCCTAAAGTTTAACTTAAAATGATTACAAATTTACTTGTCTGTAATTTTTGTAAGAAGAGTCAGAGTCCTTAGAAAATAAGAAGGGAGCCAATATAAAATGAACAACAAATAACATCACTATGAATTTTTCTACAAAAAGTAAAACTATTTTAAAAAATTAAGAATGCACAAATATATTTTTGAGCTACACAATATTTATTTAAATTTTCTAGGGGTATTTGGGTGGCATAGTTGGTTAAGCATCTGCCCTTGGCTCAGGTTATGATCCAGGGACCCTGGGATCCAGCCCCGAGTCGGGCTCCCTGCTCAACTTGCTTCTCCCTCTGCCTCTTCCCCTCCGCTCATGCTCTTTCTCTTTCTCTCAAATAAATAATAAAATATTTTTTAAAAAAAATTTCCAAAATAAGGCATCTCAACCACTGGCTGAATTTTAGCTCTTTATGTAGCCAGCTAAAAACTGAAAATGTTGTCTTTTATACTTAAATTTAGGTCTTCTAAGGTTTTACATCCCAATGGAAGAAAACCTTTCACTCCAAAATCATTTTCTTTAGTTACGATATCATTTTATGGCTTTCTTGCTTCAGTTTCCACACTTTGGTAAAAAGCAAGCCTGAAAGTTTTTATCTATTGTGATGCAGTTGAAAATGAGACATTATAGCTTTCAGAAGAAAAGTGAGAAAAGACTTCCCCACCCACCCAAATCCCATGCCCAGCTGAAAGCCTATGATTTTCTCCTTGTGGAAACAAATAACTGGATTGTGACTGACCTACGTCTTGCAGCCTTGATATATGGTGGCCTCGCAGGAACCATAGACCAAGGAACGTCTTCCCCGGCAGCTTTAGTCCGTCAATGTGATTGTTCATGTGACCAGGATGGTTTTAGCTCACACTTGAAATCCAAAGGCAAAGACAAAGCATATATATCTCACTATTTTTCAGATACTTGAAACAACACATGCAATCAACCTGCTTTCAAAAACCATGAAAGTTCTAGTCATCTGTTTGACTTTCCCTCAGAGAAATACCACAGTGCTGCTCATCTTCATGGCAATCGTTGTGGTTTATTTTTTTTTAAAGATTTTATTTATTTATTTGACAGAAAGAGAGAGAGAGAGAGATCACATGTAGGCAGAGAGGCAGGCAGAGGGGCGGGGGAAGCAGACTCCCCACTGAGCAGAGAGCCTGATGTGGGACTCGATCCCAGGACCCTGAGATCATGACCTGAGCCGAAGACAAAGGCTCAACCCACTGAGCCACCCAGATGCCCCAATTTGTGGTTTATTTTTAAAAAGATTTGTTTAGGTGTCCCTGGTTGGCTCAGTCAGTTAAACATCTGCCTTCGGCTCAGGTCATGATCCCAGGGTCCTGGGGTCCAGCCCCGCATCAGGCTCCCAGCTCAATGGGGTGCCTGCTTCTCCCTTTCCTGCTCCCCCTGGTTATGTTCTCTCTTTCTCTCTCTCTCTGTCAAATAAATAAATAAAATCTTAAAAAAAATAAAAAGATTTCTTTATGTCTTGCCGTTTTCAGTAAAGTGAGAAATAAATTCAGAACTCCAGCAAAGTGAAAAATAAGTTTGAACTTCAGTAGCAAAGAGACTACCTCTGCATGTCATTGCTTTAATCAAGACCACACAACCTTTTTCATAAAACTATCACATACAGGGGTGCCTAGGTGGCTCAGTGGATTAAAGCCTCTGCCTTCAGCTCCGGTCATGATCCCGGGGTCATGGGATCAAGCCCCACATCGGGCTCTCTGCTCAGTGGGGAGCCTGCTTCCTCCTCTCTCTCCTCTCTCTGCCTGCCTCTCTGCCTACTTGTGTTCTCTGTCTGTCAAATAAATAAATAAAATCTTAAAAAAAAAACTATCACATACAGACATGGTAAGTCTATAAAGATATATATGGTATGTGTTAAAAATAGAAGTGCATACAAACCAAATCATGTGTTTTGAAAAATAAGCCAATACCTCAAATAAAATCTTAGAGGTATTGTGTATAAAAAGATTCAAGATCTAATCTGAAGATTGCCGAATACATAATGAAATGGAACAGATTATGTAGTGAATGTATGACTAATACCGAGATGTGGATATAAATTCCTTTCATCTTAGAACACACTCTAGAGGAAGTTTTTCATGCATAATAATTTTAGCAAGCTACCTTATTTATAATTTTATTTTATGATTTCCCCTACTGGAAACTTTTCAAGAGAAACTACTTAGTGTTGGGAAAAATAAAAATCTATTCATTCCGTTTTTCCCCTCTCTCTTTTATAGTTTTATTTAAAACATACTTTCTCGGGAATTCCTGTAGATATTTAGATATCTTCATAGTCTCTTAGAAGAAAAACACGTATTTCAAGGCATCTGTAAATCTATAAATACAATGGAATAGAACCTGATTGAATAAAAATGATGTTCACTCAAGGTGAGAACATCTTCCTAAATTCTGGATTTCTTGCAGATGGTTATTTTGAAGTGTTTTGCTTCATCCCAGTGAAATTTTAGTATTTCAGGCAACTTGCCCATCTGTTAAGTCTTGAATTGTGTTCATCGAAGCAGCAAAAAATAAGTAACAATAACAATGAATTTTCAAAGCAAGACTTAGAATACAGAGGACATAGTTCAAATAGGATAAAATATGTTCAAACGTGATTTTTAAATAATTGTTTACTAGCATGTCGGTAACAAATATTTTGATTTTTAATGACAAATGGGGAAAAACATATATTTACTTTCAAATCCTGGAAACTTTTCTGGGACTAAGATAAAATATCAGCCAGTTTTAACAGTGGGAGCCAACATTATATAAGAGAGTTTCTCACAATGATGAAGTGCCCCAATGCCTTCTATTTTATGATTTAACTATGTGGGATTCCAGAATCAAATTCTAAGGGGAATAATAGTTAAAAGCAACAGTAGGGTTTATTTAAAATATGCCTTTTATCTTTTCACAATGCAGACCACTGAGAACAAGATCCATTCTTAGAGAATGAAAGTCAAAAAGCAGAAATGAGCCAAAGCCTATTAATACAATGAGTACATCCAAATTTTCACAGTGACAGCAGACCTAGTTCACTCAGAGGTTAGTTAAATAATTATTTTAAGGACTCACTGTCCTTTCTGGGAAGATGAACTGTGTAATGTCAAAAGCTCTCATGATATGAAAAATTAGAATGGTCTTGAACATAGAATAATATCTATTCATAAAATACTGGCTTCATTTACTGAATTACAGGAGGCACATTAAATGTTTATTTAGCATTTTACAGTAAGCATACTTGTGCTGAAATCACAATATCCACTTATCTCTATTAGTCAGATGTTGCTAGGCCCAGTGCAACTGCCAAGTCTAATGTAGGTTGTATATTACAATCATGGGTACATTCGGCTTTTGCTGCTTTTGATGGGGGGAGGATGAAAATTAATTACTACAGAGGTTGCTATGAATTTGGGGAGGGAAATTGCTTTCTGGATAACCATTTAACGTTTCTAGAAGACTGGTTTTGGGTTAATTTCATTCACTGTTAATATCCCAGTGTTTATGTTTGAGATACAGTAAAAGAATTTTAAAAGATATTTTGTATAAATGAGTTATATCAATATGAAAGATTGCTAGAAAAAAATGTAAATAGACAACACATTTGGAAGATCTCTTCTCCAACTCAAGAGTTTTAAGAACATGGATGCTAACTACTGTGATTTCTTTTTATTCCTCTCATTATGGTGCTGATGACCCCCATTCAGATTAGGTTGGAGTGACGATATCAAGAATGAGAATCTATGTATCCTAGAAAAATCTGTTATGTTTTAGACTTCTATCATAAATCGTGTCATCTTATAGAATTTCAATTTATTATTTGTCCAAACTTGTTTGTTTCATTAATTTACTCCATGGATGTTACTTTTTTCCTTTTTTCTGCCTCCTTTAATTTCCTTTCCCCCACAAATGCTTCCATCTTTGATTCTTCATGAGTATTAATACTATTTCCATTACATTAACAAATACAAAGGAATTAAATTATCAGTATCAAAACTCCCAAACTAAACCCACTATTTTCTTTCCAAATTTGGCCTCTATCCAGTTCTATGAAGACTTTATAGTGTTAGAATATACTAGTAATTACCCAGGTTTCTCAATGTCTCCTTAGACCACTCTCTCCAATCCTCTTCATCCAATAGGTCATTGAGTTTAACAGAGTTTATTTCAAAAATGTATTTCAAACGAATCCCCTCTTTTGCCTTTTCTCTGTTAATCACCTACGATCAATCTCTCTTCATAGACAAACACTTCTCTGCAAAAGTCCCTAGGGTTTGGTTACTCCCAAACCTAATGTCACTTCATTCATTCTTCTCAAAATTCTTCAATTACGTTCCCAGAATACAGGTATGTCATTTCTCAATTCAGAGTCATATCACAAGTCCTTAAAGCTTGCAGAACCAAATTCAGCATGACTGTCAAGATCCATCATAATCGTTTTTGTTCGTTTGTTTTTTAGGATTTTTATTTACTTATTTCAGAGAGAGAGGCAGCGAGAGAGGGAACATATGCCAAGAGGAGTGGGAGAGGGAGAAGCAGGCTTCCCGCTGAGCAGGGAGCCCACTGTGGGGCTTGATCCCAGGACCCTTGGATCATGACCCGAGCCAGAGGCAGACTCTTAACCAATTGAGCCACCAGGTGCTCTGAGATCCATCATAATCCATGTAGCATACACTTCTTTGCTGGCCAGTTGCATATCTAGATCTCCAGACCTTGTGATCCTCTGAACACCACACGTACAATATTTTGCTTGTTCTTTTGTTGCTATTATTTTAATGGTTTGACATGTCCTTCTCGTCTTCAACTCCAACAAATCCTACTCATCCTTTAAGGCTGAGATCAAAGGCTAGTTCGATATTCATATTCTACCTCATTGATTTCTAGTTCTTCTACCTATGCATTAGGTTGGCCCCTAACTCATTCCGGACTCTCCTTAATGACTCAGCTGATACTTAAGGGTGACATTTGTGAAAATAACGCTGGGATTGTTTGTGCTGAATATAACCAAATGCATTTTGTAGATCTTCAAGGAATATCAACTCACAGGCCAAAGATGAAAATATCTAGCTCAATGAAATGTGTCAATAACCAAACCTAAAATATATACAAGCTATTAAAGATGAAGCCTTTTAATGTCATTATTTTGACCTTCACTTTGATGTTTGACTATATTTATCATTGAAATGAAAATAGTGCAGCCTCTGAAGTTACTTTGATTAGTTTATTTCTGTCCCAGGGCGCCCCCCCCCCCCCGCTTTTTTTTTCTTTCCTATTCACTCTGTGAAAGTGATTCATCTTTTCTTCATTTTCACTCAGCAGTGCCACAGGATTTTATCTTCAAAGGGAATATTTAGTAGCAAAGATCATCACATTTTTAGGCTGTCTTTATTTATCACCTAAGATAGCAGTGATAATAGTACAAAATATTAATTGTGCTTTTACTCTCTGTCGGGCATCCTGTTGAGGATTTGTTCATAGATCCTTTCATGCAATTATTTCTCACCCTGTGATGTGAGTACTATTATTATCTTTTATAATTCCTGTAACTACTTTTAGAATGACTTATAAGCTGCTTTTAAAATATAAACATTTAATTTTCAGCAAAAATATAAAGTGCTAAACTTCATTAGTTATGAAGGGAATATAAATTAAAACTACATCTAGTATTTCTACTTAGAATGGCTGCAATGAAGAAAGCAATACCGGTTGTCTGAAATGGACCAACTGAAATTGTAACACATTGCTAAAGGCAGGAAAAATTGGTCATGATAACACTCTGGAAAGCTGTTTGGCAGAATCTGCTAAAGCTAAAAAGATATAACCCAGCAACTGACTCTTAGTTAAATGCCCTCAGAAACTGCACCAAAAGTCAGGAGCAAGGATGTTCAGAACAGCACTATTTGTCGCTCAAACTGAAAAATACTAATGTCCTTCAATATCAGAATGGATAAATAGAAGTATAGTCATCTAAAATAACTCATGCACAGCAAGGAAAATCAACAAATTGCAACTGCATGCAACACAATTGTATCTTATAATCATGATGTTGAGCAAAAGATGCTGAAGGATACCTACACTCTGATTTTTTTAATGTAGGGTTCAAAAAGAGGCCAACACTATGTGGGGGTAGATGTTAGAATAATGGGTCCCTCCCCAGGAAGCTGAGTAATGTTTGATTTCCTGATCTGGTTGTTAGTTGCTTGGATGTGCTCAATTTCTGAGAATGCATCAAGTTGCACACTTAGGATTTTTGTACTTTCTCACATGTATGTTATTCTTCAATCGAAATTTTCCATATGAAAGTAAAAGCTTGCTATTTTCCCTAGAGCTGTGGCCTGATGCTGGAGGACACCAGCTATCCTGTGACCAGGAAGCAACTTCATCGCATAGCGGCTCCTCAGTTAGCAAATGATTTTCAGAGTAATTGACTTGAAGTCACATAAGGAAGATTTGGAAATATGGAGAATTCAGATTTCTCACCAGAGATGATCTTTGCCATGTCTCTGGTCCTTCCTGCTGCCAAGACGCTCCTGCCTTGTAGCTTCTCCCCTGAATGATTCCATCTGCTTTGGACGCTCTCCCTCTGAGATATCTCCAGAGCTTGTGGATTTCTTTCTGCCTCTTCTCAAGTGTCATCTCACTAGAGAGGACTGCCTTCAACTCCACCTATAAAAGGTCAGCATTTCTCTCCACTACCTCAGCTATATTTCCGCCATTAATATTCTTATCTCTGCCATTTAAAAAATTTGTTCATTGAACTACCTCTGTCCACTCAGACACAAGCTCTGTTGGGACAAGGGTTTTGTGCTGTTTAGTTCCTGGCGATAACCTCAATGCTTTCAAAATTCTTGGGACATATAGACAAGGCATATGACAACTATTTTTGATTGAATTATGTTGACATATGACTTTATCAAAGCCACCCGCAATCCTCAGGACATCTGACTATCATCCCCTTTTCTGCTACATTGAAAATATGGCTGCTCAACTGCCAGGTGGGAGGGTCTGAAGATCCCCTGACCCACCGACCTCACTTCCTGTGATTTCAATGTGAAGCTTCTCTCAGAATGTGAAGGTCTGGATGGTCTCTTCTCTCTCAAAAAATCCTTTCAAAAATTAAATCCTCAACTTTAAGACTCAGTTTTACACATGACTTTAAAATGCCCAAAGCCCTAAATCCTCTCTTCACTTTCTCCTTATGATTTTGTGTTATCACTTTGATAGTTGGACCCCAAGGCAATAGTATCCTGGGAGATGGGCAGGTCTTAGGGTCAAGGGAAGGATCTCTTAAGATACCAAATTATATCCTCACACACACACACACACACACACACACACACACACACACACTATATATATATATACACACATTGCCTAGTCGACAAATACCTATCATGTGCTTAGCATGTGCCCATCACGAGGGGGAAGGGAATTTAAGGATGAATAATAGGTCAGATGTTTCCTGCTTTTAGTGGATCTTGCGTTCTAGTTGAAAGATTGTATGAGGTCAGATTCCTTCAGGAACAAATGTATCAGCACAAGTGGTTTACTTGGGAGATAATGGGGAGATTCGAGAGGGGAAGGAAGTAGGGAAGAGAGGGAAGATTACACATGTGTGTTAAAGAGCTGTTAGTGCTATGGGCAGTGAGGGCTCAGTGCTATTCTGGATTGCTGGGATGTTTACAAAATACATCTCAGGGTTATTGCACCAGAGGGTTCATCATCTTTCAGACATCATTGCTGGAGGGCTGCGCCTGGGACATGAACTCACTTGTGCTTTGACCCCCTCACTCACAGCAGGCTGAGTGTACTCCTGTGGACAGAGGAAGCCCACAGGCAGACAGGATTGTATGATTAGAGTGGGAGCCACTCCCCCCATCCCAACCTGCTGCAGAAGGAGAGGACAGTACACCAGTTAGGCACAAAGGAAAAGCAAAGAACATGCGAGAATTGGAAGGGCTGGGTAGCAATGTTAAATGGGCCAACAAAGGTCATTCTGGGTCTGTGATGTGTAAGATCAGAGCTTCTCAGTCCTGCTTGTGTCAGGGGAAGAGCTTCCTGGGGCCAAGAGAACATCCGAGACAGAAACAAAGATGTAGGAATTCCTTTGTGTGTTTAAGAAACTAAGAAGTCCGTGGGGCTGGAGTGGGAAGGGAAAGGCAAGGGGAGAAGGGTAAGGGATGTCCTCAGAGGAGCTATGGGTGGGACGCCACTGGGCTTCATTCGTGGGAAATCCAAGAGCCTGCTTTCATTTTAAAAGTTATATATGCATGGTATATACACCTGTCTGTATATATGTGTTTATTAGATATATGCTTCATAAATTTAGATATTTATTTACATAATTATTTATATACATTAATTTATGCATTTATTTATACCTACTAGCTTGACAGGATGAAAATAATGGAATCCTGTAAGGACCTATTTAGAAATTGTCCCTCCTCCCGTTCCCCCAGGGGATTTACAGGTAACAAAGCCCAGATATAAAGATGGGTCAGGCCAGGTGGAGACATCCGATCAGTGGGGGGGATGCATTCTGTCTCCCTGGTTACCAAGGAATATGGGCCCTGCCCTTTGGGAGCCCTTTTGGCGCCAATCCCAATCAAGGTGTAATAGGCTGGTTCAAATGTCTACTAGGGTAAATTGTAACTCAATTGGTCACCTAGCATCACTGTGGAGTTTCCTGTGTGTGTTACAATCTCCTTGGCCCCCTGTGCGTGGCCAGACCCGACTGCATGGCCTTTGCCCTTAAAAGCTAGCCTGTGGGGCGCCTGGGTGGCTCAGTGGGTTAAGCCACTGCCTTCGGCTCAGGTCATGATCTCAGGGTCCTGGGATCGAGGCCCGCATCGGGCTCTCTGCTCAGCAGGGAGCCTGCTTCCCTCTCTCTCTCTCTCTCTCTGCCTGCCTCTCCATCTACTTGTCATTTCTCTCTGTCAAATAAATAAATAAAATCTTTAAAAAAAAAAAAAAAAAAAAAAAGCTAGCCTGTGAAACAGAGAAGGGTCACCCTCTCTTGTAAGAGGTGCGGCCCGGAACGTTCTGTTAGATTCTTGATGCTTGGCGCGAAATAAAGCTTTGCTTGACCATCGTTTAGTATCAGTCTCGCTCCTTTAATCACGGACCCATTATTGGGGCATAACAAATCTGTTTTCATTCCCAGTCTCTCTGCACAAATGAACAGTGTAGACAAATAAGTGTGTATTTTGTGATCCTGGTTGAAGTATCTGTACATAACTCTATCGGTATCTAGTCGTGTATAACCAGGACACTGGTTACTAAGGAAGCAGCACCAGTGGGGAGCTAGCTGGGAGGGGGAAGACAGATGGCTGGCATGTACATCGAAGTTGATATTCATTTTCTTTTTTGATGGAAACTCCTCAAAAGAAAGGACTCCTAAAATGAAAGGGAGTGGAAATAAATAACAAAAACATGTAAGTTGAGGCTTCAAGCATAATGGAGATACTTTTCTTTTCCTATGATTTTTCTTCTTTTTTGGAAATATTGGCTGTCACAAAAGCAGCGAAATTTAGAACTCAGTGACTCACTCCAGGACCCATCTCCTTCATGATCTTGGTTTTTTAGGATTCAAAGTTAGCGGGGAAAGGCAAATGCATTATTTGACTTAAATTCAGTATGCCTTGGCATTACTTACAGAGATTCTGAGAGCCTCTTAACAAAGGAGGAGAGATTACTGCATTGACAGTGAAATTAGAGAACGGTGCGGGTGCATTATGTGGAGTTGGCAGTGAAACGTTCAGCGGCACACCTGTTTTATGCAAATGATACAATAGCATGAGAAAATCAGCCAGGCAGCATTGTTCTCCCTTGTTTTAAAGGCAAGGGGTCATGAAGACAATGCTGATATGGGCTCCTTTTTAATGGATTTAAAATTAGTTTCTAACCTATTGAAATCTTGCACAGCTTGTGCAATGACTTGCTCTGAGTTATTGCTGAGAAGGAGCTAGCTAATGGAAAAAGCAGCAATATCCAAGTTCATTCTGTATGGAGCCTCCCACTGCCCTGGCCTGTTCACCTTCCATTCTGCAGTGATTGCCTAACGGACCACGTCATTGAGGAGCTGAGCCCTAGAAGTCACCCAAAGTGGGTTTCTATCCTCTAACCTAGCTCCCTGCCTGATTTTCACAAGTTACGCACTTGGATAATCCTTTTATCATCCCATTGCTATGAGGCTAGATGTTACCCATTGGAACTTAATTCGCTTGAACTGGCTCCCTACACATACTGGTTGAAAAACAGGAGCAATTGCATCAAATCAGAAAGAATTCAGTGGGAAAATGATTGATTATGAAGTGATGATTACTCTCCCCCCAAACTGTACGATTCCCATCAGACTGATGATTTCTAACTTCTGCTAGTAAGAAACACAAGACGATCTGAAAATATGAAGTCAGTTAAAGTAAAGATTCTATGATAAGATTCAGTTTTACCTTTTTCTGATGTTTAAAAAATGTTGTGTGTTGAAATCAACCCAAATTTCCCACATTGGGTAAATGGATTAAAAAATGGGTTGAATATATATAAAATGTTTTTAAAGGGAAACGAGACAATTGGAATGTTAGTTTTATTGAGTAATACGTTATAAAACCTTTTTTTAAAAAAAGATTTTATTTATTTATGTGACAGAGAGAGAGAGATCACAAGTAGGCAGAGAGGCAGGCAGAGAGAGAGAGAGGGAGAAGCAGGCTCCCCACTGAGCAGAGAGCCCCATGTGGGTCTTGATCCCAGAACCCTGAGATCATGACCTGAGCTGAAGGCAGAAGCTTTAACCCATGGAGCCACCCAGGTGCCCCTACGTTATAAAATCTTAAACAGCCTATGGGTTGACTGACAAAATCTATCCTCCTATTAAGGGGAAAACGAAACTATCTCAAAAGGTATGCAGATCTTGCTTAAATGTCTAGGCGATATTAAAAGAGAAAGGGAGAGAGAGACAGAAAATATTGAAGCAGAAGGCAACACCTGGAATTATCAAACTGATAAAATTCAGAGACAGAGTCAGGAAGTTAGAAGCAAAAATATCATGTCATGTTCAGTTTCTTCTTGTTCAGAGAGCCATGGAAGATGGGCTGCTCGTAAATGATGCCACATGGAAGAATCTGAAACACATTGCCAAGGATGGAGCTGTACATCGTATGATTCTGTGTATATGATCAAGAGAATTCTAAACTATAGGGGAAAAATGAGACCAGTTGCCAAAGACTGGAAACGGGTGAAGAGAATGGACTCTAAAGACATAGTAGGGAATTACTCAAAGTAATGCAATTGTTCTCTATCTTAATTGTGGGGAGGTTACATTTCTATAACTATATGCTCTATTTGGTCAAAACTCTGAGGATGGCATACCCAAAAAAGGGTGAATTCTACTGTATGTAAACCACGCACCAATGAACTTTATATTAAAAATCGCTTTTCGTGAAAATGACACTTCTTCTAACTTTTGTTAAAAGAACAGCACACCAATCTCATTCTTCTTCCTGAAATACGATGCAATGCTTGGTATGAGGCACTATGACCCAGTCTTCCTTCTGAGTTACAGATGTTACGTGTTGCTTCAACTTGGTGACACAAGAGGAAGTGAAGGTCATAGCCTTTTTCTGCAATAATAAGAGACTTTTTGGATGAAGACCCACCTGTTTGTTACCAACACAACGTAACTCAATATAATTAAAATTTTTGAAATAGTTCCTTACTGTTTAGAGGTCTTTTAGCTTTAACTAAAGGAAATCTCCTTCAAACTAGAGTTGGGGGAAAAACTGTAAAGTTAATAGGATAACTCCTTGAGATGCCTGGGTGGCTCAGTGAATAAAGCCTCTGCCTTCGTCTCAGATCATGATCTTAGGGCCCTGGGGTTGAGCCCCGAATTGGGTTATCTGCTCAGCAGGAAGCCTGATTCCCACTCTCTCTCTGCCTGTCTCTCTGCCTACTTGTGAACTCTCTCTCTGTTAAATTAAAAAAAAAAAAAAAATCTTAAAAAAAAAAAAGGTAACTCCCTACAGCCACAATATCGCATGATGGTGAGAAACGAATTTAAATGGCCTGGATTCTCCAAAGAGACCAATGATAGTCTGGTGGTTTAAAAACATGGTGTAAATTCTTTGACCCTATTCCCATTAAAAGGTGGGTGGTCTGTGTCCCCTCTTCTATGACTGCTTTGATCTGTACAGTTGAGTAGAATTGACACTGTGTGATTTCTGAGGTAAATTTAGTAAAGGCCTTGCAGGTTCTACCATGTAGTGCCAGAACACTCCATCATGGAGCTTGAGGCTAACATGTTGTGAGGAAGCCTAAGCTACATGGGATGGCCATGGATAGGAGCTCCAGTGGACAATCACACCTGAGTCCACCCTCAGAGTCATCCCAGCTCAGGCAACAGATATGAGTGTGAAGAAGTCTTCAGGTGATTCCAACCCCCAGCCATTTAAGTGTTGAGGCATCAGTCTTCATGGAACAAATACACTATGTCCTGTCCATTTTTTTCTAACCTATAGTATCTGGGATCGTAATAAAATGACGGTTGCTTAATGGCATTAAGTTACTAAGGTGTAGGGTAGTTTGCTAGGCAACAGAAAATAGCTATGAATAGGCATGGACAAAAAGCCAATAACCAAACCACACCAAGACAAACAATAACAAAAATCAGGGCTTATTTTAAAATAAAGGAGACCAATGAAACCTGACAACTAATGCAATCCGTGATCTTGACTGCAGCCTTGAAGGCCCAAATTAACTCTAAAGAAAATAGTAGGGACAAAGAGAGACATCTCAAAATAAAAACTTGCTGGGAAAAAAAAAAAAAAGAAAGAAAGAAACAAAGTCAAAATAAAAATTAAAAGAGAGGGAGAAGGAGCAAGCGAACTTAAACTCCAGAGTCATCCCACCTGGGTTCAAACTGTGGCTCTTCTCATCACTAGGTCTGAGACCATAGGGAGTCAAATCGTCCATATTTAGGGTCACTAAGAGTATTTAGACATTTGGCTGTTACAGGAATTGAAAGAAATTGTATATCATATGTAAAGTGGTTGGAAATGCTCAGTAAGTGTAATTACTTATAGCAGTTATTTCCAACGCAAGAAAAACCATTATGAACCTAAGCAACTGCCTGTCCCCTGTCTCCCTCTCAGCTTCTCTCTGCTGTCTGCTTTAATCTGCACCCCCTCCCCGACTTTGCAGCATTTGCAGCCCTCCTTCTGAATGCACCTGTTCAACATTGCTGCCTTGTCTCTCTGACATTTCTGCCATCTTCTGTTCAAGCATCCAGTCCGGATGTTTTCATGTCTCTCAATCTCATTCCTAAATACCAGGGAACGGTAGTCTGATCTGATCAGGGATCCTGTGGACACTCAGATCCTATCAGCTTCAGAAACCGGTTGAAACAGAGTTCTGATGTAGGAAGACAGTTGCTGACACCCTCCTCCCCACCCATCCAAATCTCAGAAAAAATAGCCCTGAGAGAGGGGAAATGGGCTCTGCAGACTCCTTCTTCATTAAAAGACAATTTTAATATAGATCGACTGTGGAAATAGAATTATTTTAATTTCAGGGCCGTGGAAATCATTTTAATTGTGAAAATTAGAATTTTATCTGATTTTTATAATCTGAAGAGATGACCTGGGGAAATTGTGAAACCGGGGCTGAAAGAATTTTCTTGCCCTTCTAATTCTGCCAATTTTTCATTATTCCCCTTGCAAATAAATAGTTGTTTAGAAAGTGTTGCTTATCTTCCCTGAAGCTTAGTAGCCTGGAAAAGGACAAAAGAGTGAATTGGTGACATCATTTTATGTCTTATGAAGCAAATGTATTTGTGGAACTAAGTTATTGCAAAACAACAATAAACTGGAATGATCTCTTAAAAATATTTTAAGTGTATAATATATTCTTATAAAAATAGGATATATATTCTTGTAAAAATTCCAGTAAGGCATATGCTGCAGATATATCTTTGATAGTCACAGATCAGATGTGTACAAAAATAAATTGCTATTTTACCACTGTGCATATTTTCCTGGTCTCTGATGATCCATTTTCACTCATCACTGGAAAACTTAATATAGTTACTTCTGGTAGAATTGCTGGATTGAAAAGTGTAAGGGTTTAAAATTTTAATTATATAGCCAAATTACCCTCCAACATTTTAATAGTTCTTGTTAAATTACCAATTCATACTCCCACTTGCAATGAATGAGAACATCACCTCCCCACATCTTTGCCAAACTAGATGGTTCGAACCTCTTTTTTACCATCGTCCCAGTGTCACTTATGTTAAAGTCTATTGCAGTGATTATCAGTGAGTTTGATCATCAAACTCTGTTTAATTATCCTTTCATACTTGTTTCCTATGAATTGAATGTATTGATTTGTAGAAGTTCTTTAAACGTTCTAGATAGTCATGTGTTTTTGTTGTATATTGTGATGTGATGTTTTCAAAAAAGATGTATTTGAACCTTAAAACAAACAAACAACCTTGTCCACAAGGGGTAGAGAGGAGGGGCAGGGATTTGTGAGAGATTCCTGAAGAAAGCCTCTAAGCAGTGTGGATGACATCCCTGTCCCATCGCTGTCCCAGGGGAACTGGAGTGCTCCTCCCCTCGCTCACACCTAGTGAATAGTGAACTCCATGAGGGCAGACGTGGACTGCTGGTTGTCTCTTGCTCAAGATGCAGAGAATGTGACAGACTAGTGGAAGAGGGTAGAGTATTGCATTTGGGAAATAACTATCCTCTCACTCATAGTGGGCCCAGGAATGTGGATGTCTTTCCTAACTGTGACCTCAAACCATCTAGGAAGATATGGGAACTCTAACATGAAAGTCTGCGGAGTGGTTCACCTATTACCAGAAGCATGACCCAGAGAGACATGGATGCTCTGGGTGAGTTTGAGATGGATCATCTAAGACAGGATCACCTAAGATCCTACTGAATTTTTCATGAAGGTCACCTTCAAACATTAATCAGGCTCAGAGGACAAGAAGTCAGGTGTGACAAAGGCCAGCCCCAGCTAAGCAGGATCTTCCTGCTTTATCCTTTTATCTCTCCTTCTTTCTCCCCACCTCTACCCTCCATGCAGAGTCTAAACCCACAGCCAGCAAGAGGGTACAAGGTGAGAAATAGACGGAAGCCAACCATATCCCCTTCCCAAAAGGTGAGGGGCCCGCAAAATGCAGCACAGAGTTGGAGAGGAGGAGGAGGAAAAATCTTATCTTAGAAGGAAGTTTGAAGTGTTGATTAACTTCTTGGACTGAAATAAGGGTATGTCCTTGACTTAACGTGAACTTAGCACAGAAAAGCCATGGGGCCTATTGAAGCTTTTCCCATTTAAATACTTTGTAGAATGTCAGTGAAGTTACTTTTTGTTATGTTCCAAAGATCAAGGATTGGTTAAAACACACTGCAGATATTTTTTTCCTGTCTTGGCTTTCTTTATGCTATAATATGTTTGACTTTCTTCATATTATAATATGTTTGTAGACCTTCTCAACTCAAGTCATCCAACTCATCTATTATTAGAAGGGCCTTCTTATCCTAAGATTATAAATATATTCACTTCTTTTTAAACTCACATCCCGTATTTAATCTCCTACAACTGGTTTTTAGATGCATCTGGAATTCATTTTGTGAATACTGTTGTGGTGTCAAGCCTTTTTGGAAAATTGCCCTCAGCTGGGAAGAGCTACCTCGCTCAAGGTCATATCTCTTGCCCCAGGGGTAACCCACATCCAGCGACTGATCCATGTGGGACTAGAACATGCCAGCTCCCTGACCCCAAGGCTGATAGCTCTAAAGGATACTCCAGCTTCAGAGTTCCCCTTTGGACTGGCTGAGGCCACTGAGACTAGATTGCAAGCTAACTTGTACCTCTGCCCATTGATACTTGCTTCACATTCTCCTCGGGGGTTAATCTACTGAACAACTCCCCACTGCACTTCCTGTCAACCAATCTCTGTCTCAAAAGCTGTTTCCTGGGGAACGTGATTTACAAAAAAATTGAAGTAGTTAACTGGAATCTATTTTTCTGCCAAGTGCAGAATTCACAATCTCAGTACTTTTTGCTGAACAATTAATCCTTTCAATTTAAAATGTCACCTTTATCGTATACTGAGTTTTCCCTTGAACAAAGGTCTGTTTTTGGTCTATTCAGCCTACCTGACTCCTCAATTATGTTTTCTGAAATTATTTCCACACTCTTTAACTCTGTAGACTTAGAGTAAATTCTGTTATCAGGTTAAACGAGTTGCTCATGATGATTTTTTAAAAATAAGAAGTAAATTGACAAAAAAAAAAAAAAGAAGTAAATTGACTATTCTTTTGTTTATATATGTATTTGCTTTTCCTCTTCAAGGTGAAATTTAAATAGATTTTCTTGAATTCATGTAAAAACTCATATAAAAATTTGAATGTGGATTTTATTTATTATTGCATTGAATTTAAGGAATAATTTGAGGAGAACTGAAGTATTTACAATATTGGATTCTCGCATCTGAGAGTTTTGAATATTTCTTTATATGCTAATGCATTATTTTCCTCTTTGAGAGTTCTTCTATATATATTACACTTATGTCTTGGTAGGCTTGTTTCTAAACATTTTAGAGCCCTTATTAATAGTTATGAAAAGTATTTGAAATTTGTAGGTTAATCTTATATCTGACTTTGATAAATCCCCCTGTGAGTTCTAATAATATTTTAATTTATACTATTAGATTTTCTGGGCAGGTGATATCATCTTCAAATAATACCAGTTTTGTCCTTTCTTTTCTAATCATCATATTTAATTTCTTTCTTATTTTTATTACACTGGCCATGTTTTATTACATTTACACCATGACGGGATAGCAGGCACCTCTCATTGCTTAAGATTTGCCTAGGAATTCCTCTTACCAATGGATATGATTTTTGCTGGAAGTTTCTGGTAGATACTGAGTATCTATTTAAGGCAGAGCCTTAAGGATAAGTCATCCATGAGTAAGTGGTAAAATAACAATGAAGTGAGATGAACCCAGAAATCAGAGAAAGGGTGATGGGTCTGACTGCCCAGAATCTCTGGCTTCTGGTCAAAAAGAACTACTGCAGGAAACAGATGGCAACTTTAACTAACTAACTAGCTAACTAACTAAATAAACAAATAAAGGGAAGTAAAAAGATTCAGTTAGAAGACATAATAATCTTTGGGGAACAAAACCAAATAATTTTCAAATTGTACGACTCAGGAGAGATATTAATAGTGGAGAATAGACATGGCTAAGCCCTGATCCATTAAGCGGGAAGATCCGGAGTCATAAAGACAGAGAAACAGAAAACAACATTACGAAGTTTTGAAATCACAAGGCAAACCAAAAGCAATTTCGAGTACAACTCCAGGAATTCTAAAATGCCATTCGTAAGAACTCCAGGTAGAGATAAAGAAACAGAGAGAAGAGAGGTAATAATCAAATAATGAACAAAATTTATTGTGAGTGGAAGAAAGAGAAAGTCTTTACAGTTCAAGGGCTGAATGGGTTAAAGGACAGAGCTGGTGAAATGAGACCTGCTATATACGTTGGTAAAATTCCCAGACTTCAAAATAAATAGCAATTCATATAAGAATCAAGAAAGGAAGAAAATAGTATTTTTAAAAAATAACGATTGATTGATTGATTTTAGAGAGACACAGAGAGAGAGCACACAGGCAGAGTGGAGGAGCAGAAGGAAGGGAAGAAAAATCCTCAAGCAGACTCTGCACCCATTGTGCCCAGCGTGGTGCCCGTCAGGGGGCTTGATCCCAGGACCCTGAGGTCATGAATGGAGCTGACTCCAAAAGCTAGATGCCCAACCAACTGAGCCACCCAGGAGCTCCAAGAAAATATTCTTTTAAGAAAAGGAGAGATATTCCTTTTGGCACTGTAGCTTCAAGGCAAACACAAATATAAGGAACATAGTTTTACGATATCAGTGTAAAGGAGGAGAATTTAGGATTCAAAGCACTAACAGAACAAAGGAACATTATGTAAGATAAAAGGCATAATTACTGAGGAAGATATAAAGATTATAAACCAATGACTTTAGCAGCTGACTCTGCAAAACTAAAACAATTAGAATTGCAAGAAGACTCTAATAAAAAGTAGAGCTATGGTGAGATGTTATAAATACTACTTTAAGAATCAGTAAGTCCTTGAGTGGGAGTGAGTTACACAATCAAAAATTGATTTCATGAAAAAAATTAATTTCATGATATGGCAAATATTTACAGGTAGTGCATATACAATTTTTTCATATGTATGGGACATTTATAAAAATTCATCATATGGGGGAGCCTAGGTAGCTCAGTCAGTCTAGTGTCTGACTCTTGATCTCTTCTGGTCTTGATCTCAGTGTTGAGTTTAGGCAAAAAAATTAATCAAAGAGTTGACAAAAATTATCATTGAACTCAGCATCCTGAGTTCAAACCAAAAACATTAATCATATAATCATAAGAAATTAATCATAAACTGAAAAAAATCAGTTTTATAAGCCGCATCCTCTGAATCCCTAAACATAAAAATGTTCAAGAATTGAATAATTAAAATTATTAAACATAATACCAAGGGAACTTTGAGATAAATAGGGAAACAATGCTAACATGAAAATTGACATATAAAGGACCATAAGAAGAATCCGTCACATCAATTGAGACATAACTGAGGTATAACCAGAAGAAAACATATATTCTGAAATGCTTTTATTAGCAAAAGAAGAAGAGAACAAAGAAAAAAATCCTATACTTCAGAACGCTTAGTGTGTGCTAGATAATGTTTTGTATTCTTCAGATATATTAAATTACTTAATTCTCACAAAAATCTTATGAGGTAAATGTTATTATCCTTATTCTTTAGATGAGGAAACTGGAGCTCAGAATGGTTAAACACTTTGACGAATATAAACACAGCTAGCAAGTGGTGACACCAGTCTTTAAAACCAGCCAAGTCTGGTTCCAATATACACTCCTACCCACTATGTTAAATTCATCTTAAGAAGTTGGTAGAGGGGCGCCTGGGTGGCTCAGTGGGTTAAAGCCTCTGCCTTCGGCTCAGGTCATGATCCCAGGGTCCTGGGATCGAGCCCCACATCGGGCTCTCTGTTCAGCAGGGAGCCTGCTTCCTCCTCTCTCTCAGCTTGCCTCTCTGCTTACCTGTGATCTCTGTCTGTCAAATAAATAAATAAATAATCTTAAAAAAAAAAAAAAAAAGAAGTTGGTAGAACACCTAACTCAGCCATCCAAAAGAATGAAATCTTGCCATTTGCAACACCCTGGATGGGGTCTAGAGAGTAGAACAGCAAGGGAAATAAGTCAATCAGAGAAAGGCAAATACCATGTGATTTCACTCATGTGTGAACTTTAAGAAACAAGACAAATGAAGGAAAAAAGAGACAAACAAAAGAACAGGCTCTTAACCTTAGACAACAAACAGATGGTTACCAGAAGGAAGGTGAGTGGGGACATGGAGGAAGTAGGTGATGGGGATGAAGGATGCACCTATCACGATAAGGATCGGTGTCTGGAACCATTGCATCACCATATTGTACACCTGAAACTAATATAACACTGTTTGTTAACTACACTGGAATTAAGATTTTTTTAAAAAGTTTGGAGAAACACAGACATCAATGAAAAAGGAAAGAGGGGATGAAAAAGATATAAAGTGAAATTTTAAAAATAGAAAATAAGAAATAGAGCAGAACGAATAAACAAATCCTTGGCCTAAAGTATTGGCAATAAACAGATATTTTCAAATTATAATATCTATGAAATGTTGAAAATATGTAAAATAAATATGATTAGTAGATAAAAAGGAAATAAAAAATATTCACCAATAAGTATGATAAAGCAGGTATGTAGGTGTGAAGAAGAGATGAAATAAATGGAAAGAAATGATCCTATGGGGGTGCCTGGGTGGCTCAGTGGGTTAAAGCCTCTGCCTTGGGCTCAGGTCATGATGCCAGGGCTCTCTGCTCGGCGGGGAGCATGCTTCCTCCTCTCTCTGCCTGCCTCTCTGCTTACTTGTGATTTCTCTCTGTCAAATAAATAAATAAAATCTTAAAAAAAAAAAAAAAGAAATGATCCTATGTAATTCTGTGATAAAAAATTTGAAAATGTGTAGAAAATGCATGTTTTCTTAGGGAAATGAAAATTACTGAAATCGATTCCCCAAATGTGTAAAACACATAAAGAGACTAGGGGCCTAAGGACAGATCAAAACAAAACTGTTCTTTAAAAAACATGAAAATAATATCAAAACTATATAAGCACTGTGTTCTTCAGAATAATTTTAATGTTAACTCCTTAATAGAGTAAAAAACTTGAAAACTACCCCTCTTCATTATATGAAGTTAGGACATCAAGAATAATACACTAACAAAAATTAGGGTAGGTTTCAGGAATACTTGAACAGCAGAGTATCAGAAAAATCTCTCCATTTATTATATTAAGTCAACAAATTAAAGAGAAAGCACAAACATATTACACAGATATTAAAAAGAGATTTGAGAAAATTTAGCAGCCATTGACAATGAAAATTTAAATAACAGAAAAAGAAGCTAATACTCTCAGACTTCAAAAACAAATAGCCACCATTCTGATTAATGAAGCACTAAAATCATCACTATTAAAATAAAAAACGGAGATGCCTATGCTGTCATTATTCCCCATTGCTTGAGAATTCTAATTAATTCAGAAAAGCAGTAAACTAAGATGTTATTTTTAAAAATATGTACGATGAGTGGTGCTTGGGTGACTCAGTTAAGTGTCTGCTCTCAGCTCAGGTCATGATGCCAGGGTCCTGGGATTGAGCCCCATGTCAGGGTCCCTGCTAAGGGAGGTTCTCCCTCTGCTTCTGCCCCTCTCCTGCTGGTGCGCTCGCGCGTCTCTCTCTCTCTCTCTCTCTCTCTCTCTCTCTCTCGTTTGCTCTCTTTCTCAAATAAATAAAATCTTTAAAAAAATAAAAAATATGTGCAGTGACTTCTTCTTATCTACAAAGCAAAAGAGATCTTATTAAAAATTAACAGGATTGCCAAGGAAATTAGAGAGATAAATTAGAAGATATATATATGGTATATATACACAATGGAATACTATGCAGCCATCAAAAGAAATGAAATCTTGCCATTTGTGACAACATGGATGGAACTAGAGCGTATCATGCTTAGCGAAATAAGTCAAGCAGAGAAAGACAACTATCATATGATCTCCCTGATATGAGGAAGTGGTGATGCAACATGGGGGCTTAAGTGGGTAGGAGAAGAATAAATGAAACAAGATGGGATTGGGAGGTAGACAAACCATAAATGACTCTTAATCTCACAAAACACACTGAGAGTTGCTGGGGGGAGGGGGTTTGGAAGAAGGGGGTGGGATTATGGACATTGGGGAGGGTATGTGCTTTGGTGATGCTGTGAAGTGTGTAAACCTGGTGATTCACAGACCTATACTCCTGGGGATAAAAATATATGCTTATAAAAAATAAAAAATTAAAAAAAAGAAGATAAATATATGATTATCAATAGAAATAGCCAACTAGAAATAGAAGTGAGGAAAATACTATATGTATATTTGGGGCAAAAATCAATAAAATACTTGTAAAAAATTTTGAAAAGAACGGTAAAGAACATGTGTGAAGAAAATTATAAAATCATATTGGAAGCTATAAATTCATGTGACAGCATGAATATTAACACCAGACAGGACAGTACAAAAAACCCCCAATGATTCCAAATATGATTCATCAAATAATAAAACCTACTCCAAAGCCACTCTAATCAAAATAACATACAGCCTACGATAGATTGGTAATCTCCCAAATATTTCACTATATTCCTAAGAATTTGATAAATGACAAAGTTGATATTGAAACAGATGGAGGGGGGACATGGTGCTTTTAAATTATGAACATGTTATATTTATTAATACATCTGAGAAATGACAGAGGAATGATGTAGCCCGATCCATCCCAGTTGCATTAAATGCAGAAATTTAAAATAGGAAACCCAAGGAGCTACAGAAGAAAGAATAAGTTTACTTGACTATACACAAATTTAAAATCTATGTAATTATACTACATAGTATTCAAAGAGCTCTTACAAATTAATAAGCAATTCATAAGAAAAATAGCCTGGAGATATAAAGAGGCAGTCTGTAGAAGAGCAAGTACAAATGAACAATAAACACTCAGTAAATAAATGCTCAATTATTCCAACAGTTAGGGAATTGAAATGTAGGCGACAGTGGCATCACTTTATAACTTTCAGACTGTGAAAATACGTGAGTGTGATTACACCTGCTACTGGCAGGGCTGGGGAGAAAGGGTGTCCTCTCACTTGGCTGATGTGGATGTGTACTGTTTAGGGCCTTTTGGAAGGCAATCTGCCAATGTTTATTCAAATTCAAACTACACATATTTGTAGCTCCTGAAATCCTACTTTTGAAAATCTATCCCATTGAAATAAAAACACTGGTACATAAGAGTGTTAGCACAAGTGCGTTTACTGCAGTATTGTCTGAAATGTAAACAAGATAAAAAACAAATATTCTCCTCCATGGGGAAACTGACAAGCCTAGGGATGTCAATAACCATTGAAACTGTAAGTTAGATCCCCAAGGTGGCCTGGGAGCCAGAGCCACACTATCTGAAGGGACAAAAGCAGAACGAATGGAATCATATGTGATATTATCACAGTTTTGTAAAGTGAACAATGTTAAATTCCCTGATGTGTTCATTTGCATGTAATTAGGTCAGTTGGAGAAAGTAGGTGTTTTGGATGGTCTTCTGGGAAGCAGATGTTCACATGGGCTTGAGTGCAAGAAGTTTTTTGGAGGGAGGAGTGACTAGCACTTGTGAAAGATAAAATGGGAGAGGCAAATCAGTTGCAACAAACCACAGTTCGTGCCTCAGCTCTGGCTAAGTCTTGGCCAACTCAAGAGGAAGTTCCAGAGAAAAGACTGCCCACTGGAGGAGTCCCACATGAGGCACAAATGGCCAGTCATAGGCTGAAGTCTACCCCTGGAAAAGGGTAGTCAAAGGCCCTGATCACTGGAGGCCATCAGCTAACTGCATTCCTTTCAGATGAATGCCGAGTTATTTTTTGAAGGGAGATCCAAACAGTGCATGTTCATGGCCGTACGTATGCCAAGATGTTTGGTAGGTAAAGGTAAGACTAGAGGGTGTGGGGGAAGGTTGAGCTAACAATATGCAGATTAACCACATATCCCTGGAAAAACTAAGTTTAACTTGTGTATCATCTTCATAAAAATGGAATATTTATATGTAATTCTTTAAAACTATTTTTCCTTCAAAAATTATGGTCCGAGATTCATACAAGTTAATGGACAGAGTAGTTTATTCATTTTCAGTGCTGGATAATGTTCTGGTTATGATTATACCATAATTTATTACCTCCACTCCTGCTGATGGACAGATGTGTTGCTCACTCTTTGGGAACATCCTTGTTTATGTCTCCCAAGGCCCATGAGCATGAGTTTCTCTGATGCATATACCTAGAGTTGGAATTGCTGGATTACAGCCTATAATTATCATTATCATTAGCTTTATAAGATAATGCGAGGGGTGCATGGGCAGCTCTGTTGGTTAAGTGTCTGCCTTCCATTCAGGTCATGAGCCTGGGGTCCTGGGGTCCAGCAGGCTTCCGGCTCAGTGGGGAGCCTGCTTCTCCCTTTGACTCTGCCCTTCCCCCTGCCTGTGCACATGGTCTTTCTCTCTCCCTCTCTCTGTGTCAAATAAATAAATAAATACAATCTTCAAAAAAAAAAGAGAGAGAGAGATAATGCCAAATAATTTTACAAAGTAGTGTAAAAATGGAATTTTACATAAAGGTATGTAAATTAATGTGAATGCATGGTGAGATAAGGTGGTGAGATTTCAGGTGATTTTTACTTTCCTCCATATAGTTTGATTTATCTTCTGATTTTTTTTTTTTTTTGAAAAGCAGGCATTATTTTTATAATCTGGGGGAAAAATAATAAAGGTATGTTCATCATGTAACACGTTGAAAAAAGTTGAGATTCTCAAAAGTACAGTAGCCATGGTAACATATTCTGTAATAAGAAAAGCAAGCTAGGACATCTCATTAAACAAAACAAAAAATAAGACTGAGCCATCTCTCCTGGTCCATTATCTGGGAAATGTTACAGATAAACAGAAGCTATCAAAATAGATAAGAAATCATAATCCTTGAATCTTAATCTCAGCTAATTTAATTTTCCTCTGACAGAAGGTCTTCCCAATTAAACCATGGCTACTCTTCGAGAAAGGCATGCTTTTGCACAAGAATGAAATGTCCAAATGGTTCCCTTCTTCTCGGAGAGCAAGGAGTTCTATAAAACACCAGTTCTTGCTAACTTTATGGACAATGTAATAGAATTCCTTAAACATACCCAATTTTCTTTCATGATTTTATGGGATACTGATGTTTCCAGTTTCAGGGTCAACGTGTCTCCCCATTTTTGAAGTTGCAGAGTGGTATTTTTCCAGTCAGTTTAAGCAATAACATTCATAATGATATATCTTTACTGTAGAATCAAGGTATATACTCTGCCAAAATAACTGGAATGCTTGTGCAATCTCCCTTTGAGTTTTTCCATCCTGTCACTAGGAGTCTTTCTTATTTTTCAATTCAGAAGAAAGATGAATGTTTACATGTCTTAGTTCACTTCTTATTCTCCTGGCTGAGCAATTCACCATGATTTTAACAGAAAATTTTAAGAGCACTTAAGCCAACGGAAGGGTTTGTCTGTGTCTACTCAGAGGAGAGAAACCACACCAGTTTTGTGGACAGTGAGAATTCAGTACAAAGAATTTGTAACCTCAGGACTGAAGAAATAATATGTTAAAAAAAAAAGTATCATTGAATTAGCAATTTCAGGAAGCAACTGGCCCAGGAGGGGTTAGGGGCACAAGGGGCAACTGTGGGACTCATTAAAATGAGCAGCTTAGAAAAGGACTCTGTGGAGGTGAACCTTAGACCTCTACAGAAGGGTTCTGGCCAGATGGACTTGGATGACGGGGGCTGGAGGAGAGGGGCTGGCTTCCAGACCTCTGAGGAGGACCATGGCAGCTGGTGCTGGTGTCTCTGGGCTCAGAGGAGGAGCCCCTTGGAGTAAGAGGAACTTGGGCATGTGGTAAAAATTCACTCCAAAATTCCTGACTAGGTAAGAAAAGGCTTACTCTCTGGGGAGGAGAGCGCAATATGGGAAATATATAGCCATT
The DNA here is from genome assembly GCF_964662115.1 of Mustela nivalis. Lineage (NCBI taxonomy): Eukaryota > Metazoa > Chordata > Mammalia > Carnivora > Mustelidae > Mustela > Mustela nivalis. Next base: position 111,699,149 of record NC_139027.1, read on the forward strand.
GACAGAAGTATTAATTAAGAAAGCATCTTTAGTTATATGGTTATTAAGTAATGTTGAGCCACTTTTCCAAGTTACACAGGAAGTCACAAGAGCCAAGCAGATGTGGAATTAACTTTGCCTCTCATTTATAGTCACATGTCCAAATCAGTTTCATCTGATGTTAGACACTTGAAGAACTGTAGTTTCTTTTCTTCTCCCTGTGTGTTTGATGACTATGACAGGGCAACTTTCAAAATAAGTGTAGGAAAATAGGTTTTTTTTAGTAGATGCAACAAAGTTTCAATCCAGTGCAATGGTTGAATTTGATACTGTTACTACTGTCAAATTCAAGTCATTTAATTCTGATTTTAAAGAAATAGGATATCTTTGAAATGATGATTATTAGCTAAAGTAGAACAGAGGAGCAGTCAAGAGTCAAGTGACTCTTCATTTGACAAATATTCATTAGGTTCTTGCTATTTGTCAGATTCTACTAAATGATTAAACTAAGTATTGCTTCTTCATGTGTGAAGGTCAGGAAGTCTGGGGATCAAAGGTTATAAGACTGCGAAAAAGGGTGCATCTGTTGCTGTTTAACACTGACCTTTATGTTGTATTTTTTATTTACACATTGTGCATGCTAGATATATATCATTTAAAATATCTATAATACTTCAGGTAATAAAGGTTACCAAAACAAAAGAAACAAGACTCTATAAACCCATACTATCTGGAAGTTATCTGAGCAATAACTATATTTATATAATAAAGAATTCAAATAAATCAAAAGCATCACTTGTGGAGCCCTGAGAAGATCCCACAGCCTGCAACTGCCTAATTATAATCTCTATCGCCACCTAGTGGCACAAATCTTAAAAATCGGTTGAACCCTTCAGCGAAGCAGTCTTAGAACCCTACCAAGTGCCTTCAGCTTCTTGGTTCTCTGGAACCAAATGCCACAAAATGTGATTTTCTCTCCTTGTTCTTGGCCAGTATGAAGTAGAGTGAGTGGTGTGGGGTGTTCATATTCGTTGTAGGCTTCCTTATTTAGATTCTAAAAGAAGGGAGTGGAAGGAAATCATGTCACTGTGTCTTTCTATTGTTTCACATCATAAAAAAAAACTGTTACCATTTCAGGAAAACTCAATTTTCCTCTTAGCACATGAGGGCTATTAGTTGCTTCAGAAATAAGGTTTACAATGTTTTCTTTTCTATGAAAACTGTCGACGACTTTTATTTAAACTATTTGAAGATGTAGCATGTTTTTCCTAAGCGTCGTTTTCCTGATTTTGATAGCAATTAGAAAATGATCATCAGATTCACTGAAAATTATTGACCCAAAAAATAAAGAAGTACACTTTTTTTTGAAAGGTTATTTTGACATCATATAAAGAAGACACACCAATTAAGCCTTGGAAAACCTTCAATTCAATGTTGTAGGGAAGGCCATGTACATGAATGAATAAATATGTTTGTACTTAGGTTTCTTAAGCTAAAATGACAAACATGTGTACTGGTGATTTTAATTAAAAATGGCTTAAAATTTTTTCTGAGTATAAAAACAGATGTATAGGATAGAAACTTGTTTTGGCCTTGGCCTTAATGTTCACCTATTATGTAAATACTGGGCTCAAGGGTAGGTTAGATAAGACACATGGACTACCTGCCTTGGAGAAAAATGCAGAAATGTCAGCTTGGTTTGGTTCAGCTTGGTTCGGTTCAGAAATAAAATAATCATGCATCCCCAATTCTGGGGACATTCACGATTTTGTACAAAGGCCTTCTCTTACTTCATCTTCCTTTATCCATCCCCATCACGGCCCATATTTTGCTCTAGATCTCCTTCCACTTCTTATTTTAACCCCAGGCTCTCTTCAGGACACTCCTTCTGCTGTTTCTACTTCTAGTTCTTTATATCTAATACTACATGGTATCCATTATCTTTTCGGTTTCCATTTTTTCCTAGTGATAGACCACTCTTGGCACTGCAAGTAGTACTTAGATAACCACACTTGCGTATGACCCTCAGGCAGAAATTTTCTTGGCTTTTTTTTTTTTTGCCTTTTTTTTTTTTTTTAAAGATTTTGTTTATTTATTTGTCAGAGAAAGAGAGAGCACAAACAGGGGGAGCATCAGGCACAGGGAGAAGCAGGCTTTCTTCTCTAGGATGGAGAATTTGATCCCAAGACCCTGAGATCATGACCAGAGCTGAGGGCAGGCCACCCAGGCCTCCTGTTCCTGGTTTATATTCTCAAGCATAATTTATAGGGATTTTAGAGATACAATTTCATAATATAATAAATTATTTCTCTTTTGGATGCTTCTCTGCTCAAACTTGTATCTGGAGTTACATGAAGGCTCCCATCTCCCCAGGGCCTTGCTAAAGGTGACATAATACCACTGTTTTGTTTTGTTATGTTGTTTTGTTTTGTTTTTTTCCAAAACGGTAGGGTCATTACTGTGGCATGCCATTAATCTGATTTCTAGTGTGGTAAAGTATCTCTTCCTATCTTTGCTAGCTGTTCTGTTTGGACTATGAATATGATGATTTGAATATGAAGATGAAGATATATGGCTTACTCATATATCTTGCCTATTTCTCTGCTGAATGTCCACTCTTTCCTTTATGTCCTTTTATATTATTGATATGAAGATCTTATAGATTTTTGACAAGGCACTTAAGTTTCTCCCAAACTTTGTCTATGATGTTCTACACCAGACTTATTGAAGATGTAGTGTAAAGAAGGAGTCCAATTTGATTTCCACATGTTTGTCCATTTTTCCTAACACTACACGTTCTAGTAAACAAGTCATCACTTCCCTGATTTGAGATGCCACCTCTATCCTATGCCACATTCTTATATATACACAAATCTGTTTTTTGAGATTTCTATATGGTTCCAGGACATTGTTCTTATTATTATGGTTTTATAACATGTCTTTATATCTGGTGAAATGGAACTTCACCTAAAGCCTAGGGTTCTTGCTCTTGGGAGAATTTTTGTTTATAACAGAGACCTTTTTGAGGCAGCAGACACACAACTAGTTAGCGTGTTCTCCCTCTTATCTCATCTTTTTCAAAATCTACATAATCGTTTGTGTGTGTCAATTTTCTCATATAAATTTAAGACTAAGTTTTTTTTGTTTCTTAAAATAACCCATGGGGATTTGATTGGAGATTTGATTGGGGATTTGATTTGAGATTTTAGAGTAAGTTAGGGGAGATGAACATTTAAAAACTATTTAGCTTTGGGGGTTTTTTTGTTTGTTTTAAGAAAGATGATCTCTTCATTCAGAATGCATACTACGCATCTGAAAGCCATGGGGCATGTTCAATGCTTCTTAGTGGTTGTTTTTTCTAGTCAAATTATCCATTTGTAATAATTTTGGCATTTTTTATTTTTTTTCGAGACACGTATCGATTTAGAAGCCTGCTGGACAATGAGAAGCATTTGGCCACCTCACCCCCACTGCTTCTACAGACAGCCAACACCAGTAGTCCAATGAGGCAATAGTAGGCCAACCCCAGCTGACCAGCAAAGGATTGCAGAATTTCCCAACTGATCCACATACTCACAAACAACACTAAACAGTTCTTTGTTACACACCAAAAGACAACTGATGCTCTTTGCTTATTTCAGAGATTTCTGAGACGTGAGGTCAGTTTTTCAGATCCACTGGTCTTGTTCTCTGCCATGCCGAGGTTTAAGTTGGGGCATGGGGCCAACAGGCTTTTCTAGTTTGATCATTTTTGATATGATTTCTCTCTGAGTAGAGAGGAACCTGTCCTTTTGTATTCCAAGCGATGCAGAAAGAAGATGGGATTGTGTTACACCTAGAGCCCAAAGTTGCTACCCTGTGGAGAAAAGTCTGGTCTAGAACAGACAGGCAGCAGACCCAAAGCTGGGAAGGCCAAACTATTCCCTGTGCCATCAGTTCTTGGTGGCCAGGGGATCAATACCAGCTCTAGACCCCAGAACTAGAAGTTAAGGTTACTACCTTCAGGGAGAGGACCAAAAGCAGAACAGGTGGAGGCTGACCAATGCTTGGCCTTGCAATTGATAATAAAGGGCTTATGAGAGCCTATGATCAATAGGTCTCTTCCTTCATTTAAAAAAAGAAGCAATCAAAGTATGTTCTATTTCAGAGAAGGGAGCCACCTACTAATTTAATAAATTCTGTAACCCAAAGAACCCAAGCAATAAAGGTTTGAGCATTTTTATAGTTCTCAAATTTTCATAAATATTTTATAGTGTAAGTGCAGTATTTAAGTTTAATATTACAAAGTGTCTAGATGTCATGTAAACTCAAATGCACTTCTCTTTTTCCATGACTTTTCATTTTTCCCTGTACCATGCTTTAGAGACATTTAAATTAAACAAGTCTTTATCTCTGCTCCCATGTCCTTTGTTTCTCTTCTCAAAATCACCCATTCCCTTTAAGTGTCCTTTCTGTTGCTCTTCTCTTATGTGATTTTTATATTTTCCTCTCAAAATCTATATCTACCTTAAGGGATTAAATCTTTTTTAAAAAGATGAATTTTTTTTTAAAGATTTTATTTCTTTATTTGACAGACAGAGATCACAAATAGGCAGAGAGGCAGGCGGGGGCAAGGGATTGGTAAGCAGGCTCCCTGCCCAACAGAGAGTCCGATGCGGGGCTCCATCCCAGGACCCCGGGATCATGACCTGAGCCGAAGGCAGAGGCTTAACCCACTGAGCCACCCAAGTGCCCCGAAAAAGATGAATCTTAATCTGAAAAATCTTTTTCAATCTTAAGAGATTAAATCTTTTTTCCTTCAGGATAATTATTTGGCTCTTGTAAATTCTACTCCTTTTTTAAATTATTAACTGCATGAAAAAAATCCTTCTCAATCTCCATTTTTAAATGAGAAAAAAAGAGAAGAATTAATTTTAAAAATGAAATGTACCTGGCATCTCTTGCGTGGCACCCAAAAGTAAGGAAATTCCCAAAGGAGTATGTGGGCATGTTGAAAAGATGGAGACACCAACTTGAAGAGGCTCCCAATGGCCAAATCTCAGTCAATTAGAGTAAATAAATAGAGTTACAGTACTGGATTATAATCCACAGAATATGACATTTCCAGTCACGCTGATAGAAAAATAGTTGAATAAAATAAATTGGTAAGAGAGAATGGAAAGCTCTACCTAGAGGAGAATTCTAATTAATAAATGTCGAAGGAATGAGGGAATAGAAAATCATGACAAGGTAAACAGCAGAGAAATAATTATTGCAGGTGGATCCCCTGATATACGCTAGAAGTAGAAGGTGAAAGTTTGAAAAGCAGGTTTCTGCACAGTCTCAAAATGCCTGCCCCAAGATATTAATTAACTGTAAGAGGAAAAACAGTAAATTTGTGGAGCAGAAACCTGGCAGACATCACCTTAACTGCAGGACCCATTGTCATTACAAACCGCCGGACAGGAAGCTCTGAGAAGGGCAGAGCATCACTTGTGGGATGTTCTTGCCAAAAATGCAGAACCTCGAACCTATCATGGGAAAGCATTGCACCAGCTCAAATCAAGGAGTAGTCTATCTGCCAGGGTGGTAGAACACAAGGAAAGCCTGAAGTACTGTTACGGATTAAAAGGAGACCAAGCAGACATAACAGCTAAATGCAATGTAGGACCTTGAATTAGATCTTGGAACAAAAAAAGTGGACATTAGTGGACATGCTGGTCAACTTCAAATGAGGCAGGTTAGTTAGAGATACTGTACCAAATCTCTTATCTTGCTTTCGGTAATTCTAGCTGCTAACATTAGGAAAGTCTGAATGACGGGCAAATGAGAGCTCTCTGTCGTATTTTATAATTTTTCTATAAATCTCAAACTATTTCAAAATAAAAAGTTTGTATTTATAAGTATATGTAAGTTTGTGTACGTATCAAACCTTAGTTTCCTCTCACTTAGAGTGACATCATGTACTTGTGTTCGCTCTTATTATTTCTACTTACCAGGAAGGAAAACGCTCCTCAGTTTTTTATGTCCCTTAAGCTAAGCTCCACATTTGTACTTTCAGAACAACAGCAGCAAGAAAACGCTGAGACCTTCCAAACATGGTTTATCCATAAATGTGTAGCTTCTTTTCCTGCCCACACCAGAGAACAAAGAGGGAAGTTATGGTTTAGAGTTTTGATGGCTGCCATGATGTTCTATCAATTCTTCCGAAACCGATTTTAAAAATAATGAAACACATCTTTCCCTACGTGCGGAGAACTCCAGGAGGGCTCTGTCCTGTGATGGCGGTGCTCTTGTGTCAGGGGCTGGATTGGGAGACAGATGGGACTAAGAGAGAGAAACAAGAGTTGAAGTGAGGACAGAAGCCTCTGGGGGAGGGGTGGGAAATCGTCACCTAATCATCCTATATGGTTGCTCCTCTGGGCTGCTCCCAAAGCCCTCTCTGCTGTCCGGTTCTGATACTTATAATCGTGCTTTGACTAAATAGTTAAGCATCTCTCACTTAGCATCTCCTGAGGGCAACAGTCCAGTTCGGGGAGAGTAAGACCACTCCTCTTGAGTACTATTTATCTTTGCTCTAAATGAGTCCAGATGTAAATACCTGCGTATTTACCCAAAGAGGTTCGCAGCCTGAGCAATTTTGTCCCCCCACACCAACCCCACCCTGGGAACATTTGATAACATTTGGAGCTATTTTTGATTTTCAGCACTGAGGAGGTAGTACCCACATCTAGTGGGAAGAGACCAGGGTTGTTGATAAACTTCCTGCAATGCACAGAGCATCCCCCCCACAAAAAGGATCATCTGGTCCAAAATGTCATTATTGTTGAATCCCCTAATGATACAGGTTTGTTTGTTTGCTTTTAGGAACTAGGTGAAGAACTGTATCAGATTCTCTAGTCCTAAATTAGCTAGTGTCTAGTATCTCACACACACACACACACACACACACACACATCACCACACTGCTAACTTTCCTTTTAACATGTTTGCATTAATAATGCAAGCTGATCCATTGACTCAGCCTTATTTCCCCATAACAATGATAATAAATAATATTTATAGAGAGATTTAAATGATATCAAGCTTTTCCCATGTATTGCCCCATTTGAAACTTGGCTTGGGATGCTATCACAGTGAGGTCATTAATGATGTCATTAAGTGTAGAGCCCATTAATCCTGTCTGGTAATATCCATGCTCCCACAGAAGACACGGGGGGCAAATAAGTAAGTTAGCTGATTCTCAGAACCAGCCTTCCGAGTCCACTGTCCCCTGGAGTAAATAGACAAACTATTAATGACCACGGATTATGTATCTAATTAAATTTTTGGCAGTCAGCAAAAGAAAATCGAATCAGGTTGTTGTTATGAAGGGGCACAACAACGTTTAATCTTTGATTTTTCCATTTTAAGAAAAGTCAGGAAAGGAATTATGACGACTATCAAGAAGGAAGCTATTTTCTGTTCTATTTTGTTGTAAATGTAATACAGATGTATTTATTAGATGGGAAGAGGAACTTAAATTTTCCTAAAATTGTCTCATTTTAATTTTCATCATACCATCTTTCTCAGCTACCACTAAATGCTAATGATTTCCAAATACATTTCCCCCCCTTTCGGAATCCCATTAACCATCTCGGATCAGCATCATCAGAAGCCGGTGAACAGTTCCCACAGCCCCTTCCCCTCCTTCCTCTGGGCTCCATTTTCATAGCCCGAAGAGCCTCACAGCCCAGGAGAGTCTAGAGGGCTTCCCACTTCCTAAAACTGATTTTTAAAATCTCAGTAAGGGCACTTTTTTGTTCATTGTTTTTAACATTCTTTTTTTAATCTTGGTGAGATATACATAACAAAAGTTCCCCTTTTTAATCATGTTAAAGTGTATGACTCAGTGCCATTCCTGACCCCCGCAAGGCTATGCAACCATCACCATTATTTTTAGCCAAAATTTTTCTGTCATCCCCAACCAGAAACTCTACCCATTAATTAATAACAACCATCCCTCCCACCCCAGGCCCTTGTAACCTTTAATCTACTTTCTGTCCCTACAAATGTGCCTCTTGTCCATATTTCATAAAAGTGGATTCCACTTTATAATATTTGTCCTTTTGTGTCTGGCTAATTTCACTTAGGTTAATGTTTCCAAGGTTCATCTGTTCCGTGTATCAGAACTTCACTCCTTTTATGGCTGAATAATAAATGTGGATTATCACATTGTGCTTATCCATTCATCTATAGATGGATAGTTGGGCTCTTTCCACGTTTTGGCTATTTGAATCATGTTTTTGTGAAAATTCACATATAAGTGTCTGTTTCAGTCCTGTTTTAAATTCTTTTGGGTATATACCTATGAGTGTAATTGCTGGGTCATATGAGTATATATACTTAAAACACATACTATATAATATATATTATACACAAACATTATATATAATATAATATAGATATTATACACACACACAGAAAACATTTTCAACAGTCTTATGGGATGAATATATTTTACAGAAGTAAGGAAAATGGTTACAAATAACAATTGGTTATTTCAATGTCATCTGCAAATATATCAAAGCATTTATGAATTTGTGGGAATTATTATTTTTAAATAATTTTAATATTTAAAAACAAACCATGACAGACCTTTCTTATCCTTTAGAGATAATTAAGTTAGTAGAGGAATAATTGAAAGAACTATATCAAAGGCTTATGAAAAAATTTGGAAGACATTTTCATTATTAATTTGATAGCTTACTGCTTTTATAAAACACAGCTGCAGTGGGGAAATGGATATCTATTGGTCATAATAATGATGGTAAAACTGTAGACAGCTTTCTTGGTACAATCAAATAATATTTTATAAGAGAGCAAATTCCATATCTTATATGACTCAATGCCCCAAGACTGAATATATGTATCTCTGTGATAAAAAATATGTGTGTGGGGACACCTGGTTGGCTCAGTAGGTTAAGTGGCTGCCTTTGGCTCAAGGGATCATGGGTCCTGGGAGCGAGTCCCCTTTTGGGCTCCTTATTCATATAGGGACCTGCTTCTCCCTCTGCCTGCTGCTCCCCCTGCTTGTGCTTTCTCTCTCTCTCGCTGACAAATAAATAAATAAATAAATAATATCTTAAAGTAATATGTGTGGTTCTTTGGTGATGTCCCAAGATATTTTATCATATAGGAGTATTTGCATTTTAATTTGATAAACTTGAAAACCAAAATCCCTTTAAGACCAAACAAATGAGAAACTAATGTTAGAATTTCAGGCACTGTGATAGGTTAAAGCACCTTGTTTAATGTCCCTATGTTTTATCACATGGGTGATTGTCTGCTTCTTGTGCAAGAATAAAAGGACCTGGTCGTCAGCACAAATAGATGTAGGAGCTTCACTTCCAGGAAGCTTAGGCACTCTCCATGTCACCCCAAGTCTTCTCCAGTTCATGTCCCCTTCCTGGGGCTGAAAGTCACTTGTCCCATGAATACTGAAACCTTCCTCATGGCTGCCATAGAGCAGGCAGGCAGGCTCATCAGCAGTTCTGACTCCTCCAGACACCTGAAGATTTCAATAAAGCATCGTACCATATGGCTTGGATTATGGCATCCCAAGAGGCAGCTGTAAAGGCCAAATGATGCCACTTGGCAGCATGGGGGTTTAAAGTCCATTGATGTAAACTTCAACATGAGGAAAAGATGTGTGAAGCCCAACCTATGTTTTCTCTCTTTTTCCTCCCTCTGAGGGACTGGTCTGATGCATGGATTCTCTTTTCTTTGGCCATCCAGGATATCCCGTGCCAGGTAGGTCGACCTGCTGCTTACCGTGGTTCTGTACCACTTTGTGTCTGATGTCCCTCCTTTCCCTCCCCCTTACCACTCCAGATTTTCACTGCCTCCAAATTAAGTATCATTGCTTTCATCTTGGCCTCAGGCTCTGTTTTCTCGGGAATCTGGGCTGAATTGGGAAGTCGGCATTGGCATTCCCATTTCACAGATGAGGATAATATCGGGAAAACTCAGAGAAGTTGAATAACTTGGAAGTCACATAAATAGCAAGTGGCAGGCCGAGTCCAGCCCAAACTCTAGGCCTGTAACGTATTACATCTGCATCAAAGACAAGTTACTTATGTCTCGCAAAGGCAGTACATAGCCAGGCCTAGCCTGATAATGTCCTGAAACCTAGACATCATTCCGGAAAGCCCAGTAATATACAATGGTTGAACTTAAAAATGGAAAAGTCATTAATACATTCAGAAATAACATAAAATCCACTAATACATCTCAGAAGGAAAAAGAAAATAGGCTGTTATTAGGCAGAACTCCAAAACCAAACACAAGGATCTGTACTGTTCTTCGCTCAAGGGTTTTAATCTTATTATGATCTCTCACTGGCTCCCGATTTCCCTGTGCCAAATATTCCATTACCAAAATTAAACTGGCCATGTGTAAGTATAGCATAAAAGCATTTTTCTATGAATGTGGACAAAATAAGAATCCAGATATATTACATTGTACTTGTAATAAATTGTATACATCTCATTTATCACTTTTGCTATTTGTGTTTATATAATCATTTTTAATCAGTGATACATTCATATGGACCAAAAGGACATTCAGTTTAAAATCTCTGTCTTACTCCATTCCCAGCTATCTAACTTCCCTAAGACACTGTAGTGGGTCCTTCTGGGAGGAAGAAGTTAAATTAATTGCTTGAAATCTTCTTAGTCCTTTACAGAGGACATGGGAAAGGCAGGGGAGTGGGTCTAACTTCTATCATCTGGACCTGCATATAAATAGACCTACTGATATTTTTAGGAGAAAGAGGTATTGTCTCGAAAGGGTTCTTAGCAGATAGTCCCTGGCTAAGAATGCTCTATAGGAAGCAAAGCCTACTGAGGTGGGTCTCCGGGGAGAATGTCAAGTAGGCTATACCTGGGTATAAAATAGGGGTGTTTCATAACTAAATGCTCCCACTGTGGGAGGGGATTCTGTGAACATCGAGCATGGATGATGTCTGGATGATGGGGTATCAGTTCTATGGCCATACCACCCTGAACACGCCCGATCTCGTCTGGATGATGGGGTATCAACCTTCGTGACTTCACAGACCTCTCGCAGCTTCATTTGAGCATGTGGCCCATTGCCATTCTTTTTTTTTTTTCCCCAAAGATTTTATTTATTTATTTGACAGACAGAGATCACAAGTAGGCAGAGAAGCAGGTAGAGAGAGAGGATGAAGCAGGCTCCCTGCCGAGCAGAGAGCCCTATGCGGGACTCGATCTCAGGACCCTGAGATCATGACTTGAGCCGAAGGCAGAGGCTTATCCCACTGAGCCACCTAGGTGCCCCTCTTTTTTTTTTCTTTAAGGGTTTATTTATTTTTTATTTGAGAGAGAGAGCACATTTAGGGAAGGGGCAGTGCAGAGGCTGAGAGAGAATTCCAAGCAGATTCCTCACTGGGTGCAGAGGCCAACTAAGGGCTGGATCCCATAACCTGAGCTGAAATCAAGTGTTGGAAACTTAACTGACTAGGCCACCCAGCAACCCCCTCCTCCCGCCAAGACCCCTGCCATTCTTAAAGCTTGATGCTAAGAAATACCCCCATGACTCATGGCCATCTGTGGGTTACCACGCCTTCTAAAGAACTTCTATGCATACTTATACATACTTCCATTTGAACATTTTTTAATTCTATATGATACATACGGTTCTGTAACTTGTTTTTCTGTTAATTTGAAAATCCAAAAAAAAAAAAAAAGACAAAAACAAAACAACAAACGAAAAACAAAAAAACAAAAACAATGACAAAAGGAGAAGGGATCACTTATAACAGCACCAAAATCTGTCGGTTGTGTGTTTTTTTTTACATTTTCTGCATCAAGCAAGTCTTGGGGAAGAGAATGGAGTAAACACAAGCTGTGTTGACAGGGGTGGGTGGAAACAGGTGTTTTCATACATCACTTCGGGGAGCATAAGCTGAGACAATCTCTGTGAAGGACCTTCGGGCCATGGCTGTCAAAGTCACAAACACATATTTCCTTTAAGTCAGCATTTCGGCTTCTAGCCAAAGTACAGACGTACTTGCATATATGCAGTACATTATGGGTGCAAGATTACTCACGGCAACACGGTTTAAGAAAGTAAGTTTAGAAACAGTCTAAATGCTATCAACAGAAAACCGATTAAATTTGCATAATACTGAAGCTGTAAAAAAAATGAGGAAGCTCTTTATATGCTGCTCCAGCATTATCTATAAACTATGTTAGTGACAGCCACAGACGGCAGCACTTCTTTATGGACTGCTAGGAAATTGTATATATATAGATATATATATATACACACATATATATGTGTGTGTGTGTGTGTGTATATATATATATATATATCTTAAGGGTTTTGTGTATGCATGCATGACCACACATGTATTTTTTCCAGTATGATACCCTACTTCACGTGCTATTTTTTTTTAAGATTTTATTTATTTATTTGACAGAGACACAATGAGAGAGGGAACAGAAGTAGGGACAGAGGTAGAGGGAGAAGCAGGCTTCCTGCTGAACAGGGAGCCCAGCGCAGGGCTCAATCCCAACCCCGGGACCATGACCTGACCTGAAGGCAGACCCTTAATGACTGAACCACCCAAGCACCCCATACAAGTGCTATTTTATAACCTATGTTATTTATTACATTTTCTAAAAGGGGCACCTGGGTGGCTCAGTGAGTTAAGCCTCCGCCTTTAGCTCAGGTCATGGTCTCAGGGTCCTGGGATTGAGCCCTGCATCAGGCTCTCTGCTCAGAAGGGAGCATGCTTCCTCCTCTCTCTCTGCCTCCCTCTCTGCCTACTTGAGATCTCTCTGTCTGTCAAATAAATAATGAGTAAAATCTTTTTAAAAAATGCCTATATATTTTAAAAAAATGCTGCCGCTCTCCCTGCTTGTGCTCTCTCTCTCTCTGTCTGAGAGAGAATTTCTATTAAATATTCTGTTAAATATTTCAGAAATTCCTAATTTCTGTTAAATACACTTCAGGAGTACGGCATTTTCAAGTGCTTTAATTCAAGTAACACACACCTATGGAAGAGCACACAAACCGTGAGTGTATGGTTCAATGAGTTATCCCCAAACGAGCAAACCCACTTCTGAACACCAGTGGCAATCTCTACCTATACTCTCCTGGTTTGTTCATGAATTCGTAGCATTTTTGGAATGAAACCCCACTTTAACAAATGGACGTGTTATCTGTACATTATAAACCTGGTATTTCAGAGATCGCAAAATAGGTTCCATTAGAAATATAGGGCCAGTCATGACTTTAATTTCTGACAATAAATCAACTGGAACGCATTTTACAGTGGCTTTCTTGCTAAAACATCACTAGATCATTTACAAATCTGAGCTTGTGAAGGGTCTACGATGGGATAATATATTTGAAGCTGAGACTATTCATATAAACTCACACGGCTACAAGTGATAAAGGTTTTTAAGGAATTAAGGGCCATGATTTCTGAATATCTTCTCAATGGTTATACCAAGCTACCATCTACCAACTTTATCATTAAATATGCTTTCAACAAGGACATATGTAAATCACCATAAAGATGGTAAAGTGAAAGAAACGATTAAAGAAGGTATTTAAATACTAAATGGGACTTTAAAAACCAGTGGTGAAAATTGTATGTCTTGAAAATTTAGTATTCTGTAAATATGTAAGTGTATTATTGGAAGAAAAAATCAAACATAGGGAAATTTTTTCCTAGAAGATCTTCTCAAATATAAGTAATTATATTCACAAATACACATGATAATTACCAGATAGGTACATGTAAGTGCTCTTGTTAGCATGCTGTCTTTGTTTATGACTGGTGTTCTTCAGTGTGCAGGAGAAAGCCCAAGGAACGCATGGCTTATCGGCGAGGTTTCAACTTTCTCCCTGCCTGCTGAGGCGAAGCTGGGCTTGTGTCTTCCAGTCTTGTTTTCTCTCCCATCCTTGAGTGAGTCTGTAACTTTACCGACCCTCATGAAGGAAGACAGGAGTTAAGGGGCTGAATCTAGGAAAGGAAGATATGTCTTTTAGGTACGTGTATGTGCCAGAGAAAGACTCGGGAGCAGCTTTTGATGTATGAATAATTGGGTGGGAAGAAATACCCAATTTTATTTTTATTTTTACTTTCCTAAGAAGAAGTACTGTGTGTCTTAAGTTTCCCTTTCTTAAGACTTGAGAAATACAAACAGGGTTATTTTGACATTAATTTTGGGTATGGCGCTATACTCTTGCTTCATACAAGAACCATGTGGTTTATACCTTTGCATAAATCATGAATGCAAAAGCTGAACTTTATTATATATGTAGCATTAACAAATCTTTCACAACCTAATATTTAAATTCAGTATATATTTGTCATATCATCCAAGATATAGTGCATATGAAATACTATATAGTATGAATTCTTTCTCTTACCTCTTGACTGAAAGTTTGTTTAAAGATTTCATTTATTTGAGAGAGAGAGCATAAGCAGAGGTTTGTGAGGGGCAGAAGGTAGGGAGAGAAAGACTATCCCCACTGAGCAGGGAGTGCAATGTGGCGCTTGATCCCATGGGATCATGACCTGAGCTGAAGGCAGACTTAACTGACTGTGCCACCCAGGCACCCCTGAAAGTTTTAAATCAACAAAATATACTCTATTTCACAAATTAAGATTGAAGTGAGTACTGGTGATGTTCCATTTCTTCAACTGGGAGCATTTACATGTGTGTAAATGTTTGCATATAGTGAAAGGTTTCTATGACATTTTGTGTCTTGACTGTGGGAGGCTGTCCTGTCCTTGTAGAATATTCAGCAGCAGCCCTGGTCTTTGCCCGCTAGGTACCAGTAACATCCTTGCCCCCTCAAATGGTGACAACCGAAGTGTCTTCAGACATTGTCTAATGTCCTCTAGGGACAGAGTCACCTCCATTCTCCATCAACAACCATCTTTCTAGTAATTTTCTAGCAAAAATCTCCCCTAACAGAAGAATGCTTATTTATTCCTTCCTAATAGCCCACACAATTTTTACTTGAGCCAGCCCCCTTTCAACCCAAGTGAAAAGTGGTGGGGTGTTTGTTGCACCTTCTCCTAGGAGGAGTATTTTCTGTTACTCTTCTGAATCCTGGGTTTGAGGCTGCTTTCATTTCTTTGTTTCTTATCCTGTAGTTCATAGACGAAGACTTTTAATTTTTTAAAATTCCAGTATAGTTAACACACAGTGTTATGTTAGTTTCAGGCCTACGATATAGTGATTCAACAATTCCATACACTACCATGTGCTCTTCGTGTCAGGTACAGTCCTTAATCCCTATCACCTTTTTAACCACCACCCTCACCTCACCCACCGTGTCCCCTTAGGTAACCATCAGTTTGTTCTCTATAGTCCAGAGTCTGATTCTTGGTTCTTCCCTCTGTTTTTCCCTTTGCTTATTTGTTTCTTATATTCCAAATATGAGTGAAATCATATGGTATTTGTCTTTCTTTGACTGACTTATTTCACCTAGTATCATATTCTAGCTCCAACCATGTTGTTGGGAATGGTGAGATTTCATTCATTTTTTTTTTTAATATTTTATTTATTTATTTGACAGAGAGAAATCACAAGCAGGCAGAGAGGCAGGCAGAGAGAGAGAGAGGAGGAAGCAGGCTCCTCGCTGAGCAGAGAGCCCGATGCAGGACTCGATCCCAGGACCCTGAGATCATGACCTGAGCCGAAGGCAGCGGCTTAACCCACTGAGCCACCCAGGTGCCCTCATTCATTTTCTTAATGGCTGAATAATACTCAGGTGTATATATACCACATCTTTATCCATTCATCAGTGGATGGACTCTTGGGTTGCTTCCATAGTTTGGCTATGGTAAATAATGCTGTTATAAATATAGGGATGCATGTATCCTTTTGAATTTGTGTTTTGTATTTTTTTTTTTTTTGAGCAATTACCCAGTAGTGCAACTCCTGGATCATTGGTTAGTTCCATGTTTAATTTTTTGAGGAACTTCATATAGTTTTCCACACAGGTTGTACCAATTTGCATTCTGGAGAGGACTTTTTTTTTTAAATTTTTAAATTTTTTTATACACATATAATGTATTATTAGCCCCAGGGGTACAGGTCTGTGAATTGCCAGGATTACACACTTCACAGCACTCAACATATCACATACTCTCCCCAATGTCCATCACCCAATCACCCTCTCCCTACCCCCCTACCCCCGTCACCCTCAGTTTGTTTTGTGACAGTAAGAGTCTCTTATGTTTTGTCTCCCTCCTGATTCCATCTTGTTTCATTTATTCTTTTCCTTCCCCCCCAAGCCCCCCACGTTGCACCGCCACTTTGGAGAGGACTCCTTAATCACCTTCAATGGCATGATGAAATTCTCTCTTTGTGTGACACAGAATAAGATCAATGGAGTAAGTCTTATACTTTCAAATTAAACATCTAAAAATAAAACTAGTTCACTATTTCTGGCCCATTAGTATGGGGAAAAAAAAGCATTCTTAAGTGTTATTTAGATTTATTTCCATTTTTATAGGCTAAAATAAAAGGTAGAAGCTGAAAACTTGACAGCAGTGCATGTTTTGTATTACAGATGTTTTCATTACATGTTGTCTTTTATATAAGTGCATTTTGAGAAAAAAATTAACTTTGTAATTCACTGGGGTTTAGGCAGTGTCATAAATCTGTCATGGAACATAGGAAAAGCGTCATTTACTTACGTTGGAAAGAGGATTGTTGCCATAGCCCAAACACCTGTACTAAATCCACCCATTTCAAAACTCAAGGGCATGCAGCAAGATGCAAACAGTAACTCAACACCAGTTACACTTATAGGTAAGAATTCACTTAAAAGCATATCCTTTGGTCATTTTTTTTAAAGCTTTAAACAAAAGAAATTTGGTAATGCCTAAACGCATAGGATTCAATCAAGTGTAGTATTTTAAGTTCATAAATATGCAAAACACATATACAGCCACTTCCATTCATATTTTTAAAGCATTTTAGAGTTTTAAAATGTCTTTAGTATTTAGAATATTAAGTTAAGGGGACACATTTTATTAAGTGGTAGGAGAGTATTATTTATTAGTGTTTGCAGTGGGGGTCCTTGAGTCATCTTGTATCAGATTTTACAAGACAAATAATATGTTTTCTGAAATTTTACCAGCTGGTGGACATCAACTTGGCCATCTGAAATTACTCTTGGTGGCAGAATGCAGAAAACAGAAAGTACCAAACTCAACAAATCAGGGCTTCCCAGCCTCAGGGTTGTGGGTTATTAAACATCTACCACCATACCACTGAGCTTAGCCTAAAAGGCCATCTTAATATATTTATAATTTTAAAGTATTCTGTTTATTCTTTAGTAGTAAATTGTATTAATGATTTATGTGAAATATAGACATTTGTTTTAGTTACATTTGGTTACATTTTCTCTTACAGAGCAGACCTTGACTATTTTTTCCAGTTCCTGTCAGGAACATTTAAATTACTGCCTAACAATTTTTCCAAAGCACTTTTTGGGTAAAATGCTAGAAGTTGAATTTTTGACCTGCGTTATCTAATATTACAATGCTTACCTCTGTCTACTTTCGGATGTCAAATTTTTATATGATGGCAAAGGAAGAGGAGCTTGACATCGGGGAAAAGATTAAACATTAGGAGTATAAAATTAAATTTATTAATGGTGGACAGTTGTTTTCCACCTTCACTGGAATGTAAACAAAACAAAATTTTTCTTAAAAATCATGATTGAGGTACCTTGGGAAATACTTGGTTTGCATATCAAGAAATATTTGCCAAAATGAGATCTGTAAAGTGAATTCTTGTATAGATACACAAGCGCTAACAGGTTAGTTAACAAGTTTTCTTCCTTGGAGCAGAACAATAAACACAATGGACATCTTTGTTCCTTTTAGTTTCTTCTTTCTAGTAAAAATAAACCCTGACTTAATGTGTCAAGCAACAAATGCAGTTCCTGATTTCCCAAATAACGGATATTTGTTTATAATAAAATGGTTTGGATTTATTTTATTTATTTTATTTTATTTTATTTTATTTTATTTTATTTTATTTTATTTATTTGACAGACAGAGATAGTGAGAGAGGGAACACAAGCAGGGGGCGTGACAGAGGGAGAAGCAGGTTTCCTGCTGAGCAGGGAACCCTATGCGGGACACGATCCCAGGACCCCGGGATCATGACCTGAGCTGAAGGCAACTGCTTAACTGACTGAGCCATCCAGGCACTCCTGGATCTTTTTTTTAAGACTGAGAGTTGAACTTTGAGGTTCTTAGTCTTTTGGGTTGTGTCATTTTCTCCATCTGCCCCTCTTGGTCATCTTTTCTGTTTCCACATCCATTTCAGAGTAGCACTAAAACTCATTGTCTTCCTCAGTATATACTCAGCCTTCCTAGTCTGAAATGCTCTGGAGTGTCCAATGCTTAGTATTTTCTGAACATTATTCAAATTTTATTATTTAATGTGTTACTAGCCAATGTCTTGCACATTAAGAACAGAGACTCTTGCCTCTCTTGCTCTCAAAGAATCTAGCACAAGGCATGCACACGATATCCACTCTAAGAAATTTGTTGAATGAGAAGAAGACACCAGCTAGTGTGCCTCAATCTCCAGGGCCTGGGCATTACTAGAGATCAGCAAGCACTATGGGTAATTTTCATACTTGGAATCATTAAAGTGATTTTTCCCCTTTGTGTACCCTTTGCTAGATTTGTGCCACACAGTTGCCATAGAATAAAATTTATGCCTCCCTCTTTTCCAGTTTTCATTTAATCCTACTTTAAAATTTACATGCACATGCCAGGTTCCTGAATATCCTCTAATCGAGAGTATAATCAAAAAGTGAGGAGGGGGAAAAAAAAAAGGTGAGAAGGGCAAGTAATCACAGAAGGAAAGCTCTTGTATTTACTGTCCACTGAGAATTTTATGAAATCGAGGTGGTTCATCCTAATCACAATTGGTTGGACCCACAGGAGAATCATAGAAAATCATCAAATCAACTGTATTTGTAACTATAAAATATATTTTCCTGATCCGCTTTATACTGAAGCAAATCTTCATATTCATCCACCATTCTTATTTGTTCTTCTATGGATATTTATAATATTTTCTATGTCCCTATTGGGTTATATGTCTTTTTTCTTAATCAGTAGAACTTTGAATTTTAGGAATATGAAAACTTTGGGCATTATGTGAATTTCAGATCATTTTCCCCAGTTTGGCTTCATTTTATTTTCACTGTGTGGCAAACTTACCAGAATTCTTTTATGGCCTCAGTGTTTCATATGTTACTTTAAAAAGCTTTGCTCTTGAGACACCTGGGTGGCTTAGTGGGTTAAAGCCTTTGCCTTCAGCTCAGGTCATGATCCCAGGGTCCTGGGATTGAGCCCTGCATTGGGCTCTCTACTCAGCAGGGAGCCTGCTTCCTCCTCTCTTGCTCTACCTACTTATGATCTCTGTCAAATAAATAAATAAAGTATTAAAAAAAAAAAAAGCTTTGCCCACCAGATGATTATAAAAGTATTCTCCCAAAACTTTTTAAAAAGCATTTATTATTTTGTGCTTTTTTCATTTGAAATCTATTTGGTGTATAGATTAAGGTATATATATATATATATATACACACACACATACACACACATTTTCTTGATGAAGAGGAAATTTGTCTTAATGCTACTGGGCATTGTAAGTGTACATCAATCTTTAGTCCTAAGGACAACCACCATTCCTAGAAATTGGGCTGTCTTAAGATTCGTTCTGGCCAATGGATTATGAGCTGAACTGGTATGTACTACTTCTGGACTAGGGAAGCCAAAAAACTGCCTTTTTTTTTTTCTTTTAAGATTTTATTTTCAATGAAAAAAAAAAAAGTTTTTATTTTCAATGGGCACCTGGGTGGCTCAGTCAGTTAAGCGTCTGCCTTTGGCTCAAGTCATGATCCCACTGGGATCAAGCCCCGCATTAGACTCCTGGCTCAGTGGGGAGCCTGCTTCTCCCTCTCCCTTTATCTCTCCCCCAGCTCATGCTCTCTCAGTCTCTCTCTCTCTCAATCTGTATCTCTGTCACAAATGAATAAATAAAATTAAAAGAAAAGATTTTATTTTCAAGTAATCTCTATAACCAACTTGGGGCTTAAACTTAACAACCCTGACATCAAGAATCTCTTGCTTTACTGACTAAACCGGCCAGGAGCCCCAGGAAGCCAAAAAATCTTGAAGCCTTTTACTTTCTCTTTCTCTGCTATGATCATGGTGGAGGCCTCATGTTGACATGAAGAGCCATAGACTGAAGCAGCCTGTATTGTGTGGACCCTGCCCAGGCTTCAGCTTCTCTAGCGTCTCCTAGATCCAACGTGGAAAGTGCATGGTGGAGACATGAGCTTTCTGAGTTAAGCCTTTGAGATTTGCAGGGTTGTTAGTTACTACAGCCTATATCTACCTTTTCCTGACTAATAGACTAACATTCACATATTTATGCATGAACATATATTGTTTCTTGAGTCTTCACTCAGATCCATTTACCTGTTTGCTTCTCCTTATATTAATTCCTCCATTTTATTGTCACTGTATAGCATATTTTAATGTCTGAGGGGACAAGATTCATATCATTGACCTTTTTCAAAATCCTGTTGTCTAGTCACAAGCTTTAACTTTTTGAGACAGACTTAGAATTATAAAAGATCTTGGCTGTATTTTGAATTATATTGCATCAGATTTACAGATTAACTTGGGAAAATTAACATCTCTACCCTATAAGCCTATCCTGCTTTTTCTATATGTCTTGCATGTTTCTCCAGATTTCCTTTTTTTTTTTTTTCCACTGATAGTTTTTGTTGTTCTTCAATAAGATCTTTGCCCATATTACATTTTACAATTATTCTTACTGCTGTATAGGAAGAGAATTGATATGTCTCTATTTCTCTTGTATGTAGCCTTCCTGAGCTCCCTAGTTTTTAAGAGAATTGGTTGATTCTCTTTTTCCCAAGAAGCGGTCCTAGGATTGCTATTTCTTAGAGACTTAATCCTTCTTCTGAATTTGTTTCTATTCACTAGCCTGGGACAATTCAGTGTATTTCCATTCTTCATGACTTCTCCTACCATCTGTTCTAGTAGTGTCCTATTTAAATTCTCTCTCCACCTCTTGTTCCTGTAAGGCATTTAGCAAATCTGTTTGTGTAATTAAATTCCTGTACTATTATTACTCTGTGGACTAATTTTACGGCACTACTTAGCTTATTTAACATTTCTGTATTGGTTTCACCATCCTCAGTAGGAAAACTATTGCATATCCTCTCACTCTGGAGTTTGTAATCTGAATATAATCTCTTTACTTCTCATTGATTATCCTCTTAATACCAAGTCCTGAGTTACCAATTTTAGCAAGGTCTTTGCTTGTTACTCTGTGTTAAAAGTTTCTAAATATATGGAATATATGGATTGGAATATCTGTTCTTATATTTTTTCTTAA
The DNA here is from genome assembly GCF_964662115.1 of Mustela nivalis. Taxonomy (NCBI): domain Eukaryota; kingdom Metazoa; phylum Chordata; class Mammalia; order Carnivora; family Mustelidae; genus Mustela; species Mustela nivalis. The sequence continues at coordinate 111,720,604 of NC_139027.1, forward strand.
GTTCATTATTCAGTGTGTAAAAAGTGTTTAAAGTACAAAAGACACCTCACCCTTAGGAGTACGTTTATATAAATCTTGCCACATTTTTTAAAGTCTTTTCTGAATAAGTTTAACAAAAATCCTGTGAAGTCCCATGAGTCCTTAAACACTATGGCATCAAAGCATGTAGCTTCCCAAAGGCTTGAAAACCATTTTTCCCAAACTAGCACCGAATAGGGCAGATCTACTCACAAAAGGTAAAAGGGTAGAGGTAGTTCCCATGCTACTTTCTGGAAATGTCATCCCAAAATAACACCTAAGCTATTCTTGACAAAGTCATAAAAAGAAAATACTGGGCTAGTCAGGATGGGTTAGATGATCCTTTAGTGACAAACAATTCCAAATTTTCAGGTTGACTTTTTGATAAAGGAAAGATGGCTACAATTTATTTTGGCTGTTTCTTGTTAAGGGGTAAAGTCTGATTCCTCTTTCCTTTAATCTGGGCTGGCCCTTAGTGATTTGTTTAGCCAGTAGAACGTAGTGGGTGTGACAGGTGTCTTCCACCATATGCAGGAATCCAAGCAAAAATCACCCAACCAATCTCCTCAGCCCCAGAACCATGAGACTTTCTATTGCAGTAGTTATGTAGTAATAGCTAACCTAAATAGGTTTATTATCATGAAAATGTATATCTTTCCTAGGCAAAATCCACTGAGAATCCAGGGGACCATCTAAGGCAACTATTCTCCATGAGGCATCTTATCAACCTAGCCTTCTCTCTTGTGTTGTATAATCCTAGATCATGTCTTTTCTCTAAATGTTTCATAGGAGGAGCTTCCTGCTTCCACAGGAAGGTCTCACATTTGTGATTAAAAGCTTCAATCTGCAAGTGGTACATACAGATGCTTTCTGCTTGCAGAACTTTTACATTGTTGGGTTAACTTCATGGGGAGTGTAGAAGCATACTCTTTTGTGGGCTGGGAAAGAGAAGGGCACTGGTATACCTCTACCACATGTGATGCTTCGGTTAGAAACATGCAGATCTGGGAACAGAGGAAAAGGGGCATTTGGCTTTTAACTCCCTCTTCAACCCTAGAGAAAAAGGGGAAGCAAGGCAGGACTTCTTGTCAACCTGACTTCAGGTCACATCCTTGAAGACTTTACCAGGGTTCCTGATGTGTTTGGGGAATGGGGAGTAGAGTTACTGTTTGTGGGAATGGCAGCATGGAAAGTGGGCAAAACTGAAGCTGGATTGTGAAGGGTTTTGTGTACCATGAAAAGCAAGTTTGACTTGAATCTAGGACAAATAGAGAGTCTTAGAAGCATTATAGCATGCTGTTGCCTCCAGATCATAAGATGAGCTTATTTAATCATACCATGTGCTAGGTAGGCACTGTATTTACCCCATTTACTCTTCACAGCCCTCTTATGCAGTGGGTTCTAGTACTACCTGCATTTAAACAAAGCCTTGGTGTGAACTAGTTTTAGCCCCAAGTTGCATAGGTAAGAAGTGTCAGGGCTCAAGATACTGATCATTGGACAGCAACTGCCCCCTTACCTGGCTCTGTGCTATCACGCGGCTCTTTTGCTCCCATACGTTCTTGCTATGTATCTTCCTACTGACCTTACTCTGAAGGCCAGGAAATGCAATCTTTGAACACATATTTTGCCTTAGAAAGAGGAAGAGCCTTCAGCAATGGGTTTCCGTTGGGCCTCAGATACTCTCTCTTTTTAACTCGTCATTTTGCAAATTTTTCAGCATACACAAAAGTAGAGTAAAGTGAAAAATGAACTTAGCTTCAGCACTGATAGACACGTCACTTTTGTTTATCCATTCTCTTTGCACGCACCTCCCTCCCCCTACCAATTTTATTTTTGGAGTATTATCAAGTGAATTCTAGATACCATATATTTAAACACATAAATATTTTACTATCCATAAACCATAAAGACTTTTTAAAAATATACTTATAAGACCATTATAACACCCCCAAATTAATAGTTATTTCTTTTTTAATTTTTAATTTATTTTTATTTATTTATATATTTAAAGATTTTATTTATTTATTTGACAGAGAGAGATCACAAGTAGGCAGAGAGAGATGGAGAAGCAGGCCCCCTGTGGAGCAGATAGCTGGATGCGGGGCTTGATCTGAGCCGAAGGCAGAGGCTTAACCCATTGAGCCATCCAGGTGCCCCATGGGTAATAGTTATTTCTTAATACAGAATCTGTTTTAAAGAATTTTTTCTACCAATCCCAAATCATATACAAAAGCTGCACCGAAAAGAATGATAGAATCCCTGTATTTCTTTTTATAAGCAAAATAAAATGTTTTCTATTGGGTTTATAGGATTGATTTGTATGCAATACCAGTGATTCTTACTAACACTTATTACAAGGACATTTTCCAAATTTACAATGATTTGTAAATGTGAGTCTTATATTTTTATAAGGGCTGGCTCCAGATAACATTGAGCTACTGCTAATTAACACCGAACTCAAGTAAGATCTCCTTTGGAGGCAAAATTAATCTTTCTCTCCTACAAGATTAGAGATTAATCTCATGTAAACAGCAATACTGTTTGTTTTATAATGGTCTTTGTTTTAAGCCCAGGACAGAAATCACACCTTTTCATCATGTGTTGACCATATTATCTAGTTTTATGCTTTGCAAGCTCACAAATTTTTATAAAGCACACTTCTAATTGTATTTCAGCCATACAAACTCAGGATGTGCTGTTCTCAAGGTACAGATACATCTAATGCGTATCTGGAGAGAGAGATGGAAATCATTTACGCTTCTCTCATTTTAGATCTAGGGAACTGTAAGCCAAGAGAAGGGAGAGAGCCATTTAATTGTAACTGCCAATATTCTTTTATTCCCTGACTCGTTTTATGTTAGCACTCACATCTTACAAGTTTTTATAAAATTACAATTATTTACAAATATTACAGAGTCTTGTTTCACTATTATCTCTAATTAGGCAGTGACACTTATTATATTCAGGGGCAGAGAGTATTTAAATTTTCCTCTTCCTTGTCGCAAGAGATGGCCAAGCATCTTTCTGTTTTCTCATTACACATAGCTTTACTTTGCAACCCATTATTACTTCCACTACCATGGAATAGGGGATGAATTTTTAAATTAGCGGCCGTGTTTCTCTTTAGAAATCCCCCACGCACGCCAACCCCCGGACTGGAGCCTGGGCACACGCGGTGCCCGTTCCAACTTAAGCAACATTGGGTCATCTGTTTATTTTCGGGGGGAGGAGGGGGAAGGGCGTCAGAAAGAAAGAGCGGCCGTTGCCCACGCAACCGACACCCCGGGCAACGGCAAGGCGAGGCGGGAGGGGGCGTGGCCTCGGCGGGCCCGGGCGGATAAGAGGCGGCGCTGGCGGCCCGCCTCCGAAGCGGGGACTGTCGGTGCGGCCGGGCGGAGGCGGGGCGGCCCGGCACCACCTCCGACTACCTGGAAAGGCCGGGGCTGGCGGGCTAGCGAGGCCCCGGGCCCGCCGCTTCGTTTCCCCACGCCCCCTGCCGAGGAGCGTCCCTCCGCGCCCCAACATGGCGGGCGGGCGCTGGAGTCCGCTGCTGACGGCGCTCCTGGTGGCCCGAGTCGCGGCGGCGACGGCGGAGGGCGGCCCCGAGCAGGCCGCGCTACCGGAGGAGCGGAGCTGGGTGCGGCCCATGACCGCCTCCAACTGGACGCTGGTGATGGAGGGCGAGTGGATGCTGAAATTGTGAGTGTGCCCGCCCGCCCCGCACGCCACACTGCCCTCGTGGGCGCCGCCCTCCCAGAGCCGTGAGGGTGTCTGTGGATCCTGCACTGCCCGCTGGGCTCGACCACTGCTCGCCGGGCGACCTGTGGCGCCGGGGCCGGGCTGCTCACGCTGCGCATGCGCGCCAGGCCCTTCGCGGTGACAGCTGCGGGTGCCGAGCATCGCCTCCCTCTTCACCCCACCCCGCCCTTTTAGCCACCAGCTTTGGAGGGGAAAGAGTTTGAGGGATGGGGTGGGCAAGCTTACCACGGGGAGGGGGGTAAGTGGGCAAAACCTGTGAAAAACTCGCGTCCTTTTGATACAGGCGTGTACATAGAGAAAGGGGCTGCCATTCACATATAGTATAAATAGGTAGCACGGGCTAGGCAAGGTATTTGTTGAATGAATAATTCCAGCATGGCGGGGGGCAGACCGGTGTGTGCGAAGTAGTTTGGTTTTCATTTTGAAGACCCCGGGATGTCAGTGTGGAAAATAAAACAGGAAGATGGGAGTGTTTTTGAAGATTTTAGAACAAGATTTCAAATAAATGTTGATAATGGTTATCATTTTCAGACGTAGAGATTCCTGGGTAGATATCTTAATTGTGCTAGTGTAATAAAAGGATCTTCCTAGGTTGCCCTTTTTGAACAATAGAAGGTAATTGTATGCAGTGCCTTTGCTTGAAGGAGACGGGAAAAATACAGTTTTGAGTTAGGAACAGGCATGTAGATTAAAATTAACTTCTAGGAAGAAATTGATCATTTGGGGAAAAAGCGTTGAGGTAGACAATGGGCAGATGTCTGAACAGGCTTCAGAGACCATCATGGTGGGCTTGCCGGGCAAAAATGAAGAACCTCTGGAGAAATGATCACTGAGAACTTAATCTCTATAGATTGTAGTTTCAGGTAATATACATACTTGATCGCTACTGTTTGCTGATTTATCTTACCTTGAGGACACAGACATACAGAATTGGATCTTTCCTTTATTTGTCCAAGGCCAAATCTTGATTCTTTCAATTTAGATTGCAAACAGATGCCTGTGGAGTGAAAACCTCACTGTGAGATCAGGACCAAAAGTTGCAACTCCCTTAGCAGATTACATTGTTCAGAAAACACAATACCATGACCCCTTCAAACATGCATATACCTTTTGGTCACAAAGAAGGGGATATTTTAAGCCTCTGTGTAAAATGCCTTTGATATCATAATGAAAAAATGAAACGATTAAAGAGATCTGTAGACTTGAAAGACTTATTAAGCTATTTAACCACTTTGGATAAAGATGAGGTCATTTTCCATTTAAGGGAGAAACTTCTAAGTAAGTGGAGCTTTATTCAACACTGTCATGTTTGTAATAATTGTAAGAATTTTCGACTGCATCTTGTCAGCTAGTACTACAGGAAGTTCTTTGTAGGTGCTTACACAATGGAGCTTTCTAGATGTCAATTTTCTGAATAAATCTGACTTCGTGTATGTGCATGATGAAGGTCAAAGCTGAAGGCCTCAACTCCTTTATAGCTCCTTTTTGGAATAGCTATGATTTTTTTTTCTTTAAAAGAACTAAGCAAACTAAAGGAGAGTTTAAGCCACATACGCTCATAAATAGCAACAACCAACACTTCCTGTGTTTGGCCATGTTGACTGTATTCAAATTGGCCATGTTGACTGTATTCAAATTGTATTCTTCATAAATGTACAGGCCCAGACATGGTAACAAACTGCTGTAAACTTGCCATACGTCCATTGCATAGAATACATGTGGGCTGTGATACAAGATGAAACTTGTAAACCGGAAGTAAGCTGCCCTTGAGATCATTTTAGTGGAAGTTCCCTTTTCATCAAGTACACTTCAGAATAGTTCAATATGAAAGGACACTGTAAAGGAAAAAAAATACTTAAACCATTATATCCAAATTTTTCTATCTACCAGAACCTAAGTCCTGAAGAAATACTGTGGCTCTTATCTGTTTGTAATTTGTACTACTCTGTCTCCTCCCTTTGACAAAAATCCAACACCTAAAAAACATAAAATTCATTATATTCTCTACCATGATAGGCCTATATTTCTAAGAATTCACTCAAATAGCCAATAATTTGTCAGATTTTTTTCCCCCTGATGTATATAACAGAAAAAAGCCAAATGTGTTAATCTTAGCTACCATGTCAATCCCTCTTTCAAGTGAACTGATCATAATAAACAGAGATTGTTAGGGGTCCACAGCTGATGCTTTTAACTTTCCTACAGAAGCAAGTTAGGAGGCTTTCTGGTAGTATTAAAATTTTGACATTACTTTGAATGACAGTTCTTTATTTGTTCATTTGCTTATGCAACTTCTGGGAATTTTTTTTTTTTTATATCCCATTTCATACAAAGCTCCTATAATACAATTCCTAGTTATATTGGGATTGATAATTTAACTTATTTTTAAGAACCTAGCAGCATTTTCTGCTGCTTTTGTAAAACCTAATTTGTATCTTCTTCATCTTTAAAACAGTTTTTTTTGGTAACTTGCAATTGAATTTTCAGTTTTTAAAAAAGATTTATTTTAGCGATAGAGAGGGAGAGAGTGTGTGCATGGGGGGTCAGGGGCAGAGGGAGAGAATATTCGAGCAAACTCTCAGAGTGGGGACCTGAGATCATGACCTAAGTCCAAACCGAGAGTCAGTTGTTCAGCCAACTGAGGCACCCTGGTGCCCCTAAATTTTCAGTTTTAAAAAAGCACTGCTCTGTTAAGGAGAAATATCAGGTAAAAATATATTTGTAGTAACTCACCATTTCAGTTATGAAATCTTTGTTTTTAAAACCTGAAAAATTATTCCATTACTATTTACATTTTCTTTACTGCTTATTGTATATTCATGTGTTTCTCGTCTTGTTTGCTTTTATACATTGTTTTATAATTTTATCCCTATTTCTGCTGTGTCTCTAAAATTGCCTTGCTGTGCTTTTCTTATCTTAACCTCTGATGAAAAGTTTGCCCTTTCTCAGGGTTAGGAAAGGTTATATAATCTGTAAAATATCTTCTGATGTTTTCTTTATTTCCATTGTTTCATATTATCCTTCACTCAGTTACTTTGTAACCTTTTGCTATTTTAAACTTTTTTGGTTCCCATTGTATCAGTCCTTGAGAATACTACTTGTGTTCTTTTGACAAACAATAGTATACATTCTATATACTTTTCTGGTGGTGCCCCCCACCCCAAGGGAAAAAAGAAGCTATCCAAGCAGCTTTATTTTGAGCTGATTAATCTGATATCCAGAGTCAAAGTACAGGGGTTACCTCTGTAAAGTGTATGGCTCTTTATAAAACACTCCTTTTTTTACTTTTTTCTTTGGACAATCATGTTTAAACTTGGAAGCAGTCACAGTGATGGAGGGAAGTCTCATTTATTTCCCTAGGACCTCTAGGTTTTAGTAATTTCCCTCAAAAATCCTTATTTTTGAAGAGAACGTCTTCAACATCATCGCCTTAGCTTGTCCCTGTCAAATAATTATCATATTTTGTGGTTTAGTAGATTATCTTGATGTGCTGATTGAATGTTTAAGAGATAGTCATTAAATGCTTGTTATGTTTCAGGTTTAGAGTTAGGGATCTGGGAAGATGAAAATGAGCTACATTCTTTGATTTCAAGGGACTGTCAGTCTTCTGTGCTCTGAAGGAAATAAGTAGCAGATACAGCATTCATTTATTTAGCATATGTTTACTGAATGCTTTTTCTCTGTCAAGCATTCAGCAGTGGTTCTCATCAGGGCCCTATTGGCATCTTGGGTTCAACAGTTGTTTGATGTATGGGGGTGGCCTGCCCATTGCTGCCCCTGCCCATTACGTTCTAGGATTCACCAAAAAAAAATTAGCAATCTCCATCCCCTATGCATATTTCCAAATGTCTCTGATTGAAAACCACTGCCCTGGCTACTGTTATGTGTATTTAAAAACATGCAAAAAAAAAAAAATCTCATAAGTGAATATATAAGTATTTGATTTCAGATTGTTTCCACAAAGGGTTATCCACATCACCTCCATGATCCTCATCATCTCGGTCACAGTAAACTGTTGCATTGCTCACATTACATGTCCTCTTGCTCATCAGTGCTCGCTCTCTCCCTCTCTTTTAAGATTTTATTCATTTATTTGACAGACTGAGATCACAGGTAGACAGGCAGGCAGAGAGAGAGGAAGGGAAGCAGGCTCCCTGCTGAGCAGAGAGCCCAATGTGGGGCTCAGTCCCAGGACCCTGGAATTGTGATCTGAGCTGAAGGCAGAAGCTTTAACCCACTGAGCCACCCAGGCAGCCCTCATCAATGCTCTCTTATTTGATCATCCCAGCAGTCAGGTGCAGAGTTCTTATTCTCATTCTCATTTACTAGAGGAGATTAAAACTCAAAAAGGTTAAAGCTTTGGCCAAGGCCAGTAGTAAGTGGTTGGCAAGGCCAGAACTAGAATGCAGGCCTGAGCTTTGCAGTTCTTGATGCAAGCCTAGAGTAGCTGGGTAGTGAGGGAGCCTGGGTGATTCATGCTTAGTCTGTCAGCTAGCCATCACCATGAGCCACCTGAAAGATAGCCTTTTCCCTGTGGGATTCAGAGGCCCACCCATAATTTTTTCCTCTGTAGAATCTCTAAATAAAGAGCATCATTGCTATATTCTCATTCTTGACACTCTTCACCACTCAAACAGGTACCCGTCTTCTGTGCACACCAACCACCTGGGAGAATTCTCAGTTTATCTTCTTTGTATCTAGCATGGCCCTTATCACAACTTATAATTATAAATTAATTTATATGCTTCCACACTAGGTTTTTGTCTAATTCCTCTTCTAGACAATCAGCTTTTCAGTAGAGGACGAAAGTCTTTCTATTGATCTCCAGAGCCTTCATAACAAGTACTAAGTGTTCAATAAATACTTGGACTAAGTGAATGAATGAATAATAGACTAGTTGTTCCTTTAATAAAGAGCTTCCTCAAGCACATCACTGAAGGAAACATCTATCTATATTTTCATAGGAACTAAGGATAGTTATCATCTACCTTTTGTTCATTAGTGTAATAAATATTTACTGTGGCCCAGGATCTGCCAAGTATTACTCTAGCTAAATATGAGGCATCAGTCACTGTCTTCATGGAGTCTTCATTCTAGAGAAGGTAGTGAATTCTAATTCCTCTAGCAGGTATCATGGTTTTTGTAGAATTATCAAGTTTTATTTTTCCTCTATATGTGATGACAAAATGTCCTAGAAATGATCTTGTAAAGAAATAGCATCAAACATAAGCCTTCCAACTCTTGGATCATTAAGCTTGTCCATATTTTCTAGAGAAAGGAGTAACACTTGCTGTAGATCATCAGTTGACATTTTGATTTAGTTTCATGTATTAAGTCAGAGAAAGATGAACCTGGTGTACTTCTTTCATCTTCATTGTCACAGATTCTTTTGAGCACTTTGGTCAAAGTCAGTTCTAAGTGAAAACCTACCATATCAGTCATTGTCCATCTCTGTTCTGCAAGGATAAGAAAAGAGAATGTGTACTCTCTCCTGAAGAGAGTGTGTGAAATTTGAGCCAAGACAGAAGAAGAAAAATTGCCCATTACTGGGGAATAAAAAATGTATTTTTAGTAAAGTGTTATTTCTAAGATATGTTTTTAAGTAACTCCTTTCTTGTACACTTAATAGAATCTCACACCAAATTCAGTTGGTTTATGCAACCAAAGTAATCAAAGGCTTTCAACCACCCTGCATATGGCAGAAGCTCAGTGTAATATATACATAAATGTGAACATGGATGAAAAAACATGATTTTGAATTCTGTTTCCCAGAAGTGGTTAAAAACATTGGACTGATATCCAAGTTGATGTAATGTAACACTGTTAGCTATCTGGAATGTATTTCAAATGTCTTTATGAAGCTTACTATATACCACTGCCGCCTAAGAAAAGTTTAAATAGAAAAGATACTATTGTATAGTTTCCATGATTATAAAGGTTCTAATTCCTCTTAGAGGCTCTTAAATGAAAAAAGGATGAATTTGAATGTAAAAGACAAAGTTATGGCAAGTCAACTCCTTTATAGTTCCTAGAAGACTGACGTTATGAACTAGTTTTAAATAATATAAATGAAGACCATATGCAGTCCTTTCTGCTGATTTTTGTCATGGATACATACATAAAAATTACATTTATATCTACATACATACACAGAGAGAGATAAAGTGTGCATGAGTACATGAAAGTCACGAGTTTCCTTTGTTTGTATTGCTTTGGCCCCTGAGATATTTTCTTTTAGTAGGTTCTGAATTACTGTCTAAAACACAGTTCTTTAGGTCCAAAAGAATACTAATCATTTAAAAAGCTGAAACAACAGTGGACCAATTCCCACACCAGAGACTCAGAGCTGACTTATATCTACCACCAAAAGAACACACTAAGTCAGTGAATGATGTTGGTGCACTCCAACACAAATAGCTCTGATTAAATCTCAGAAATAATGACATTCATAGTCTCCAGTGGGTAGCAGCTACATAAAAATTGGAATATCTAAAGTGACCTCAATGGCATTTTTATATCTTGGGATATAAAAATGTCACCCAAATCCCAATTTTTATAATAGCCTGTCTAGAGATTAGGGACTGGGATTTTAAAAAATAAAAGATGAAATTTGCATGATTTAATAATTACTGATGAAGTAAATATATCCCTGAGTTAAATGGAAAGGCACAGGCCTAGGGAAACAAAACAAAAATAATCTAGAGTTCATTTAATTGTACTGCAAGATTTCTTCCTTATTTTTGGTAATTTCTTCCTTCTGTCTGGTTCTCTCTCTCTTTCTCCCTTTCCCTCCCCCACCCCTCTCTTTCTCTCTCTGTCAATATTGGATCTTATTTTCCTTGGAGGTTTTATCACATAACTACCTCCATCTGGGTTCTTGTTCTGTGTGGTCTTAGGTGACCTTAAGCAAGGTCCTTTATACTCGCCTTGTATGTTTGACAGTGACGTTGTAAGGTTCAGATGAGCTCTAATGCATCATCAAAGTATCTTGGAAACCAAGCAGCATATTACAAATGTTATTGGTATTAGTGATTGTTATTAATATGTGCCTGCTTTATATAAGTCCTCTAATCTCCCAGTAACCTTCTAAGGTAGCTGCTGTTACTGTCCCATTTTGCAGTTGAGGAAGCTGAGGCATGGAGTGATTACTAACCTGACCAAAGTCACATGGATACTTGTGGTTGGTCTTGTTGAGTCCTTTGGCAGAACTTTTATTTAATACACTGAAATGCCCATTGAAGTACTAAATAATAAAATGTTCTCTTTATCCCTAAAGTTTACCAACTGCTTGCCCCAGTATCATCTGCCTTACAGATAATTTTTAAATATGTAAAAAATGACTTTTCTCAAAGATAGTTATTTTCTTTGAAGTTTGTTCATTTATTTATTCAGCAAATATTTATGTACCAGCTATATACTTTGCCCTGGAAATGTTTAAAATCAGCCGTGGTCAAAGATGTCAGCAGATGGTTCCTGGTCCATGTTCTCTGGTCCACATTTCTGGGGTTTCAGGGATTACACAGTGAGCTGTAATGAGAAGATTAATGACTTTTTAGAATTATTTTGGAATTGGCTATACTAGACCCTTCTAGAGATGAATGAACAGTCCTTAGGATGAGCAATTGTGCTAAAGACTGGCAGCTTCTGGAGCCTGGCTGGAGAGAAAAATGCATGCCTTGCTTTGGGTAGACCTTTCTCTCCTGGGCTGTGCCCAATCTCAATACTTGTCTTGAAATAAATGCAACCTCCCATCATGTTGACTTTTAACACCCCCATTTTCCCTTTCATAATGTGAAGGAGGAAAGTATTGCCCCATTTCAGAGATGGGTTTGTTGTTGTTTTTCAGGAAAGTTGGTTCGTATGCATCATTGCCTTGAGTGTTGCATAGCACTTCCATCCACGCTTCTGTTCAGGTCAAGGTGAAAGGGTTCGTGAATGATGACCTGATAGCACCTTTGAGCCTAAATCTTGTAGAATTTGATCATTTAATGCTTTTTCCCCCTTTATTTCCTTTCCTAAGGCATTTTTTCCCTGTGTGTGTTTGTTTTATTCTTTTGGCAGACATTGTTTCCTGCCTCTTTTCCCCCCACCCCTTCCTTCTCTTAATATGGAAATGATAGATGCCACATTTTGTAAAAATAATTCAGGAATGGAAAATAAGTTGGGGGGAAATCAAAATTTTCACAATGTTGAGGCTGCCCATCCAGAACTTGTTGGATCTTTCCATTTAATCAAATCTTTAAGAAATATATTTGATCAGGAGCGCCTGGGTGGCTCAGTGGGTTAAGAAATATATTTGATCATTATGTTGTACCTAAAACTTACATAATGTTATAAGTCAGTTATACCTTAGTTATACCTCAGTAAAACAATAAAAACGATTTATTAGGAAAATCTCAAACATAAAAATAAGAGTAGTGCAATGAACCCCCATCATCCATCATCAGATTCAGTAGTTGTATCAACATATTGCCAATATTGGTTCATCCATGTCTCTTGCCCTCTATCCCTGGGTGGCATAATTTATGTACTATAAAATTCACCAATTGTACATAAATTATTCAGTGATATCAAGTCTTTTAAAAGAACCTGTTGCATTTATTCCCTCAGCATTTTGACTTGAGTTGAGGATTTTTAAAAAATATAATCTAAACAGATTTAAGCAGATCTTTAAAATTCCATATCTAGTTGATGGCATCCCGAAATATTATTCAAAATGTTTGGGGATATTTTTTCCTGGAGTATCCTGTTCTATTTTGTGAGCATTGGTTAATTAATTTTATTTACTGCTTTTATTCTTCTGGGTATTATTAAGCAAAACGGAATGTCTCTCCATTTGTATTCATGTATTTTTGTCATGTTTTGTAAATGTTAATTTTCCTTTTAATTGTGTCCTATGTTAGTATTTTGACATGGATTTCTAGTATATGTTATTGTTTGTTCACAATATTTTATATTAAGCGTAGCTCTACCAGCTTTTTAAGTCTCCATGAGGCATATTTGATCCCAATTCCTTCTAATTTCAAATGATACTTTCCTTTCTGTGGAAGTTTCCTTGGACTACTGCAAATTACCACTAACTTAGTAGCTTTAAACAGTGGAAATTTATCCTCTCACAATTCTGGAGACCAAAATTCCAAAATCACCATGTTAGCAAGGTTGGCTCCCTCTGGAGGCTCTGGGAGAGCTTCTGTTCCATGCCTCTCTTAGCTTCTGTGGCTGCCAGCAGTCCTTGGCATTCCTTGGCCTGTAGCTACAAACCACCCATCTCAGACTGCATCTCTACATGGCCTTCCTCCTGTGTTTCTGTGTCACACTTTGCTCTTCTTTCTTTTATAAGAACCTACTCTAAATCCAGGAATAGCTCACATCAAGATATTTACTTTAATTATATGTGTAAATATCCTCATTCAGAATAAGATCATATGCGTGAATATGGGAGGTTAGGACTCTTTTTTAAGACACACTGTGCAATCCACTATCTTTTCTAAATAGCAGTTTTCTCTCGATTCCTATTTTAACATCTGCATATGACATCCTGGAACACATTAGAGCTTTATGGCCCATATATGACGTTTTCTAGCATCATGGGAGGCAAAGTGAGGCCATTAGCATATTACCAGGAGGAAGCACAGCCTTCCAGTTTGCTTCTGTCTTATCCGTCCCTGATCCATTATCCACAGAGCTGCCAGATGACTTTTCCAAAAATGTAAATCTGATCATGAGTCTTAACTTTTTTTAGGGTGTCAGTCATGGAGCTTGGAATAAAGTCCTGATTCCTTATACAACATTTTTAAAGGCTGTGAATGATGTTTTCATCCTGTCCTGTCAATACTCTGTCTTCACACTTCCTGTTCTCTCTGCTTGGGTTAGAACATTCCTTGACCCCTCTCTGGCTATTACTCTTACTTTAGATCTTAGCACAGATGCTTCTTTCTCTGTGGGCTCTTCTGAGTTCAACCAGCTTCTGAGTGTTCCATAGCATCTGTTCCGCGTTCTCAGTCGTGGCATCTGCCTCTTTGATTGTCATTATCCCTGTGCTTACCTCTTTTCATCTCTGGATGACTCCACAAAGAGGAAGGAGGCACCACATCTGTCTTGTTCACAGGGGTTACCTCAGTTTTTAACATGGTCCTTAGATCATGTTTATTGAATGAAAAAATAATCTACAACAGTAGAGTTCTGGTTGAAGGCCCAAGCACTTATTTATTTATTTTTAAAGATTTTATGTATTTATCTGCCAGAGAGAGAGAGAAAGAGAGAGAGAGCACACAAACAGGGAGAAGTAGGCTCACTGAGCCAGGAGACTGATGTAGGGCTTTTCCCAGGACCCTGGGATCATGACCCCAGCCCAAGCCAGACACTTAACCAACTGAGCCATCCAGGTGCCCCAGCCAAGTGTTTATTTCTAACCCTTCTATTTAAGAAAGAGTCTGTGGAGCAGGCTTAGCCTGTAGCTTCTACTTTCTCTGAATGGTTCAGAACTGCCACATATCTTTGGAAATGACTTGCATTTTGGGGGACCCATTAGCAATACATCTTCTGGTCTCTACCCATCAGATCTCACTTCGATGAATCTGAAACTGGTTTAGCTAGTTTGAAAACATCCTTGTGAAAATTGGCCTCCTTTAGTGGCATACTCAGAGAGGTTTCATCCTCCATCAAAAGCTATCTGGAAAGTAGTAAAATTTGGGTCCATTGTAAGAATAACATTGAAGGGCAGAGGACATGAACAGACATTGCTGCAAAGAAGACATCCAGATGGCCAACAGACACATGAAAAAATGCTCCACATCACTCGGCATCAGGGAAATACAAATCAAAACCACAATGAGATACCACCTCACACCAGTCAGAATGGCTAAAATTAACAAGTCAAGAAATGACAGATGCTGGCGAGGATGTGGAGAGAGGGGAACCCTCCTACACTGTTGGTGGGAATTCATGCTGGTGCAACTACTCTGGAAAACAGTGTGGAGGTTCCTCAAAAAACTGAAAATAGAGCTACCATATGACCCAGTGATTGCACTACTGGGTATATATCCTAAAGATACAAACGTGCACCCGAATGTTTATAGCAGCAATGTCCACAATAGCCAAACTATGGAAAGAACCTAGATGTCCATCAACAGATGAATGGATAAAGAAGATGTGGTATATATATACAATGGAATACTATGCAGTCATCAAAATAAATGAAATCTTGCCATTTGTGATGACGTGGATGGAACTAGAGGGTATTATGCTTAGCGAAATAAGTCAATTGGAGAAAGACAACTATCATATGACCTCCCTGATATGAGGAAGTGGAGATGCAATGTGAGGGGCTTGGGGGGTAGGAAAAGAAAAAATGGAAGAAGATGGGATTGGGAGGGAGACAAACCATAAAAGACTCAATCTCAAAAAACAGACTGAGGGTTGCTTGGGGCTGGGGGACGGGAGAGGGTGGTGGGGATATGGACATTGGGGAGGGTGTGTGCTATGATGAGTGCTGTGAAATGTGTAAACCTGGTGATTCACAGACCTGTACCCCTGGGGATAAAAATACATTATATGTTTATTAAAAAAAATTTAAAAATTAAAAAGAATAACATTGAAGTAAAATATTTTATATATTACAATAATTCATAAAAATCTTAAACTTTGGTTGTTAAATCACCAGGGAACTGATATTCGTATGTTCTGTTGTGGGGGGAGTATTCTTCTGTTTTTTTCTGTATTAAGCAACTTCAGAAAAGCTTGCTTTTGTTCTTCCCTTTAGTTAAGAATTTATTTTTTAAATTTAAATGCTCTATTTCTCTACTTTGCTTTATAGATTTTTTTCATGTTTGTATTGACTAACAATTTTTCTTTTACAGTTATGCTCCTTGGTGTCCATCCTGCCAGCAGACTGATTCAGAATGGGAGACATTTGCAAAGAACGGTGAAATACTTCAGATCAGTGTAGGAAAAGTAGATGTCACTCAAGAACCAGGTACTGTACATGTTGAACATTAAATGCAAAAGTTTGTTACTTTTTAATTGAGTTTTTTCAAGTGTATAGGAGAGTTGAAAGACTAGGATACTGAGTACCCATGAACTGACCAGCTAGAGTCAACAGGTAGCATTTTGACATATCTGGGTCTGTCTATGTATGTTTATGTTTACATATATATGTGTGTGTGTGTATATACATATGTACATATATATGATATATATTTATATTGTTATTATTAATTTACTGAATCATTTGAAAATTAATTATAGACCCCATGATACTTTACCATCAATACTTCAACATATTAAAATCTTTCTCCATATTTCTCATTTTTTTAATAGTTTTTTGAACCGGGATCTAACCAAGGTTCACCAACTAAATTAAGTAGTTACATCTTTTCAATTAATTAATTAATTAATCTTTAAAAATTTTATTTATTTGACACAGAGAGACACAGTGAGAGAGGGAACACAAGCAGGGAGAGTGGGAGAGGGAGAAGCAGGCTCCTCACTGAGTGGGGAGCCCAACACAGGGCTTGATCCCAGGACCCTGGGATCATGACCTGAGCTGAAAATAGACACTTAAGGACTGAGCCACCCAGGTGCCCCAGTTACATCTTTTCAGTTTCCCTCAATCTAGAAGAGAGCCCTCCTCTTTTTTTTCATGGCATTATGACATTGACACTCTGAAGAGAACAGACCAGGGATTTGCCTATGTGTTTCTTTATGGTAACATTTAATTTATTCTATTTTGTTCAAGCTTGAATTTTGGTCAAAAGCATGATTTGGGTTAAAAATTAATGGCAAGAGTACTTTATAGGTGATCCTGTGGCTTAAATTGTATTCTCTCTGAACACACATTATCACCATTAATGCTGTTGAGTTTGAACACTTGGTTAAGGTGATGAGAATAAACTTCTCTATTATAAAGGAAATACCCTTTTTTTGATTAGGGAATAACCTTTGGGGTGATACTTTGGAGATTTAAATCCATGATGATCTTATCTGAATCAAATATTTCATAATGGATTCCAGAATGGTGAATTTCTAATTCTGTTGTTCCATCTACATTTATTAGCTCTTAATGATACAATTTTTCAAAAGGAAGAGGGAAATAAAAATTTTTAAATTCAGAAAAGATGCAATTTCTATTTGTAATTTAAAAATAACTGTGTGGGGACACCTGGGTGGTCAGTTAAGTGTCTGCCTTCCTCTCAGGTCATGATCCCAGGGTCCTGGTATTGAGTGCTGTATCAGACTCTTTGCTCAGTGGGGAGCCTGCTTCTCCATCTGCTTGCTGCTCTCCCTACTTGTGCATGCTCTTTCTCTGACAAATAAATAAAATCTTTGCAAAAATAACTGTGTATTACATACAAAATGAGAAGAGAAGTTGGGCTTTTATGATTCAAATTTCAACTTGGATTTTTTGAAACTTCATTAGTTATTTTTTTCTTGTCTACATTCAATTTCTATCTCGTGTATCCCTATACAAGGGAAAAAGAAGGCATGGAGGTGCAGCTATTACTTTTCTGTAATAACCGTGAGTGCAAAAACACACAAAGTAATGCATTACCAATTACTTGGACAATAAAATGGATGGTGTCTGTTAAATTGGATGTGTTGACAAACCCTTGGAGAGAGATTTCTGTTAAAGCCATTAGTCCTCAAGCCTCTGCCTTTCTAATCATTTGAATCAAAGCCACTTCTGCCCATCTGCTGTTTAGAGATAGACAATTATACTTATTAGTTTGTGGTTTGAGCTGTTAGAATGAGTTATTCTATTTGGATGTCAAGTCATTGCAATTATATTTTTGCTGTAAAGTCGTTTTTGTCTTTTAGTAGTTAAGTCCAACAAAATCAGGTGTAAGCCTTGGTAATTAGTAAGCACCAAGCACATTTTATGATGAGTTTCTTAGAAATGCAGCTGGCCTATTCACGTTTCAGTCATTTGGTATACCTGCAGTGAACTCACAGCATGATTTGAATGAAAAGAATTAAACAATTAGCTTTGTGATGGATTCATAGATCTAAAGGCTAACTGAATACAGGCTTTCCATCTAAAATGTAGATTTACGGCTATTTTTTCCATTGTTACTGGATTGAGTGCTTTTTTTGATCATGTAGAGAGGAATTTATTATAATGAAATATTTTAAAAATGAATTTATCATTAATTCATGCTATTTATGCAAATGTAAACTATATATATTTGAAACTTTTATCAAAGAAGGAGGAAAAAATCTTTGGTCCAGTATTTTTTAGGAATAGTGAAGAAACAAAGTCCAGAAAAGAAACGAATTGAAAGATAAGAGAAAGAAAAATGTACCAGGGAACTATATTCTGATATGCAAAAACACAATTGAAATGATTTAAGTTTAATACTTAAAAAGTGGGGATAGCTGCTAGCTTTTGTACTACCATTATTAGCTATTTACTTAGGGCATGTTACTAGTTACTAGTTACTAGCTAGTTACTTTGGGCATGTTACTTAACCCCAGAGCTAGTGATGTACATTTGAAGATCATCCTTGTAGATGGTATTCGAAAGGAGGGGAGGAAGGAATAGAGAGTTGTTTTGAGGATTGAAAACCGGGGCACTCTAACATTTTGAAGAAGAGATGTAGTTCTAGCAGCAGAAGAAGAGAAGCTGGTGAGGTAGGAAGGAGGTGGAGGGGTCTGGGTCCTGGAAGCCAAATGAAGAGAGGGCGTCTTATATGTATTAACTCACTGGCAAGTCTTTGGGGCAGCTTGTCCCTATTCTTGAAAGCTCTTTGGGTATTTACTTCACTTTTACAAAATCTAGCCTCCTGAATGAGCAGTGGGGAATAACTGAAATGATACTACTTTTCCTCAAATTGCGCACTTTCCTGGATATTTCTGTATACCGATTTCTATTTGGTTATGGATCTCCATTACTATATTCTTTCATTAGGACTGCCTTGCCAATGAGTGCTAGTAAGGCATAATTTCATGTCTTTTCCCTGCAAGTAAACTTTAAAAAGAAGTGAAAGCAAGAGTTTTTGAAGTGTTTCTGCATAGTCTTTAGTTATGCTTATAACTCTTCCATTGGCATATCTCACAAGAGATTTTTTTAGGTATTTTTAACAGAAAATAAATTTTCAGAATTATAAAGATTATTAAAATACACTTTGTATTTTACAGCTGAGATGTAGACGTCAAGGAAAGGAAAGTCCTTAAGTTAGATTACATGGTGTTGCCTGCTTATTGCATCGACCAGGTGATATATCAGTTGTGTGTTTTTTGAGAAATTAAATGTAATGAGCATGTATTTGAACCTTCTGTTCCATGCAGATGAGCTTAGCTGTCAAGGACAGGAAAACAGCAGCTGCTCCTAGAGCACACATGGGTGATGGCTAGTTCACTGGACCAGAGGGTTTACCTGGTTTACAGATTCCTACCATAGCCAGGAATAAACATTGTGTTTAAATCACTAATTAGTTGCAAAATCCAACTTAGTTTACTGTGTTTCAGTTAGTGTTCATATTTTAATTTTATAATTGTAAAAATTAGCCTTTTGTATAAAACTGACAATTTTATTTCAGTCTCAAAAGGTAAGGCTAGTTCTACTTTTTTTCACTGCTTTCCTTCTGCTACTTTTTTGGTGATAATAACTTATATTCAATTAAGCATTTACTTCAGCCTGTAGTTGTGTTAGGGACTTACATACATTTTAGTTTCATAACAATGCTAGGAAGGACTGTTTATATTACTCAGAAAACTGAGGCTCATAGGGGTTATGTAACATGCCCAAAGCAACACAGCTAATAACGGTAGAACAAAAGCTAGCAGCTATCCCCATTTTTAAAGTATTGAACTTAAATCATTTCTGTTGTGTTTTTACATATCAAAATATAGTTCCCTGGTACATTTTTCTTTCTCTTATCTTTTAATTCTTTTCTTTCTTTTGCTTTACATGTTTAAGATAAGCTAGATTAAATTAAATTTAATTTAAATTAAATTTTGCCCTGCATTTTGGATGAATGCCCTTTTTATGTTGCAGTCCTCATTTTAAAGTAGAGGTTTCCCTTAAAGTAAAAAAGATACACAGAAATGTTGGGAGACCTTGTGTTCAAACTTCATCTCTTTCAGTTGAAGTTTAAGTATGTACTTGTTTCTTCTACACTTGGTGAGGTTTCTTGCAGTGAATCATTATGCCAACCTTGACATGAGCTGCTGCCCTCTGTTGTAATCCTTTGCTGAGATCCATGCTTGCCTTTTTTTAGACCTTGACCTTAAAGCCCACAACCTCAGATGGTGCTTCTTTGTTCCAAGTTGGTAATGTTTTAACTTTTCAGGTAATGAGAGGCTCCTTTGATAGCAGCATCAGTATTAAAGGTTAGAACACATTTTTTGGAGCAGTGACATGAAACCCAAAGCTTTCTAACCTTTGTTAGCCTCTCAGAAATGACATTTATTTGAGGTGAATTTCCTAGGGTGTCAGATCTTCAAAGGACTTAGTAGTGTGTCATAGTCTAAGGGCTACTTTGGTTATTCTTGGTTTTGTTGTTGATTATCCTGAAGATATCCTTAGTGACAGTGTATTATTCCAGTATCATTCAAATTGAATTCATATCTGCATTAGATGCTGTGATCTTATTATTAGTATTCTGCATGGGTTTTCATTAGAAGAAATAAACATAAATAAGTTTTGAGAATTATAATTTATTAATAATCTTTATTTTAAATGAACCTTAATTGATGGTCTTATAAATTGGTACAGTAGTCATGGAAAAAAGCACAGCAATTCATATCAAGAGCCATAAAGTTCTCATACCCTTTATTCTAATAGTTTTGGCAATGAGCATCCTTTTAGTCTGAACCAGAAAAGTAGACTCTCAGAGACTATATATATATATCACTGTGTTTTCTTTCTTATTTCCTCTGTATTTATCTTTTCATGGGCACATTTATTTGTAAAAGTATGTTCTCCAAAATAATGTATGATTTCCAAAACACTTGACACTAAATTACTTTATTACATCCCACTTTATTCCAACTTTGAGCCAGAGCCTTAAAGAACATATTCACTATGCTGTATTTAGTACCTATTCTATCTTTTATAAATATAAAATCATTTAATACTAAAAAATAGTGAGATAGAAATTACGATGCCCATTAATGAGAAAACTGATAGTTTAAATTTACTGACCAAGAACATATGAAGGATTTTTAATTTTTTTAAGATTTTATTTATTTATTTATTTACAGAGCTTGAGCAGGGAGAGGGGTAGAAGGAGATGGAGAAACTCCAGCAGACTCCACACTGAATGCATAGCCTGATGTGGGGCTCAGTCTCATAACCCTGAGATCACAACCTGAACCAAAACCAGGAGTCAGATGCTTAAATGACTACACCATCCAGGCGCCCCTGTGCCTTCCATTTTAGAAGTCCATTGTAAATAAAGCATAATTCCCTAACACTGTGAGTGTCCTTTAAGATTTAGGGCAGTCATAAAAATCTGTAGCTAGGAAAAAAGTGGGATATGAAACTATCTGTAATTAGCAAAACATATAATAATTTTCAAGCCTTTAAGATTACCAGTACTCCTTCCCTTGGCAATTTAGATTTGGAACTATACCAAAAGATGCCTTTGTTCCTTGGTAGAGCGGAATTCCAAGCCTGTTAGAGGTGAGAATGACCTGTAGACAGAGATGCTTATTCCAATCCTCAGCTGACTTCTCGGATCACTTTTGTTTCTGTTCCTGCCAGTACAACCTTTAGAAAAATGTACAATCATAAATGTGAAGTTTATGTTTCTTTTTGTAGTATTGGCTATTACTGCCTTCAGAATACTGTGTTTGCTTTTAGGTGCCATACAGGTGTTTAAAGTTAATTGCTTGGATATGAGAAAAATTAGAGAATGCTTCTTTGGGAAGACTCATGATCATCAATCAATAAATTATTTTGCTGAGTATAGATTTACTTTATAAAATGAGTATAAGCAAACATTCCTTGTTATTAAAAATACACCTTCAGTATTGCAAACAGCAAGTCATCGCAGAGATGTAAAATTTGAGCCGCTTTATTTAACTAGGGATTGATTTTGTCTAGATTGTTCTTAAGTGGGAAAGGCAGAAATGATGAGAAATGTGAAAATGTTATCTCTGCATGTTTTCATGTGGGCCAGGAGGATCCTTTAGCTTTCCTTCTTTTTGCCAGAACTAGAATGACTCACTCTTGGTGCCCACATAAATATTATTTAGTTAATAGTAAAGAGCAAAGATCTGTTCTTTACTCCTGGTGTCATGCAGGTTTTTGTTGCATGCCCCTTTCCCTGATATCATCCATCTCTGTTTCTGGTCATGATCATTTGACTAAATTCTCCCCCTCTGCCACTAGACTATAACTTCTGTAAAAACAAAGATTGCACGTTTTAACTTCTGTAAAAACAAAAATTGTATTTTTGCTTTGTATGTCTTGAGCCATTGTCACAGTCTCTGGAACAAAGAAGTTGCTTAGTAAATATTTGATGAATGACTAAGGGTTTTATTTATCCTTATCTTCACATGTACCTAGCATAGCCCTTGATATGTGGTTATTGTTCAGTAAAGGTTTGCTGAGACAAGTTGAAAAAAATCTTTTTAACATAGATAGACTTCCTTGACAGAAATTAACAAATTTTCTAAGTGTGAAAAGATTATACATGATCTTATTATTTCATACTCTTCATTCTTTTTAAACCTGTAACTGATCTAATCTCGCTTCAGAATGATTTAGGCAGGCTTTCATATACCCATTTTACAGAAAGGTTAAGTAATGTATTTATGGTCACAAAGCTAGTAACTGGAGAATTTAGTATTTAACCCAGATTGCATGACTCTACAACCTGTCCTTTCAGCCGCCATACTATTCTAAGCAATGCACAAGCCAGAAAACTTAAGTGCAATACATAAAAAATAAGCAAATTATATGTCAGTAACCAGAAAGTGGTAGGTAAATAAAAATGGATAAAAATACAGTTTCTTTAAGTAAAAAGAAAAGAGTTAAATGTGATTAAATAAATGGAACAATTTTAATGTGGCCATGAAAACAAGCTCAAGGCTGCTTGTTCTTACAACATAAATCAGGTGCTTGGGGTAGTCTGAATTTGACTTGAAACTTTTTTTTTTTTTTTATGCCTCTTGTAGGTTTGAGTGGCCGCTTCTTTGTCACTACTCTCCCAGCATTTTTTCAGTAAGTTTAAATAATTTTCTGATTAGAAACTTAAGAACATTAGAAGAAGTTCGAAAACAGTATCAGGAATTCTAAGTTGTTTTCCATAAGAATTGCTTATTCAGTTGAACATTTGAAGAGAGTGTGCACTGGTGTGCAGTGAATGATAGCTGGTATAAGAGAAGGGTACCTGGAGTACAACAGGGGAAATCTACATAATGTCAGACAGTGAGTCGGAGGGGTGGGGAGTGTCAAAGAAGATTTCTCTGATAACACAAAAGGCAGGAATTGAGTTAAGCAGACAGTGGAGAAGCCCTTTCCAGATACAGGAGCTGTCATGGAGAAAGCTGGGAGAAAATGAGATACCTTCTGAGGACTGTAACTGGTTTTGGCCCATAGGATGCAGTTGGATCATCTTGGGTGATAAGGCTAGTGAGGCTCAGGTAGTGATGGGGGAAGAGAAAAGGGAAGATACTTAGGAGGTGGGATCACTGGGACATGTGACTACTTAGCAATAAGGAAGGAAGAGCCTATAATGACTACCAATGGGCCATGTGGAACTCATAAAAGCTATTGAGGAGCCATTAGAATAAGATGAAGTTTGGAAGATAGAGGCCAGGATGGAGAAGAAAGTGAAGTGCCTGTTAATTCCAAGTGGAGAAGTTTAAGTAATAGTTTGACTTCAGGATCCTCAAGTACAGAAGAAAGATCTTGACTGGAGAGATGTATTGGGGATTCCTCAGCATTGAGGTAGACAAACACTGCAATGTATCTAGGGAGAACATGCACAATAGGACTAGAAATGGGTCAAGGATAGAACCTGGGGTTGACCAACATTAGGACATCTGCAAAGGAAGACAGGGTAGTGAGGAAGTGAGCAGGGGTGGTAGGGGTAATAAGAAGCCAAAGGAGCTCATGTCATAAAAGCCAATGGAAAGGAGAAACGAAGAGATGTTTAGTAGTGGACAGTGCCGATTACAGACCAAGAAAAATGACAGAAAAGTGCTTTATAGATATGGCATTGATGAGCCATTGGAGACCCCCAGTACTAGCAGTTTCTATGGAGTTGTAGAAGCAGAACCACCGATCACAAGAATGCTGAATGAGTAATACATGGGGAGAAAATGGCCAGTGCAGACCTTCCCTCAGGAAGCTGGATTGTGGTGAGAAAGTCAGAGAAAAACTGAGGGACCTGTGAGAATACAAGGTGTTTTGTTAATTGAGGCGGGGCGGTGGGGAGCTTGAATAACATAAATTTGGAAAGCTGGATACAAGTTTTTAAAGCTTGATAACAATTGCTCTTTTGCCACTGTAAGAGAAAAATTGAAATAATTGATCGCAAAAATAATAAAAAGTAACTTGGTAGATTAGATGCTGCCAAGGACTTTGCTTATGGTCCTAAATTGTGCAGTGATAAAAGTAAAATACGTAATGCCTGCAGTTTTGGAGTTTCTAATCTGTAATAGATTAATATTTATGCCTAACTATATTTTTTTTCTTCAGTTGAGCCAAGTGAAAATTCAAAGTGAAGGTCACATGTAAAACTAGTATTTGTTTTAATTTTTATTATCTGTAACACTTGTTATTTTAATGGATTTATTCTCCATTTGTTTTTCTGATTTATAGTGCAAAGGATGGGATATTCCGCCGTTACCGTGGCCCAGGAGTCTATGAAGACCTGCAAAATTATATCTTAGAGAAGAAATGGCAATCAGTGGAGCCTCTGACTGGCTGGAAATCCCCAGCTTCTTTGACGTAATTTGTTATTTTTCTTATGACAAAGTATTATTTATAAAATGGGAGATATTAACTTAAACAGCCCATAGACCTTGCAAGTCTAAATTTTTCTTCATATTCAGTTCTAATTACCCAGACTGTACATGACCATGTTTGGCCAATGGTTTTATGGTTTTTTATTATCTGTAACACTTGTTACAGCTAGTAGTTACTAGCTGGGAATTAGGTATCCAGATTCAGGTAGGTTATAAAAGCCTTTCCTCCAACTTTTGTACTAAGCCATATTAACTATTTTCTCTTTATAAAATATGATATTGAATAAAATTTGCTATTCTTTCTTCTGTTTAAATTATTGATAAGATAGAAGAGTTAACTCTTTCTTGAATTACAGTTTATGAAGGAATTGCTCTTGTATTTATGTGGAAA
This sequence comes from Mustela nivalis, assembly GCF_964662115.1. Lineage (NCBI taxonomy): Eukaryota > Metazoa > Chordata > Mammalia > Carnivora > Mustelidae > Mustela > Mustela nivalis. The sequence continues at coordinate 111,745,694 of NC_139027.1, forward strand.
ATAAAACCTATGGTGTCTTTAGCTGCCTAGTAGAACACAGATGAAGGTAACTTTTGTCCGTGAGGTCAAACTGTGTAATTATCGGTGAGGTAGATAAGGCCAAACCATACAAACTTTTTTAACAGTTGGTTTTAATTTAGAATGAATTGTCATAATTGTAGTTGTTTATATTAGTATATATAAGAATAGGGAATATCCCTGTTGAAATAGAATCAACGTATGCAATATTTAAGGAATAAATCATCCAGTAGCATTTGTGTAATAGCCAGGAAATCTAGAGCTTACTCTAAAAGCAGCTCACTAGGGTGCCTGGGTGGCTCAGTCATTTAAGCATCTGCCTTGGCTTAGGTCATGATCCTGAGGTCCTGGGATCAAAATCTGTATCGGGCTCCCTGCTGGGTGGGGAGTCTGCTTCTCCCTCTGCCCCTCACCCCTACTTGTGCTCTTTTTATCTTTCAGATAAATAGATAAAATCTTAAAAAAAAATAAAGCACCTCACCTCTGGTGTTTCATTTTACAAATATTTGAGCACTGGTTTTATGCCAAATGCTGCTCTGGGTGCTAGATATTCAACAAGACAGAGTTGGTCCCTCTGTTCTCTTTAGGTAACTTAAATTAAGGCAGATTAAGGGAAAAAAAAAAACTAGGGATATGAAGAATCTTTATCTGGGTAACTACTGTTAAAAACAGACAGATCTTTAGTAAGGCAGGAGGCATGGGCCTCTATTGGATGAGAGTTGGAGCAGCAGAGAGAACTGAAGGAGAGAATGACCTAGCTGGGTAAAGAGGGTAGGGTGGAGTATTTCCAACAATGGGGATATCATGGCTATAGGCCCCCACTGGGAAAGAGCTCATGGTACTGAAGAGCAGAAAGATGGGTAACATTGAGCACAGAGAAAGGGAGGGGGAGCGGTGTACACTAAGAACGAGAGGCAGGCAGGAGCAGGATCATACAGGTCTGCGGCCTTGGTTTGGAACTTGGATGTATCAGTGCATACAATTAGAAGATGACTCTTAGGAGGAGAGGCTGGAGAAGGCCCCAGTGGATGAGGTGAGACAATCAGAAGGCTGTTGCACTGTACCTGTTAAAGGTTTAGTGAGGAAGAAGAAACAGTAAGCACAGACTACTCTTTGGAGAAGTTTGTGAAGCTGGAGAGCCATGTAAGGTCCAAGAATGCACTTTTTAAAAGAAAGAGAAGGTAGAACATATTTTCGTGCAGAAGAAAATGATCCCACAGAAAGGGAGAAATTGCTAACGCAGGAAGAGGGATGGCAGAAAGAGCCAAGTCATTAACAAGACCAAAGGGATGGGATCCATGGCACAAGTGGAGGAATTGGGCTGTGGTTAGGGCAGATCTCCTTTCTCTGTCGTAACAGGAGGAGGCGGATCAGGTGTACACCAGGCTCAGATTTGGTGGTGGGAAGATAAGAGAGATCACATGGTGGCTTCTGATTTTGCAGTGATGTACAAGGAGTATTTGTTAGCTGAGCAGGCATGGGAAGGCGGGGAGGGTGTGGAAGGTCTGAAGAGAGGGAAAAGACGTGAGCTATCATCTCAGGTAGAGCCTAAAACAATACAGTATTGAGTGCTCCCTGAGGTTTGTGACTGGAAAGGGAGAGTGATCAGCTGGTCATGTGGTTTTCCCCAGAGACATGCAGCTACCCAAGGTTGGGGTTTTTTGTCAGGTATGTACAATGGAGGGAGAAAGGGCCAGAGGGGTTGAATATTTATAACAGAGGAATTGAAATGAAGACTATGAATCTAAGCTTTATGTGAATGAAAGTGAATCCAGGAGAGAGGATAATATTACAAAAAGTGGAGGGGCAGATCCCTGTGACCTGAGGTTTTTTGGTTTTGGGGGGTTTTTTGTTTTGTTTTATTTTATTTTTTTGTTTGTTTGTTTTTAAAATAGTTTTCATGCCCAGCATGGAGCCCAACACAGAGCTTGAGCTCATAGCTGTGAGATTGAGACCTGAGCTGAGATCAAGATCCAGACACAACCAACTGAGCCACCTAGGCCCCCCCTTGTTTTTTCATAATATACATCACCAGTGGTTCTCCTTCTCTTCATTTATTCATTTTTCTTTTAGGATGTCTGGAATGGCTGGTCTTTTTAGTATCTCTGGCAAGATATGGGTGAGTAATCTTAAATATATTTTTTGTGACTATCTTTGCAGACAGGTTTTTAAAGAGTAAAAATGTAGCTTCTAAACAATAGGAAAGTAAACAATTACAAATACTTGTATAATGTCACTTTTCTTCTTAAGCCACACAACTGCTCTCATGTGGGGTCTCCAGTAGAATTGCGTCCCTGTGTAGAAGGGCATAAATTGGAACAAAGACCCATAACTACTGTATCAGTCATATTTTCTTAGATCAGTGGTGAATTCCTTTATTAAAGCTGAAAGGACTTATGTGGTTTAACTTCATCTTATTTTCCCATTGTTAGAATCTCCCTATAGGTCAAAGATTATCTAAGCCTGAAAGTGATTCTGTGCATCAGGGATCTGCAAACTATAGCTTGGGGGCTGGCTACCTGTTTTTATAAGTAAAGTTTTATTGGAACACAGCTATGTTCATTCATTATGATCTAAAATTGCCTTCATGCTACAGTGGTAGTGTTGAGTAGCTCTGACTGAGACCACGTGGCCCACAAGCCCAAGATATTTACTTTCTGGCCCTTTAAGAAGAAGTTTAAATGCCCCTGCTATAAGCAATTTTATCGTTTCACTGAGTCATTTCAGTGAGTTAGAACTGTTATTTAGGTTAAAAATGTTGAACAATTATATAATCTTGAATGTGTTACATAATCTTTTACTTCCTTTTATGTGTAGGGTGGGGTAAATTCTGCCAAATTTAACAAACTTGCTGTGGAATTAAATATATATCCTTAAAGCATTTCAAAAAGTCTTTAGAAGTGAGTCCTTATATTTGTCTTTTCAAGGCTATGATTCTAAGTCATGATGTCCTGCTTAGAACTTAATATTCAAGGAGTTCATGAAGACTCTTCTGTTTCTCATGCACATTGTTATATGTTTAGGGAAATTTAAGAATGGTCTTTTGGGTCCCAGTTTTTCAGTTATATTTTATTTTCTGCCTTGTAAGGTGGAATACTAACTCCAGTATTTTTTTAACAGAAGCTAGGTTTGTCACTTGGATTCAGTATTTCTTAAAGTTTGTTAACTGGTTTTTTTTGACATTTGTGTATGATATTAAACAATATCTGGGATTTCCCCTCTCTCCAGATAGTATGAGTTTCATATTATTTCCTTCTACTGTTTTCTTAACACTGATAAGAAGTTTATTCAGGGCTTGAGAATTATGAATTGCCAACTGGGAATTGAGAGTAAGAATTTTGCCTTTTGCAGTATGTTGACACTAAAGGTTGACAGAGTCATTTATTCTGATAGCCATCTGAGAACCTTGTAGCCTTATAATGTCTAATTCAACAGGATGACCATTATAGGTGGATGTCAGGAATCCCAAGAGTAAGCTCTTAGCATGGAACCTATAATAAGTGCATGTCAAGAGATGAATTTGTACAGTCGTTTAAGAAGAGCTTAGATGGAAGTTGGTCGTAACTTTCATGCATTGTTAAAGAGGTATATTTTCAAATATTGTATCCAGGGAGAGAAATAATTGCTTTGACCTCATATAACTTGGCATTTTGTGCCTTGATAAACAAGAGTTTGATAAGGAGTTACAGTTTTTCATTTTATTATGCAAATAATTACAATGTGTGGCACTGTCGCATCAAGGCCAGGAGTGGGTGTTTTATCTTTATACGCACCGTGCGCCAGCCGTGGGCAGCATGCAGATTCTGTGTGTATGCATCAGACTGCAAAGAAAAGGCAATTTGGAGAATAGAATATGAACCATCTCTGAATAACCAATGAAGATGTTCTTCCTTTTGTTTTTTTAAGATTTTATTTATTTATTTGAGAGAGAGTGAGCGAGCGAGAGAGAGAGAACCTGAACGGGTTAGTGGGGAGAGACAGTGGGAAGAGAGAAGTAGACTCCCCACTGGACAGGGACAAGACTCAGGCCTTGATCCCAGTACCTTGGGATCATGATCTAAGCCAAGGGCAGATGCTTAGTCAACTGAGCCACCCAGATGCCCCAATAAAGACCCTTCTTTTTAGTGATTGAAAAGTAGAGTATATATGATGTTTATATACATATGTATCCTTAGAATGTCTTTGCAGATATCTAAACGGGGAACAAAAGAAGATAGGTTTTTTTTTTTTTTAAAGATTTTATTTATTTATTTGACACAGAGAGATCACAAGTAGGCAGAGAGGCAGGCAGAGAGAGAGGGGGAAGCAGGCTCCCTGATGAGCAGAGAGCTTGATGTGGGACTCAATCCCAGGACCCTGAGATCATGACCTGAGCTGAAGGCAGAGGCTTAACCAACTGAGCCACCCAGGTGCCCCCAAAAGAATATAGTTTTAGAGGATAAATTGTTAAATGTGAAACACAAGCAATTAGATTTTACATTCTAATGAGTCAGTTTTATCTAGTATTAATACCATATTTTTTCCTTTTTGGTCAGTTTTTGCCTGGAATGTTTTTCCACTTTCAACCTTTTCATTCTTGTTATAAATGAGTCTTGTAAAATGCATATAGCAAGAAGTAATTCTTTTAAATGATAAATTTAGTCCATTTATATTTATTGGCCTTAGTAGTGTATTTGCCCTAACTGTAGGTTGTGTGTGTGTGTGTAGCAGGGAGTAATATGACTAAAGGAACATAAGTGGTAGCTTAGTAGATTATTTTGATCTCTCCATGTGTGTGTATTCATTACCTTAAAAAACTGCGAGAGAAATCTGATATCACCCTCTGTATCAGCATCTAGCTTCTCCAAGCCTCTTGACAACTTTTGTAGTTTCTTATTTTCTTAGCAACAAGTTTCCAAGCTTCCATGAAATCTCTGGGAAGGGCTCTCACAACCTGTTTCTATAATCTAGATCTTGTCCTCTTACTCACAGGGAATGTGATTTCCAGCCTGGTGAGAACCAATCCTCAGCTGTCTGTCAGGTTTCCACTTCAACTTTGAGGTGCAGTCTTGCCTCATTGCATCTAAAGAACCACTTATGGAGCAAGTCCTCCTAGCTGACTACTCAGCTCACTCAGCGTATTTAGCCAGCCCTTCTCGCTTGCCCAGGATTCTTCCATCAATGCTGAATGTATCATTGTGGGGAAATAATCTGTTTGTAACTCATGTCTAAACAATATAAAACTCCAGTGCAACCATATTAACAGTGAACAAAAGAAACATAGCATGTGGAGAGAGAGAGAGAGGGAAAGAACATGGCTAGAACCAAATGGGTGTAAGGTCTCCAAGAGAGAAGGTCCAAAGAGCCAAACAAGAAAGAGGGAAAGACAAAGAGTGGCTAATGGCAGTGAGGCAAGGTTACTGATGACCATCCACAATCTCTCTTATCCTACTGTGGTGATGTGGATTCATAAACAGACAGAAGTCAGTGTTTCTTCAGCAACAGCATCCCCTGGTTGGGTGGCTGGTTAGGCATAATACACCTATAGGGAAAATTGCATGCTACTAAGTCGGGGGAAAGGTAACAAAGCAGTGTTTGTAATGTTATGTTTGTGTGGTATTTCCATGTGTTTATGGGAAAGTGCCTGGAAGGAGATTAATCAGATGTCAACAATAGCTATCTCTGATACTGAAATTATGGCTATAGCTAAATCTCTTATCTTTGTCTGTATTAATTTTTTTTTCTGTAATGAAAAAGATAAAGTAGGGGCGCCTGGGTGGCTCAGTGGTTTGGGCTGCTGCCTTTGGCTCGGGTCATGATCTCAGGGTCCTGGGATCGAGCCCCGCATCGGGCTCCCTGCTCCGCAGGAAGCCTGCTTCCCTCTCTCTCTCTCTCTGCCTGCCTCTCTGCCTACTTGTGATCTCCGTCTTTCAAATAAATAAATAAAATCTTTAAAAAAAAAAAAAAAGAAAAAGATAAAGTAAAAACAAGAGTGATATCTATAAGATGAGCCTACTGAACTAGTCCTTAAAGTCCTTGAGTTTCTGCTGTAGGAGTAAAGCCAGCTTGCTGGGTCTGGCATTCTGGAAATAAGAGCTTGTCCTCAGGATGTCAGAATTGCTTGGTGAGGAGACACCCACACAGCTGAGTTCCCATGAACTCAGGGGTTTTGTTGTATTTTGCATTTGGCTTCCTTAACTCTACACCAACCTCCCATATGTTCTTGCTTGACTAAATTCTCGAGGTGAAGAAGTTCCTAGTACTGTGTTACAAGCCAGATCCTGCAAGCTTCCTGCTGTCACCTGGAATCCAAGTGATCCTTAGTAGGTAATTTGTACCACAATGTGGGGGAAGGGTGGATAATCTCATATGTTCTATCCAGCACTAAAATTCAGATTGTCTTTCCAATCCAGTCGTGATAGTATTCACTGACGTGTTTTAATTTTTATATAAACTTGTAGAAATCACTGCCACTTTAGCTCTAACACCCATCCTCATATATAGTCTTGACATTTGCCTACCTCATAAGAGTCACTGGTGGCTGGAAGACAGCTCAAGGAGTTTCTCCAAGGTGGATAGACATCTTCTAGATGTCTAGAATAGTAGCAATATCAAATTCCTTTGAAATTCAGCTTAAAAGAAGTCACTCATCTTAATGAAAAATGTTAATGATCTAAAGGATAGTACAAGGTGAGGCGAATGCCATGAAAGCAGTGCACACATTGAACTTGTCGAGCACTGTCACTGAGTCTGGTGCCACTGTCAGGGTTCGGAATCTTGGGGCTGACATGTTGTTTGTGGCCCCTGTTTGGAGAGACTTTCCAGCCTTTCTGTCTTCTCATCTTTTTTCACAGTTGGCTACAATGGTGTAGGGAAGTATTATCTTTCTCTCTTCCAGAGAGACAACTCATTATTCTCCACCCTTTGTGTGTATCTCTGAGCTCCTGAGTTTTCCCTGCTATAAACTGTTGTCACCAGAACATTTTGAGGGCTTAGCATAGAATCTGGCACCTAGTCAGTACTTGGTAACTGCTTCCTGTTAGTTGTATCCATTAATCATTGTTGTCATCATTATTTTACTTTTTACCTTTCATTAGTCAATAAGGAATGCTTTCTCTTTTTATTTATTTACTTTTTAAAATCCAGGCTGATAGCAGGATTAATGGCAGGTTGTACAATGTGTATTTTTGCTAACTAGGTTTAGCATCTGAATGCATTTCAGTATTATTTTATTTGATTTGGTGAATTTGTGCTGTTCACTGAGCTAATATAGTCTGTAACTTCCCTCACCTCAGTGCCACTGTTCTTGTTCAAGGATGCAGACCATAAGGTAGGATGCATCCTGGCGGGGATAGTCTGTGTGGTGGAGAAGATTTAAGACTTTATAAATACCTCATCATGAGGATTTAAGGACATGAGTGTTTAGACTGGAGAATAACGAGAATGTTTCTTTCAAAGTGGAATACTTTTTTAAAAATTTCAATTCCAGTGTAATTAACAAACTGCTATATTATTTTCAAGTGTACAATATAGTAACTCCTCTTAACTCAGTGCTCAGTATGAAAAGTGTGCTCTTAATCCTCATGACTTATTTCACCCATACCCTCACCCAGCTCTGCTCTGTTAACCATTATTCTCCACAGTTAAGAGTCTGCTCTTTGGTTTGTCTCTCTTTTTCTGTTTGTTTTGTTAAATTCTGCATGAGCGAAATCATATATTTGTCTTTGATTAACTTATTTCACTTAGCATTATACACTCTAGATCCATCCACCTTGTTGCAAATGGCAAGATCTCCTTTTTTATGGCTAATATTCCATTGTGCATATATACCATATCTTCTTTATCCATTCCTCTGTTGATGAACATTAGGTTTCTTCCATAATTTGTCTATTGTCAATAATGCTGCAATAAACATAGGATTCATATATCTTTTCCAATTATTGTTTTCAATTCTTTGGATAAATACCCCATAGTGAAATTACTGGATCACATGGTAATTCCATTTTTAAGTTTTTGAGGAACGTCCATAGTGTTTTCCAAGGTCGCTGCACCAGTGTGCATTCACACCGGCAGTGCACGAGAGTTCTTTTTTCTCCACATCCACACCAACACTTAACAAGAATATATTTTAAAGCTCCCCCAAAACGTTGTGTTTTAGATAGTGGCATCTTTCCTCTTACTGTCTTGAGGTTTTTTTGCCCTGTAAAATGATCTAGAACCTTATTACAGTGAGATGGTGTACACCCACAGAACACCTCTCTTAATGCCTACAGGAGGCTGCAAAGTTGTGTCTTGTTGCAAGTGTTGAAAGGGTAAAACATTGAAGATGAACTGGACCCTTGGCTATTACTAGAGAAATCTTTCTGAGCTGCTCCCACATAGGGAGGATATTTTGAGGATTCTGATTTGTGTTTGAAAGGGATATTGGATTTGTCCCCAAACTCCTCAGAGTATATTCTGTGACACTGGCGGGATCTAAATCCAAAAAGTTCTCAGTCATTAGGGTCAGCCCAGCTCTGAATGAGACTATACAGCACTGGGGTCCCTGAGTGAGTGCCCCTGGTCAGCATTGAATCTGACCTTCAGTAGTTCCATCCCCAGAGGGAATACTGGGCTCCTTGGAGAGAGAAAGCTCTACCTTTGTCCATGGATGCTTTGGCCTTGCTCCATTCCTTAAATCCAACTGACCACCAGGTAGAATGTTCTCATTTATTCTACTGTAATGGTGTTTTCATTTAGTCTCTCACTCAAATCTATATGTAGCCAAAAACTACCTCTAACTCCGTTATCTATTACAATGGTACTGTGTATGTTGTCAAGCCCATTAGGTGATATTTTTGAGCATTTTAAGGAAACAGTAAGATACTTCCCTATAATGAGCACATATAATTTTGAACAAGGATCAGTATTTTCCACAATTGAAAACTGTCACTTTGCCTGGCAGTTAAAACACGGGAATCTAAAACTGAGTGAGATCAGTTTGAATCAGTTATTACTCAAAAACATATATACAACAAGACTTCACGTACCTAATGCCGCAAACCCCAACACTCTCAAAGGTGTTCTAAAACTACTGTGACTCTGACAAAGTAAACAGATAAAGATTTATGTCTGCAGTTGTGAAAACACAACTTGGTTAATGAGGCTTTGGTATTAACCAACTAAAAGACCACAAGATGGCAGGGTTTCTCTAAGAGGCTCACATAGATCATTAAAGAGTACATTGATGTGAGAAAATTGAAGTGGAATTCAATACAGTAAGAGGATATTTTGAATCCACTCAGCAGTGTGTGACCCAGAATGCAATGATTCAAAGTCATATAACTTACTGAATTCCAGAAAATAACTTAGAAAATTTCTTAAGGGTTACTTTAATCATTTATTTTGCAGAAAGAGTGTGAGACACTATGCAGGACTTAGAACAGGACGTTATTCATTCCAGCCATATGGATGGATATTATTTATAAAACAAGCTCCAGAATACACACCTCTATGGCTCAGCACAAAGCCAGACTGGTTTTCTCTATCTTCTAATTCTTTGGCACATTTCAGAGTTTAATCCTGATGGTAGCACGGAGTCATCAAGAAAAGCATAAATTATGTATACATAGAATTTTCTAAAGGTGGATACATGTATGCTACATTTTAGAACTTACACTGAGCAGAATCTGAATGAAGCAGGCTTTTGATATTGCAAATACCTCTTTTCTACTGGGCTGCAGAATGTTAGATTACTCTTAATAAATAATTGCCCCAGCTAAAGATAAAATGATGACCAATGCCATCAACAGAAGATGGATGAATGGATGATAGTTTTACGAATCATGAGTTGTTTGCATTTCCTATGAATAATTAAAGGATGTGCTAGTATCTTTTTTTAATTCAATAAATATTTATTGAACACTTGGCATATATAAATATATAAAGTATTTGCTGAGTCTTTAGATCTATGTCTTTTACTGAATAAGAAATTGGAGAGAAGAGAGCTCAGATTATTCTAGACCATTAACAAACTTTTTTGTTTGTTGGCTTATCATTTGGAATTAAGCCAGAATAAAATATATTATTTAATTGAATTAACATTTATAAACTGAGAAACCAATGGGAGATACTTGAGTAATTTGGGTTTTGAGAAATATTAAATTAAAATAGAAACTAGGAGTCATTTTCATCCACCTCATCAGTTTTAGGTAAGTCATTCTGTTATCTCTGCTTGCTGGTGGCATTTAGCTTGGAGCCATTTCATCATGGGCCCAGTAAATGCTTGGATTATAGTGAATGACTGGTTTTGGAGCTGTAAGTGCCTGACACAGATGATCACTAAGCCATCATGGTGAAGCATGGTTGCTGCAGGTCCATAATTCAAGTGGGCCTTCACTCCAGACTGGTAGGTTCATACCTGCATGAGTTAGCATGTAAACAATTTTCAGCAAAGATGGTATCTCTTCACTCATTTTTAAAGTATTTGATGGGAATAGTAAGCATGAAGGGATATGGGCTGTACTCAAAGACTGATGGAATCTCATTCATTCCTAATGAATTAACTAGAAAGACTTTCTTCTGTTTAATATATTTTCAGCTTTATGGTGATTTAGGCAAGTTATTGAGGGTAGTTATTGGGTAGGGTAGAGAAATCATCTGATTAGGAAAAGGAAATATGGAGACATTTTGTTTTGTTTTATTATTATTTATTTAAAGAGAGGAGGAGTGGGGGTGGAGGGGGGCAGAGGGAGAAGGAGAGAGAATCATAAGCAGGCTGCATGCCCATCACAGAGCCTGGCACAGGGCTCCATCTCACAGTCCTGAGATTGTGACCTAAGCCAAAATCAAGAGTCAGACGCTTAACCTACTGAGTCATCCAGGCACCCCAGTGTGGAGACATTTTAAATGACTGATGTTCTGTAAGTAGTAATTTAGTTCCACTTAAAAATTAACAAAGGGTGGGGCGCCTGGGTGGCTCAGTCGTTTAAGAGGCTGCCGTCGGCTCAGGTCATGATCTGGAATGGAGCCCTGCATCCGGCTCCCTGCTCGACAGGAGGCCTGTTTCTCCCTCTCCCACTCCCTCAGCTTGTGTTCCCTTTCTCACTGTGTCTCTCTCTGTCAAATAAATAAATGAAATCTTTAAAAAAAATTGACAAGAAGATCTTTAAAATCTTTTTTAAAATTTATTTAAAAAATAAATAAAATCTTTAAAAAGAAATTTGATTTTTTTGTGGATGCCACATGATGAGTAAATATTGAGGTATATGGAATTATTAGGGGAGAATGACCAAAAAGAATCTGTCATGATGAAAGAAGGGTCTAGAAAAACAATTCTGCCAGAGTTCTACCAGATCATAAACAAAGAAATATAACTCTTAATAGATATGACCTTCATTAGTACCCTCCAATTTTTAATGTTGTAAAATTTGACTTTTTCCTTGAAGAATTACATAAATGCAGATGGGGTGAACTTTGTGGGAACTCATACATGTAGAAACAGTTAGCAGACTTCAGCTCTAGCAAAGGAGGGAGATTCAAACATGTTTGGTAATAAATAAATATTTTATTTTTTCCTTCTGATTACAGCATCTTCACAACTATTTCACAGTGACCCTTGGAATTCCTGCTTGGTGTTCTTACGTCTTTTTCGTCATGGCTACCTTGATTTTTGGCCTTTTCTTGGGTCTGGTAAGAGATAATGCCATTTTTTCTCTTTCTTTAAAACCACATGGGTTTTATGCAAAACTAGAAAGCAGTCAAGAAAGAAAAGGTGCATAAACAAGTATCATTTTGTGTATGATCTAAAGTTACTTTTTTGATACTACTTTCAGTGGTAATTTGAGAAAAATGGAAAGTTCATTAAATTATTATCTCCTAATACTAACCTAAAATATTGTGAAAATGTGTGCTGCCTAGTCAGTTTCCAAGGCAACCAAGTCAGCTGTGATTTCACACATTGCTTCCTTGATTGGAACACTGTGGTGATGAGGCCAAATCTGTGAATTTGTTCCTTGAGAGAACAAGGTGATTTTTTCTTGCTTATATCCCGCAACTGAACCTTTAATCCTGACCTGCTGCTTATACATACAGTCTGGTTATCCTAAGGTGGATTTTGTGAGATAAGGTACATAAAAAACACAGTCCTTATTATGAGAAAAAGAAAAGATGCAAAGCACATTACCACGTCTTCTTTAAGTATGAAAATTAGTACCTAGTAGGTATTTACATTTTCTCCATAGATGTTTTGAGTAAGAATTAAAGTCATAAATTTGTTTATTTAACTATATAAGCAACTGTAAGAGATATGGAAATGTTTTACTCTTTTACATAATTTTTAATCTTTCTTTTATCCATACTGGATCAATATCATCAAGTTTTAAACTCTAATTAAGGAGTTCTTAAAAACCATTGTGCTATATATTAATCACAAACCCCTAAATACTGTATGATAGGAATAATTGATGATTACTAAAAATTTATATAAAAGGACAGACGTTGAAGTTAGATTATCTTCAAGTCTATCCTTACATTGTATAATGCATTTCAGCTTTTTAGTAAGTCCTTCTTTAAAAATAAGCTTAAAATGTTAGCAATAGCTTTTATGTGTGTGTGTGTGTGTGTGTATAGCTATATATTGATATATAACTTGTTATGACAAAGCTGTACTTCAAGAAGCCAAGGAGGCTTGATTTTATTTTGCTGCAAACATGCTTACTTCATGCTATGGCTTATATCTGAGATCTGACTGCTGGTGTTAACTCCACAGGTGGGAATGGAACTCAAGATATGTCATTCATTAGGTCACATTAATCCTATTTCTAACCAATGTGACCCTGATGGTCTGGCCTAAAAGGATTTGACTTTGGATGTAAATCTGACTGGATATAAATATGCTTCTCTCATCTACTGTCTGGTGCTAGATTTTTCTAGCAGTGTATTTTAGAGCCCATGAATATGAGGCTTTTGAAGGGGGAACACCATGAAATCCTGGGTCGTTCTCAGTTGGAGTTGTAGAGAATGTAGGCTGTGTGTTAACGTATTGAAAGACCACTGGAAAGTCTTCTCAGCATCGAGTTTTTGAATTTTATCTTTGAGGTTAACTTTAAGTTCAAGAAATCAGGTCAGGCCTATGTCCTAAGTTCATTCAGAAACTTTGATTTAAATAGTTCAGAAAGGTTGTTAACATTTGGCCTGAAGAAAGAAGAGAGTTGATTCTAGACTATTCAAGTGATTAAAGGATATAGAATACTATTCCTTAAAGGAAGTTGGGAGGAGAGCTTTCTTTAACAAAAGGATAAGGATTTCAAAGCAGTAAGAGTCATACATTTTCTGGTAATCCATTTCCATAAAATACCAAACATATATCTCTGATTCCTTTTCTACAACTGTAATATATATTTTAAAAAGTGCACAACAGGGGCGCCTGGGTGGCTCAGTGGATTAAGCCGCTGCCTTTGGCTCAGGTCATGGTCTCAGTGTCCTGGGATTGAGCCCCGCATCGGGCTCTTTGCTCAGCGGGAGCCTGCTTCTCTCTCTCTCTCTCTCTCTCTCTGCCTGACTTTCTGCCGACTTGTGATCTCTCTCTCTGTCAAATAAATAAATAAAATCTTTAAAAAAAAAAAAAAGTGCACAACAGCTAGAATTTTAGCCTTCAGGAAGGTCTGCAGCTGTGCCTTCTGTGCTCTGTGGCACCTTTGCCATTAACTGAGGGCTGAAAGCAGAGACCAGGTGTGCAATCGTATGGAGCTTGGTCCTGGTGTCCCTGGAAGTTCTTCTCTCTATGAATCTTTCTAGAGTTTAACTTACACAGTAGCCAGCAGGAGCCTGGTATTTTCCATAGAGGAGTGATTTCCTGATCAAATTACTGTTCCCCATAAGCCTAACTATTCTGTTTCCTACTTTTTCCTAATTTTAAAAAGATGAGAAGTCAAAACAAGCCTGCTAGTTTGGATTTTTGTTTGTTTTCTTGGTTGAACCTCGTTACAACTAAATTATGTTACTAAATGTTATTTTTCACCTGTAAACAAAGTTCTCAACCTCTAATTCTATATACTATCTTACTCTAGTGCAGTTTTGTTTGTTTGTTTTGTTTTTGTTTTTTTCAGTTCTGAGCCATCTGTAAACTTGGTATTTGCTGAGGATCCTGCCAAACTTCTGGGGGTGGGGCCTGGTGCACCCAATTGCACCTCTCCTGGCAGGGCTCAGTGGAAGCTCCTACCCTTTGCTCCATGGGACTTTTGTTCCCTGAAGGCTGTTCACACCACTTTAGGGATGAAAAAAAAAGTAACAAATGGCAGCTCCCTGATCTCCAGCCCACAGGCTGAAAGATCACTGCCCCTTCTCTTCAGTGCACCCTCAGGGAAAGGCAGTCAATCCCTTTTGTATGCGCCAGACTCCTGGAGCCAGACTCCTGGAATCCTAGGGTGCTTGCCCCTACAGACCCTCCCGGTAGGGAGGAGTGTCCCTACCCCCCCCCCCCCCCAGGCCTGGAGCATTTGCCTTATGGCTCGGCCCCATAGTGCTCCTCCCTGGGGAAGGAGCCAGATCTCTCAGGAGTTGTCACTTGCTTGGACCCCTGCTTGGTGAGTGGTCCCCTGATGGTCAATTTGGTGTAGCTTAGAAGAGCTGGCAGCTGGTGCTACCCACCCACTCTGGATCATGTCCATGGCCTTAAAAGCTGCCTCCTTCAAGTGGCCATTCTTGATCCTTCCCAAACCTAGAACTGGTTGTCGTATCTGTATCTCGTGAATATCTGTCAAAGTGCTTTATTCATTTTTTCTTATGGAATTCATGTTCTGTATTGCTTTATAATTAAATCACCATTTTTTCCTTTTTTTTTTTTTAACTTCTCCCTGCAGAAGTTGACATGATACCTGGAACCTAATGAACCAAATTTTGATGATAATAATTCTGAACACAAAGTAGGGTACTCATCTGATGTTTATGAAGTTGAATCAAAAGTACTATGACTTCTTTAGGTTCTTTAACATTTTAAAGCACCTTTTAAAACACTAATGTATGAAGTAGTAGTATTATTTTAAAGCCCTGCAATTATTCAAAGTAAAGGCATAGTCCAGGAGTTAGCTAGGTACAAGAAGTGGATTGCCCTTCTAAACAGGCAGCTTCTCTCTGGGTGGATGTTTGTGTTGTGGGGTGCTATAGGGGAAGGTGTGAAGAATGACTGCAGCTTATTCCCAGTCAGAGAACTGTGCCCTTTTTGACACAATCTGTAGCCTCATCACCGTGGCCCATGCCAGTCCGGGCGCGGAACAGAGATTGGGCGGAACCTGCCTCCAAAGAGCTTGTAGTTTACAAAGGGAGAGGGATGCTTATAGCAAGTAGAAAGTGAGTCATGCTGCAGTAAGGTTGAAGACGAAGCCAAGGCAATCACTGTCTAAAATAGGGTTTAGTTCATATCATCAATGACTTTTCTCACAATTTATTTCTGTAGAAATTTCTTTTGGTACTCTTAAGAATTCTAGCCCCGGACATCATGTTTTATTCAGTCAGTGGTTACCCATGGGTGAGAGGCAGCCATATGCAGACTAATTTTGTTTGGCCATAGGAGTGTTTTTTTAAAAGGCCATTTTAGGCTTGGCTGAGAGTATCTATTTTCTTATACCTGTTTGATATACCTATTTTTAATGGGCCCTCTATAGACATTTGACTTTGTGATCCCTGACTCCTGTTATATATTCATAATATTTTCCTACATTGTTTCATTTAAAAAATAGAAGATTCTTAATTGTATCCATGTCTTTTTTGAGGACTTTTGACCAACTGCTAATTAATTGTCTCTGAATGTCTGGTTAAAGAACCAAGGCCTACATTTGAGGTTCTTTACATTTGAGGTAATAAATATCTAGTCACTGTAAAACCACATTTTTCCTTCCAGGTCCTGGTGGTAATATCAGAATGTTTCTATCTACCATTTCCAAAGCATTTATCTGAACACACTGGTAAGTATGACAAACTCATGTGAATAGAGTATTTTTTGAATTCTGTGGTGTACCCTTTTGTGCTCAAAGAGATACTAGATTCTTCCCCCGTAATTCAGTAGGTATCCAAACCATCACCACTACCAAATTCTTTGAAATGTATTCTCTACATCAGATTTGAACAAAGGTTCTTTTTTTTTTTTTCTTCCTTAAATTAGGGAATACTTCATTTTGGCAATTGTTTTTTCCCTTTAAGTGTATGCCCTTCATCAGTTAGTTGATACCTTTTCCTTCATTCAAACTGGAATGAAGGAGGGGAATTCATATTTATTGAGTCTCAACTGTGTACCATTAACTCTCCTAAGTCCTGTAAGAACAGTTTTCCCAAATCCTTGCACTACCCCACACCATTTGTGGGACTCAAGAGCCTTGGGTTGGCATGCTTTTATTCCTAGTTTTGAGACTCTGCGTGAAGACTTTTATGAGACTTTATAATTGTTGCATTTTATGTGGGAGTTTAAATAAACTTCTGTTTCTTTTGAGTTCTTGAAGTTGTGAAGGCTTGGAGGCTTTCATAGATAATTAGAAAATATATTGTGTTTAGAATTTTTAAAAATCACAGAAATCCAGTTTAAAGTAACTTAGGAAAAAAAGGAAAATTTATTAACTCACATAATTGCAAGATCCAGGGATGTTCTGGCTTCAAGCACACCCCAAGGGATGTTGGGTTTCCGCTTCTATGTGGCTGTTTCAGGGGCTGTCAACAACCCTAACTCGCATATTATCAGCTGAACAAATCCTTTGGGAAGACAGAAGGCTTATCCCCTTGACTCTGGCTGAAAGCTCCTGGGAAGTCCTGTGATTGGCTTGACTTAAGTCACATTTCTCAACCAATCACCTGACTAGTGGGTGGGTCACAGAGTGTTCTGTAAGGTACCAAATATAAAGCATGAAGGAACCTTTGCCCTCTGTTCTCTACCAAAGTCAGCAGGGCCAGGGAAATCTCCAGACAGGATCAAGGAAGCCCCGGATGGAGGTAGGACACCATCAGCTGAGGTCCATGCTGTGGGCTAGCACAGCTTCAGACTGGAGAAAACTGTCACGTACCCTCCCCCCCATACCCCCAACCCCGGCTTCATTTCACGACTAAACACCCTCGATGGCCTGCTGAGTGATCAGTTTATCGAGAGGACGTTCCCTTCTGTTCCCTCCACAGAGCAGACCCGGAAGTCAGAGGAGGCTCACAAAGCCGAACAGCCGCAGGACGCAGAGGAGGAAAAAGATGATTCGAATGAAGAAGAAAACAAGGACAGCCTTGTAGATGATGAAGAAGAAAAAGAAGACCTTGCTGATGAGGACGAAGTAGAGGAGGACGAGGAGGAGGACGGCTCTGTCGCCCTCGCGGACGAGGAGAGGAATGACGCCCAGGACCAGGGGCCCCTGAGGGAGGCCCAGGAGGAGGCCGAAGCTGAGCCTGAGGAAGACTTGCCTGAGCCGCCCGGCGCCGCCCACACTGAGGTGGCGGAAGACACACTGAGGCAGCGCAAAAGCCAGCACGCCGCTAAGGGACCACAGGTCTAATGACAGTATTTCCGAGCATTCAGACCGAAGGAGTAGGTCCGCTTCCCTCGGGTCTGCAGTGTAAATCAAATCCTTATTTTTTCCTGAATGAGCAAGCTTCTCTTAAAAAAGCGATCTCTAGTCATGTAGTCTCTGGCATTGAGCCTCATGTAGGTTAATGAGAGCGTTTCAGGCATGACAATCAGGAAACGGAGAGACAAACCGGGTGTGGGGGATCTGTCCGGGGACTTGGGATGGGCACACCTTCACTGGCTTGAGGCTAGAGAGTCCTGACCAGGGAAAGCAGCCCGCAGGCGCCATAACACGAAAGCCAAGCACCACGACCATCCTCACAGCGCATGGGAGGGAGTTCTTGCAGAAGTGTTCTGTGTTAAATATTTGTTTTTGTCAAACTGTAAGAGATATCAGCCACCGCTGTGCGGAGACGCTTTTCCAGAGATAGAAACCGTGAGGGCCCTGGATATTATGGTAGAAGAGAGCTTGGACGCCATCCAACTCTCCGATCCTCCTTTGTTAGGATTTACTTCTTACCTTTAGTATTTACAACTTTCCCACCACGGGCCTGCAGGCGCCCCACGCTCCTCACAATACTTCCTCAGTGAGCGGCCTCCGGCAGCCGCCGCTTCCCATCAGCCGCCTTCATTCTGACTTGAGGGTTTACATAATCCAGAACCAAAGCCCGCGGAGCCGTGACTGCCAAGCGTCTTGAATGAAATGTTGTAACCTTTGGAGATTCAAAAGGGAAGCAGGGATTTTACAGGAGAGATTTTTGTTGTTGTTTGCCAAAACGTAGTAATTTTTTTTTTTTCCAAAAGGTTCCTTTAGCAATATTCTTTTTGAAGCCAGAAGTGCCCTAAGTGTTGCCCAGGACAAGGTTGTCTTGTGAAGAGAACTTGAATACTTTGTTGTTTTGCTTCCATCTCAAGGGGTTCCCTGGCTCTTGAACCACTTTAATATTAACTGCAAAACCATTTCTGGTTTTCTTTCAGTGATGTGCTTTTGGTGAAAGAATTAATGAAAGTGAATATCTGGAAATGAAAGATTTGGTTTCGTTTCCTTCTTCCTTAATCTTGTAAAGAATTTTATCCCTGTAAATCTCTCAATACTCAATCTACTAAAAGTACCCAAGGGGCCCGATTTCTTTTAAAGAATCCATCCATCTACTTCTGCCTTACCTGATTTATGTCTTAGAATAAATTCATAAAATTAGATTCCAAGCTTATGAAAGATGTCTAAAGTTGATCCTACACCCCTTGGGTCCAGACAGAAAAACAAGTAATACAGGTTTATGAAATTCAAAAACTTTCTGTCATCTTTATAAAGAAATATGCAATATACTCCTGTCTGGCTGTTTTGATAACCCTTACCTTGTATTAACTTTGAACACAGGCTCCCTAGAGGAGGGGGAGGTGCTGAGACCCTCCACCCTCGAGTGGCTGAATGGGCCTGTTGCAAGCCTCACACAAAGGGAGTTTTTATTCTGACAGAGTCCAATTTTTAGAGATGGTTATTTTTCATCTTTCTAACTCCGTTACCTGACAGTCTCATCCCCCAGTACTATGAAGTTCATGAGGAGTCGCCAATAGTTTTTCTCTTCGCAGCAACAGCACCTTGAGTTTGAGGCCATCACAGAACTGACAGACTGGGAAAACCTTGACTTTGGCTCATTTCCTACCCCTCCTGCCATGTACGTCTCTAACACATCCTCAGCCCAAGCACCATGGTTCTGATGGTGGCAGCTCCATCTCCCTGATCATGGAAAGCTTTTCTGGTTCATTGCTGAGCAGAGCCTGTGCTTCTGTCACTGGATTTCTTTCTCCTATAATCAGCTGAAACAAAGTTTTCAAAGATCATTAAGTTCAAGTTCAGAGGTATGGAATAAAGTTTTCATAGTTTGGCTTTTCTGCATAATACCTCCCCCCTTTCCCACTCCTCATATTAAAAAAAAAAAAAAAAAAAAAAAAAAAGTTTTTAAAGTGGAGTATTTGACCAAAAGGGAAGGAATGAAGAAATAAAATTTATTTTTGCTTTTTATGAACATAAGGCCAATTTTCTACTGGACCCCAAATAATACCTAATTATACAACAAGAGAAATGTATGTTCTTTCTCAATAATACTTAAAAAAAAAATCGGAGGAAGAGGAGAAAACAACTTAGAGAAGAAGATCCACTAAAAGTTGAAGCTTCTGTGGCTATAGGAACCATTTTTTTTTTTTTTAATATCCTGGCAAAAAGTGGGGTTTTTACTAAATGGCTGGAAAAGTACACATCTAATTTAATTTCTTTTCACTTAAGGCCTGTAGGTTTGTTTCCAGTATTTACTGAATAAAAAACTACAGGGAAAAATGTCAACCTAAAATAATTTGAAATTAGATTAACATTCCAATAGGCTTTTATGGATTTTTTTTCCTGGAGATAATCTATTTAATCCAGAAGTCAAATGTGTGGAAACATGATTTTGATTAAAAAAATAAAAAATAATCATGCTTCCCTATGTTGCAATATCAGTTTTCTAATTATAGAAAAGTATTTTATGTAAATCAAAATTAGGAAAATTAAATAAAAGTGACTATAGACTGTACTGGGGTGCAGTGTGTTTTGCATGAGTAGTTGGAGCAGGGTTCTTTTCTCTGATGAGAGGGAAAATCTGAAACTTCTAGCTACCTTTTATTAGTTTGTTTTATCATTCATCTCTTGCTAGATCTGCTCTACCACCCCAGCTTGCTTAGAGATCTCCTATTGGAGCTATGGATAGGCAAGCCCACTTCTTTCTTTTTCTTTGAAGTCTAAGCACTGAATGGGGTAACAGGCAGTACTCATTCACTTCACAGGTCCCCGAACCTCACCTCACGGGTGCACACTTACACCTTATCTGGTGTGTAAGGGCCCTGTTAGCACAGGCCTCTCTAACTACAAAAAGAAATCCAAACTAACGACTGTAATAAAAAGTAAAGAAGCTTTAGCCAGGTTGGCTTTTAGCAGGGGAGAAAGTCAAATTTTGACCTTTTTATGGCCCAAATCCTGGTTGATAACTACAGCATTGCTGCGTGATTTGAGGATATGTAAGTCTGCAGAGCCGGCATCCTGTAAGACCTTTGGGAAAGGATGAGAAAAAATGTCTTCAAAGGCGAGCACTTAGCCTTTATGTTTTTTTACAACCAAGTCTTTAAGAGTGGAGCCTGTATGCTGCTTTCCAGGATGGCAAACATTAAAAAGCCCAAATATATGTGAACAGTAAGGTCCACCGAAGATTTCAGTATAAAATGTTAAATTGGTATGAAGGGAGAGAAAGAAGGGAAAGATTGGTGCTTTCGCTAATGTGTATCAACTCATCTCTGTCCAGCTCAGTATTGAAGTGTTATTTCCGCCAGTATTATAAGTGTGTAACAGACCCATCCTGTCAAATACAACATTTTGAAAAGTATTCATGTGAATCTTTTGTGCCAACAGAAAAGTTCCTTCTTGTTCAGCATTGTTACCTTAGTCTGATGTTTCAATCCTCTTCGGATCAGTTCCTCTTGAAAAACCAAATGATGATGAACCTTGATGGGGCAACCTTTTGAGCAGCTTTTCTGAACCAGGAGATTTGGTTAGAAGGCCTTTGGTGGTTTCAGACCGGCACATGGCCTTCATATGGCTTCTTCTTGGTCAAGTTTCGTGGCAACTGTGCCCCTGCAAATGTGTGACTCAGATCATTTTCACATGTTTCTGATGTAGTTTCGTTGTATTTGTTACTAAATAGCTTCTTTGTGCAAATGCAGTTTTTACACTAAAAATGCTGTTTATTTGTATTGTAATACATTATAAATTTGTTATTTATATTGTTTGTAATAGTCTTAATTATTTAGCTCAGTGATATTTAATTATTTTTCTCTTCATCCATGTGTTCTTTGCTTCCTCAGAGAGCATCTGCAGCATCTGGAATGGGGAATCAAAATACGAGTCTCGAGCAGTACACTGCTTGAATTACAAATCACCTTATCACAAAATTATATACAGTCTTTGATCATACATGTTTTTATTTTATTGTAAACTTCTGTTTGCATCCAAGCCTAATGATAGTGCTGAGTAAAATCAAAACAGTATATTAGTTTTCATAGAAGTATTTTCACGAAAGTCATTCGCCTAGGCAGTAAAAAATACTGCTTTGTTAAAAAAAAATAATTTTCATGTGCCCATCCTCTGTCCAATCTGTTTGCTCCGCCATCTTTCTTTTCCTCCCTCCCTCTCTCCCTCCCTCCCTCCCTCCCTTCCTTCTCTTTGACTTGATGAAATGCAAACCAGGTGCCTTTTAGTTGCTCCAGAAAGTGCTTCAAACCAAGAACAAATGCAAAGATCCAAGATCCTCTTTGTTATAGCCATTGTGTTACCTATAAAAACTCAATGTCACTCACTTCTTAGGTTTCCCTCAGCCCTGAGGTCTAGAGGTGGTCAGGGCTGGTGCAGATGGCTAAGAATGCTGCTAATACTTCAAGACACTGGGACTGACCTGGTCTCCTAAGGCATTCAGAAGACTGGTCTACACCTAATCCTTCCTATCACCATAGCGTTGGAAAGGCACAAAGGAGAGGAGGTGACTCTCTTAAACCCCCTCTGGGACTGAACCATGGATATTGGATTTTCCACTCTTGAAAGATGGTAAGAGGGAAGTGTAGTAAGAAGAAAATGACTGAACTTCCATACCACCCAGTCATTCCCTCAGACAGAATGGCTCAGTAGGCTCATTTGTCTATATAGAGAAGACTATCCATTATGCAGTGTCTCACCATAGGTGAACTTAGTCATGCATCCTTGGTGGGAACAAAACTTGCAGCTTTTGAAGTCAAAAACCCTGAATTGCAAAATGCAATCCCCTGCTTTGGCCCAATCTTGAAGACTCTGGAACATATTCCAAAATAATAGGAATTCTTTCTTAGAACATGTGAATTTCTCAAGATTGATAGCTATTAGAGAGTCTACACTGTGTTAACAGACTCCCAAATCTCAGAGGCTTTAAGAACAAGAATTTTATTTCTGCTTCTCTTAGGTCAGGTTAGCCATCCCAAATAACAGTAGCTATGCTTTGTGCAGGTTTTTCTGGGACCCAAGTCAAGAGAGGCTTTGCTGTCTAACATGGTGGCTTCAAAGGCAGCTATGGCCATTTTCATTCCATCAGTCTGAAGAGAAGAGCATATGGAAGAGGTCTTCTGGGAGATTTCAAAGCCAGGCTTCCAAGAGGCACACACGCATTACTTCTTTTCTCATTCCTACAAAAGGACCTAGTCACAAAGTCATGGGGTCAAGCCTAACCAAAAGGGAGGCTCAGATAGGTCATCTTGCCATGTACTTAAGAAGAGAGAGATTAGAGAGCTGGCCTCTTTGCCACAGAGACTTTATTCTACCTACCTGGGTCACCTGCCTGTCTCACGAAGAGTAAGCAACCGAGAAATGTCAGCCACGTGAAAGTGCAGGTGGCAGGAGAGGGAGTGATGCACATGGCCCTGTGCTTTTTGGCTTCCTTCTGGACTTTGCTATATTTGATCCTCAAGATACCAGACTTTTCAAATGATGAGTGGGGTGTTTCAGAGAGTTTATATTTTATTGGGGAAGATGAACATGAATAAGTGGGATAAGAATTACAAAGGGAGAAGTTAAGGGATCTATATGGGCTTATGCAAAAGGAACCTGATCTAGATGAGAGTTTAAGTGGTACATGGGACCAGGAAGCATGATGAGGGGTTGCTGAGCAGAGACGGATTTGGCACCCCTCCAAGACATGTACATGTGTAAGCTGCACATGTGGAAAGATAGGACCAACATTTATCTCAATGGGAGTTTCTTTGCTGAGCCATCAGGATAGATTCTGGGTTTTGGTTTTCCTTTTGTATGAGGGAGTGATAGAGAAACAGTTTCTTATTCCTTTACCAGGCTGATGATGTGACTCTCCAAGGAGTATAGCATTTCCAAGACTTACTTGACATGCACTGTTGTAGAACAGAAAATTTGAAAACCCTCCCACTATAACAATTCAAAATGATGGCTAAAATATAACTGACCTCTTTTTAAAGGCCGAGCTGATTGCAAAAGAAAGAATTCACAGTCACCCAAAGCCATGATGTAAAGTGACATGGTAGGGGGACTGCCTTGGTGGGGGTGATGGTGGTGGCAGGGGACAGCTGCTGCCCTGGGTACCCATGGATTTTACTGGCCACAGTGGTCTAGGATTAAGGTCTTGACTCTAGCGAGGTTGGAAGTTGAAACTGAAACTCCATGAACTTCCCAGCTACATCCCCAGTGGGAACACAACAATCTCTTCTCTAGCACAGGGCCACTGCAATAAAGTTCATCCATCTCAACCTGGTCTATGTGTCCAAAACTAGACTTCCCTGAGAAAGTGTAACCATGGGCCTAACTCTTACCTATTGAAGTTTGAATTTATACTACTTTCATAGTCTCAAAAGTCCATAAACAGAGATTCTAATAAAAAGCTTAATGGGGAAAGGTGACATACTAGCAGAAGCGAGCACTAAACTACGTGCTCTTAGAAACACCCTCAACCTGGCCTTAAGATTCTCATAGATGAAGCCCACTTAATATGAACTCACAATCCAAAATGACAAATTACACAAGGAAACTATTAATCAGCAGAATTAGATTTGCCCTAATCCTTGAAATCCTATCAGATAAAAACATTAAACTCTCACAAATGATTTTAAAAAAAGAGGAACATAAAACACAAAAGAATAAGGTGCTTTCCCCCCCTCAGAATAATGTATTTTAGGGGCATTTGAATGACTCAGTCAGTCATGCCTCTGACTCCTGGTTTGGATTCAGGCCATGATCTCAGGGTTGTGAGATCCAGCCCCCTGTCTGGCTCTGCGCTCAGCACTGAGTCTGCTTGGGATCTTGCCCCTCACTCTCTTTCTGACCCTTCCCATGCTTTCTCTCTCTCTCTAAAATAAAGTCTCTAAAAAAGAGAATAATGTATTTTAGGTTCATGTGTGCTGCATGTTTCAGTAGCTCAATCTTTTTTACTGGCATATCTCGTGTGAATATGTAACACATTTATCCATGTAAGGTGTTTCCCATTTTTGTTTGGCCCTTTGAATCTTCTGACTATGAGGCATTCCCAGAGCTATTTTCTCATAATCTTTGGTAGAAATACTGGAGTGAATGTTAGAAATTTATTCCTTAGGATTTTCCAAGATTTGTTCTCATATCACTAGCAAGCAATGTGTATTACCTTTGTCAGGAGAAGATGCTTGAGAAAACAGATGTGGTGCAGGTCTCCCTGGGTTGAATTCTGGGTCCACTACTTGCCAGTGATGTGAACTTGAGCAAGTTACCTAACTTCTCTGTGCCCCATCTTTATAGTGGGGTGATAAGGGACTTCCACATCCATTAATGAAGCTTTAGATAATTTTAAACAACCTTCCTAAATAGAACAACTAGAAAAGCTACTCTAAAATACACACACATACATATACATATATTTATTTATTATATATTTTATATAGTTATATATACATATATATTTATATATGTGTATGTTAAGATATTAATATAAATTTTAGACACACACACACACACACACACACACACACACACACAGGGCTTGAAGGCATCACCGTTTACCAGATGGTGAAGGAGTACCAGGCCAGAATCTAGGGGAGATTGAAAGGTCAGAAATGCCAGGCTGGTGTTCAGAGCTGCTTGTCTGGGGGGAATTTGTTGTTTCTAGGAGCAGGGGTAGAGAGTGTGCTGAGAGGCTGAGTGTTGCTTTTGACAACTTTGGCTGGCTGAGGGAACAGGGATTGGCTGAGGATGGGAGGGCCTATGAAACTCCTTGTTTGGGTTGGGTCTCTGAAAGAATGCACACTAAGGATGAACCAGGAGTAGACTGGCCCCACAGCTCAGCTATGATCTGCCCAGCTCCTGAAAACAAGAGGAGGTGAACCTGGAAGCAAGTACTAATGCTGGGAGGAAGTAATTTGGTAATGATCGAATTCTTCTTAAGTTAACTGGGGGGTTCTCTTGCCTCTTTTACTTTGCTGCAAGGTATGATTCCATGATCTTAATAAATCTTGGGGCTTATATAGACTTGTCTTTGTGAATCATTGCATCCAAAAGACCATCATCTTGCAATCAAAAATCAGCATTGATTTCCTTATTTTCCTTTCACTATCTGCTTCTTTTAAGCCCCAAAGCAATTCCTTACCCAAGTCAGCACTACCTGCCTCTTTCATTCTTTATATATGCTATGGTATCCCCAAAATGTGAGCATTGATTGCTGCCTTTCCCTTTCCATTTCCCTTTTACCTACTACCTTTCCATTTTTCCCCTTTCTGGAGAAGGACCCTTCCTCCACAGATCCTTTCCAATTCAGTTAACCCATCTTGGCTCACAAGTTTCTTTCACTGTAAATTAGGCCACAGAGCTCTAGGAAAATAATAAATACCAAAATGACATTGCCAGGATTCTCCTTGATTGGGAGGAGAGGTGGGAGGGAGGTCGTGAATGCCCATGTGTCAAAAGAAATTGTGCCTATGTGCCTATTACACTTTCCATCTGCTGCCCCCAACTTCTCTAGTTTATTCTGGAGGAACTGTCAGATTTATTCAGGAGGAACTGTCAGATTCAGCTGCCTCTGCCAAAATTAATCATTGTCCTTTCCACAAACACAGGAAGCAAAGAACGGGAAAACTCCCTGATGGCCAACATGTCAGATGCAGTATTTAACCATCCCCCACCCCTGAGAATCTCCCCTCCTCTCCTCCAGTTCCCCTTTCTCATGTAATGAAACATTATTCCTCTAATAGACATCTTGAGGTAGAGACTGTCATGAGATGTTCCTCTTCTCCACAACAGAAGCAAATATTGGCTATGTACGGTCCTCTAAGTTTGACCAAGCATGCTAAGAGTGATCCCTACATGGACTCACCTGTGTTGGGTTCTTTCAAATCTACTTTCATCATAGGAAACCTACTTGCATTTTGCTGTCCAATCTGCAAGAAGAGCTGTATCTCAGGGTCCCTGATTAGGATTTGGATCCTATTTAGCGCAAACATCGGAAGAATTGACTAAGATGGAGCATCCTTGCTAGAACTTCTAGTATCCTGAATCTGCTCAATGCCTCTGGTGCCAGCCACATTAGGTGATCCTGAAAGCCATTACAATTCATTCTTTATCCTCCTCAACCTAGGTCTGCTTCACCAATAGCGAGAATTCATAAGGCTCTTGCTTTGGGATTAAAACCCAGCAAAACATGGCTCACTCACCTATTTACTCCAACCAGTAGATTTGCCAAACAAACTTCATTCCATCATCCCTGGTGCAATCCACTTTAGGAATTCTTCCAGCCACTTAGGGGAACGTCCTCTCAAAAACAACCATAACATTAATGGCGGCTTTTTAAAATTTTAGCTTTGACTTCATAAATCATCCCTGAGGGAGGATGGTAGATGCTAGCATCTCTATTTTTGTGTCTGTGCATCTTTGTATCATTTTGGTGGATTATCAACTCAGGGTTTTTTTTCTTTGGCCCTTTTTTGGCATGGCATTTCCCATAAATTTCTCAAGTTTCTGGGAGCTATTATTCTGTTGCACTGGTTCCAAACTCTGCTTGAAGTTGACTTCCACGACAGCAGCCAGAAGCCCCTGGAATGAGTCTGTTCACCACCAGTGCAGCAGGAAGGTTTTGACCACTCCAAGCAGGACTAAAGTAGGCCGCCTTTCTCTACTGAGAAAGGAATATAATTTCTTAAGAAGTTAGATGGCCATTGAAATTGTTTTAAAACTAATGTCCCGTTTGCAATTTCACAAAGGAAGTTTTTTGTTTTTTTAAGACAATCTCAATTTAATTCATTATATTTGCTTCACAAATCTGATTTCCAAGCTGGAGCTGTTTTTCCTTCTTCCCCTCCCAGTTGCTGTTTTCATTTCAGCAAAGCCTCAGCCATATTGCCATGACCTCTGGAGTTACTTCAAAAACCCACTCTTCGGTTCCCTCCTTTATTTCATTGTTCCGAGGGTCTGGCCTTCATACCAAAATGCACCATTGACTCAGGTGATAATTGAAGTCAAGGTGCAGTTGGAGATCACATCACAAATTCCAAAGACTTGGAGATTCACGCCCAAAATGTAACCCAGATACATATAGTGACCCTACGTGGTTCAGTCTTTCCAGCCAATGCAACACAGCCCAGGAACCAGAAACATAATTCTATCTCTGGAATAATCCTAAGGAGGGTCCAAATTATTACCCATGAAACTTTTGTAAAAGCCCCCACTCCATCTCTCTGTTTTGACTGCTCTTCACCTTCTACCCCTTTGCTCATTCTCTCCCCCTACAAACTTTTCCCTGGATTCCTTTTAAAGAAGCTCTTATTTTTTAACTCCTCTTTCCCCTTTCCTTCCATGTCTCATTTTTTTTTCTCTTTTCACAGATCTCATTTCTTTTCTCTTTTTATCTCTTATTTTCCGTTGGCCCCTTTCTTCACCTGACTGCTTTGAGTTTATATAACAAGGTCTAGGGGGAAGGAAGAAGACAAAGGAAGAAATGGAATATAGTAAAGCTGCCCCTTGCTGGGGGGAGATGATCAAATACTCATAAATTAATACATTGTCCCTGTCACATTACAGTGAAATAAAAATAAATTACAGCTGATATAATTTGTTTCCTCTATGGACCATATTTTCATCCATCACCTCCCCCCTTATTCCCCCTTTTTTCTTTCTGAGTTTGACACTTTGAATCTTCATTCTAAAACTAGGAATAAAACAATTGTTCTTTCTTTCTTCCCCAACATTTACTTATAACAATTTTCACATTTGAATGAAAGATGCTCTAATGGGTTCCAAGTTATTGATATTAATTCAATTCAGTTCTTTTCATTTGCTCAGAAGTAAATTAAGTTGTAGAGAGGTGCCTGGGTGGCTCAGTGGGTTAAGTCTCTTCTTTTGGCTCAGGTCATGATCTCAGGGTCCTGGGATCGAGACCTGCATTGGGCGCTCTCCT
Organism: Mustela nivalis; assembly: GCF_964662115.1. NCBI lineage: Eukaryota > Metazoa > Chordata > Mammalia > Carnivora > Mustelidae > Mustela > Mustela nivalis. The sequence goes on from NC_139027.1 coordinate 111,774,188, forward strand.
CAGCAAGAAGCTTGCTTCCCCTTCTCTCTCTGCCTGCCTCTCTGCCTACTTGTGATCTCTCTCTCTGTGTCCAATAATGAAATCTTAAAAAAAGAAAAGTAAATTAGGCTGTAGAAAAAGAAAATCTCACATTTGCTACCTCTAGCATGGGAAAGTTTTTGCCTCGGCCTCTGTCCTCCTCTCCCTGTCACCATCATAATTTCCCAGCAAAAAGCATGCAATGCTAATGTTTGTTTGTTTGTTTTTTTGTATGCAATTTAGTTTTTTATGTAAAAGCCTTTCCGGAGGCTACATAGCTCTCAGCAGGACACCATTGTCAACTCAAAGAAACAGGCTCTCTATCAAAGGAAACATCATTAATTAGCTTTCTTTTGGAGAAATAATGCCAACAGGAAATTAGAATTTATTCTGAAAGCTCACAAAAACTTCTCTAATGTAGGTAAAATTCTACAGACTTCTATTAATTGACCTAACTCCATGTGCATGGAAAGATGGGGATTTCTCGTAAAAGTTTCTAAAACATACATCCCTTCATCGTGTGAAGAAAGGAAGGCAATTAGACTAAAAGACTGGGATATATTTCCATTTACAGTAACAGCCATGAAATAGTAACGAAGCCTTCCCTCTCAAATCTGATTCCTCAAGCAACTTCGTTCCCTGATACACATTGAACTAGGAGATTTACAGATACTTTTATGTGTGTAACAGTTTCAAAATCCTCAAAAATCATTTTCATAGTTTACCTTTAAATTGGAAAATATTGCCATCTTAATGATGAAAAGTTAATACTTTAAGCTTTTCTGTTATAAAACCTAATGGGAGGGGGAATCTGGGTGGTGCACTCAGTTAAGCATCCAACTCCTGGTTTCAGCTCAGGTCGTGATTGATCTCAGTGTCATGAGATCGAACCCACCTCAGGCTCTGCATTCAGCATGGAGTCAGCTTGATATTCTCTCTTTCTCCCTCTTCCTCTGTCCTGCCCACTTGTTCTCTCCAAATAAAATAAAAATAAATAAATCTTTTAAAAAACCCTAATTGGAAGTTATTATTTTAAAATTGGAAGTTTAAAGCCTATTACAGCAGATACTGTCTTTGAAATATATTTAGTGAGAATTCTGAGTGTAACTCAAGAGGTTTTAATTAAGTAGTTGTACCTCCCATGTGTTCTGTAGAAGCAATCTGTAAAAAAAAAAAAGTGGTATGAGCACTATCTGGGGAATAAGAACGTTTAGGTTCTAGCTTGACTCACTCATTAGGTAATAGTATGAAAATCATTTAACCCTTTGGGGTGAGGATTCAGACTACACAGCTTATTGTCTATATTAATGTGACTATTATTCTATTGTCTTCAATCAGTTTAACTTTACTACTCCTAGAAACACTTGCACAGGAAGTTAAAAGTTACAAATAATTTTATGCTATTTCCAGAAACTTTCTAAAAGGCCCATCAGACTCTTTAGTAGAAGGCATCAGATGGTGTGTTTTAAGTCTTTTTGGCTTCCTGTGTTCACCATCCCTGAACTATTGTGTTCTGATTCTTACCCGGTTCCAACCAAGCCTGCCTTCCCTCCTGAGAAGAAAACTACCTTAATTGAGACTCCCAGATTTCAATTAATATTCCAAGTTCATCCTTTCCCTTCTGAGATGTTACTAGGACTGTGTCGAGGCAGTGCTCTGCCTTACTAGAGTAAGAGATACATTCAACTTTGTCTTACCAAGAGGTTGTTTCAGTAATGTTCTGGGGAGCGAGCATTGGGCATGGGCCCCAAACATGCTTGTTTAGAGATTCTCAGCTGTGGCTTTATACTAGAATAACTTGGCTTTTCAAATACCACAGACACCAGAACACTGCCCTAGATGAATTCTTTCAGAGTCCTCCATCCCAAGGGGCTCCATGGGAATCCGACTTATACAGTTCTACAGGGCCCAAGCTTAAAAGGGCTCAGAGCTCAATTTAAATGTCACATTGTTGGGGTGCCTGGGGGGAGTGCCTGACTCTTGGTCAGGTCCTGGGACCAAGCCCCATGGGTGACTCTGTGCTCAGCGCTGAGTCTGCTTGTCCCTCCCCCTCCTTGTCTGCTCTTCCCATGTTGGCACATGTGCTCTCTCCCTCTCTGAAATAGATAAATAAAAATCTTTAAATGTCACATTGCTGCTGTTTCAAAATTCTAAATAATGTATGACTAAGTGGCCCTGCAAATTATGTAGCTGGCTTGGCTTTGGGAGATAAAGTACAAGCATTTTAAACTTCTTTGGGTGATTTTGACATGAAGTAGGTTAAGGAGCACAAGGCTAGGGTTTCTCTTTGAACCAAAAGCAATAATAATACGATAGTTGGCATTTATTGAGTGATTGTATAAAGTGATTTACATGCACTCATTAAGAGATTAGATTTGAATAGAAAAAGTGTTAGTTTATAACTTTTGTGCTAAATCATAATTACGTCTGCAAATATCTATTAAATGTATCTATATTTATTTTCTACAGCTGTTGTAACAAATTATTACACATTTAGTGGCTTAAAACAAAAGTTTAGGGGCGACTGGGTGGCTCAGTGGGTTAAAGCTTCTGCCTTCAGCTCGGGTCGTGATCTCAGAGTCCTGGGATCGGGCCCCGCATCGGGCTCTCTGCTCAAGCAGGGAGCCTGATTCCTCCTTTCTACTTCTGCCTGACTCTCTGCCTACTTGTGATCTCTGTCGGTCAAATAAATAAATAAAAATATAAGACAAAAACTACAACAACAACAAAAAGTTTATCCTCTTACAGTTCTGGAAGTTAAAAGTTCAAAATGCGTCTCAAGGGGTTAAAATCAAGGTGTCAGCTGGATGCTTCCTTCTGCGGGCTCCAGGAGAGGATGCATTTCCCTGACTCTTCCAGCTCCTAGAAGCTGCCAGCATTCTTTGGTTCCTGGCCACATCATTCTACTCTCTGCTTTTGCCATCACATCAATCTTCTCCTCTGTTGGCCTCTTTACCTCTGTCTTATAAAAACTCATGATTACATTTGAGCCCACACAGATAATTCAGAATAACCTTCCCATTTTAAGACCCTTAATTTAACCACATCTGTAACGTCCATCTCTCATTCAAGGTAACATATGCACAGGTTCCAGGAATAAGGGTATGAGCATGTTGAAGCAGGTCGGGGAGTCATTCAGCCTACCATAGCATCCTATATGGCACTCTCCATTCTGGACACTGGAGACTCCACTGTGGAAAGAGAGATGAGCCTGTGACTTCAAGAAGCTTACATTCTAGTGGAGGCACCAAGACTAATAAACAAATGGCAAAAGACTTAATTTGAGATTCTCATGAGTGCTATGAAGAAAATAAAGATAAGGGGCAGGATTAGGGAAGGAGGTGCAATTAAATGGGGTCAAGGAAGTCCGTTCTGAAAATGCACCATTTGAGTGATTTCTTCAATAACGAGAAGGAGCCCGCTTTAGAAAAATCTAGAAGGTAACCGCTTCTTGGAGAAGAAAAGCTTTTACAAGGGCTCTGGGGCTATAATAAGTATATCTTCCAGCAGAAATAAATCGAAGGTGAATAGCTGGAGATGAAGCCTTCAGTGTGTGTGTGGTGGGAGTGGGCAAATCCTGTAATGCCTTGAAGGCCACCTGGCAAGAAGTATGGCTCTTCTTCCAAGAGGGATGGAAAGTCATTGCAGGGTTGAAGCAGATGAATGATATGATTTGATCCATTATTAAATTCATCTTCGGGCCACCATCTCCAGTGAGAGAAGATGGTAGCTTAGACCATAATAATTGAAACACAGGTGCTGGTTAGTGATGGGAATTGGGATATAATATGAAGCCAGTAGAAGTTGCAAATAGATTGGATGTGGAAGGTGAAAGGGAAAGAGAAGAATTAGTAGTGTTTCTTAGGCATTTGGCCTGAGCACTTGAATGAATGATTCATGGAAGATGAAAATTTTGGAACAAGCTACAGTTATGGACTGAATATTTGTGTCCCCACCCCCAACCTCATATGTTGAAGCCCTAATCTCTGGTGTGAGTGTATTTAGAGAAAAGGTCCTTTGAGGAAGTGATATGGTTAGATGAATTCATAAGGGTGGGGGAGGTCCTCATCTGATAGGGCTAGAAGGCTTAGAAGAAGAAGAAAAGACACCAGAGCACTGTCCCCTCCCCGCTCTCTACCATGTGAGGACCATTTGCAGACCAGAAAAAGAACTCTCCCAGGGACCAAAGCAGCCAGCACCTTGATCTTAAAGTCCTCAGCCCCAATGAGGAAAATAAATTTTTGTTGGTTAAACAAAAGTCTGTGATATTTTGTTATAACACCCCAAGCTGACTAAGATACCTCCCAATCATTAATAGTGAAGACAATTAGCTTTTCATTCCAGAGTGTTTTCTACTGGCTTATATGATAGAGGCAAATCTAAAGATATGAAATGAATGCCTCTTACATTCATGAACTTATAGAGAAATTCAGAGATCTTATTTAGCAATTGCTTATGCTTTTTATGTGTTGACCAACTGTTTACCTTATCCGTAAGGCTCCTGGTCAACAGTAGACTACTAGTAGTTAAGTTTTTAGGGACTCAGAAGTTCCTCAGATTTTCAACTGTGCAGAGGGGCAGATCCCCTACCCCCCCCCCCCACATTGTTCAATGGTCAGCTGCATCATCATTTTGGAAGACTTGTTGAAGTAGATAAATAGTGAAAGAGTGGCCCGTTCTAAGAAATCTTTTACCTAAAATTCTATACACATAAACACCTTAATGGGAGAGGCTCATTCAAAACCATTTTACTGATCATTTTCTTGAAGTAGTAATTCAAAATGGTGCATTTGAACAGGGGTCTGAATTTCTAAAATTTCAGACCAAGCTGAATATTTCAGAGGCACAATATTTCAACAAGATACAGATATCCCCCATTTTTTTGGAAGTCTGCCTTAAGCCACTTGGCATTTATGACGGACCTACATTAATACCTATTTTCTTTAACCAAAAGAAATAACAGAGATGATTTTTGCTTTAAAAAGAAATGTGAAATTCACAAGTAGCTTCTAGGGTTTTGTTTTTTAAAGATTTTATTTATTTATTTGACATACAGAGATCACAAGCAGGCAGAGAGGCAGGCAGAGAGAGACGAGGAAGAAGGCTTCCTGATGAGCAGAGAGCCGGTGATGTGGGGCTCAACGCCAGAACTCTGGGATCATGACCTGAGCTAAAGGCAGAGGCTTTAACCCATTGAGCCACCCAGTCACCCCTAGGGTTTGTTTTGCAGCAAGCTCTTGTAAAGGCAGCTTGTGCTCCAAGCACTGAATGTTACCCCACTAAGCTCCTGCCCCCACTTATACTCAACTTTTCAGCATTGAGCTGCCATAATTTTGAATGTGCATGTGAACATCCGTGGTTGATTGATTTTGTGTATCCCTCAGCAGGGTCCGAAGATATCAGGAAAACCTAAAAGCAATTATGTTTTGGCTCTGAAATCACTCGAAAATTTTTCCATATAAAATCGTAATTGCGTCTTAGCTTTATTATGCCCTCTTGGCTTTTGAAGGTTTTCATGGGAACACTCTTGTTTTGGATAGTGGAGGAGACCTGTACCCCTAAAAATGCACCTTCAAAGAGTATAAGCGAAGATCAACAGAAGAAGTGTTGTTCAGAGCCAGAAGACGATTTGTCGGAAAGTTGCAATTTGAATAACTGAATGTTTGATGACTTACAGCAATTTTTGTCAGATTTTATGTATGATAATGGTATTGTGGCTATGACTTTTTAAAAAGAGCCTTGATCTTTTAGAGATACACAACGTGGTATGATGTCTAGAATTTGCTTCAAAATAATCCCACGGGAAGTTGTGGGGAAAGAACAGAAAAGATAAGACTGGCCACAATTGGCAATTGCGAAAGCTGGGTAGTGGTTAGATGGAGGAAACGCCATCACCGTGTTCTTTCTACAATCTGTCTGAAATTTTCCACAACAGAAAGTTAAAAGATAGCTATCCCGTTGTTAAGGGCAGTCTTGGCGGGACTCAGGTCTCAGAGTCTCCGCTCAGTGGCCTGTCCTCATTACCAGCTTTTCCCAAACTTGTAGTATCTTTTCTAAAAAAATAGATACACATGTCAAAAGATGATTTCACTAGGGGATAAAATGACTCACAGACCAATAGAACAATGAATATATGTTAAAGATTTTATTGAACTCACAGTCAGTGAAAGAACCAGACAGAAAAGGTGGACACATTTCTAGATCAAGAGCATGAAGAGGAGTGTGCATATGAAGCAGGACTGAGGTTCCTACAGGACAGGAAGGGAAGCCTCTTGCTCTTCTGTCACGTAGGAGAGAGTCCGCTTGTCTATAGACAAAAATCACGGCATTCCCATCAGATGTCTATGACATAAAGTGTTGTAAAACAGCTCAAGGACAATGAGAGACTAAAATCAAATAACCTGGAAGGTGGCGATCTAAATAGTTGTAGTTTTCACTGAGGCTCATACTTGTTCCTATGAGTGTTTTTGTCCAGGACCCTCGACTAGGGACAAATGGAACCCACTTTGGGAAATGACATTAGAAGCTGCTGCCTTTCTGCTTGTTGATCACAGGAAATGAAAAAAGGCAGATACAAGATAGATTGTGTCTCACTATTTGAACTTAAATTCCAGATACTGTTCATTTATATGTATCTAAACATTCTGAGAACTTAGGTCTACTTTGTGGGCAGGAATTATTTAACATTATCAGATACTAATTTTTGGAGCAGTAGAAAGTGACTCCAGATTGGAAAAAGAACAAAAAGACACTTTATTTCTATTGAGAAATATTGGTCAAAAATAAATAACCTGCCCATAGGATCGTAATTTTAAAATCATCGTTTGATATTTCCTGTACTTTTTGAACTTGAGAAATTGTTTCCTGCACATTGAAAATGATGCCATCTCCTTTCTGGAAAATGTTGATTGTCTGTCAATACTGAAATCTCATTAGCAGACACTTTCCTGCTACTGAGACCCGAAAAGGCAGAATAATTTGTATGATCCGTATCCACATGACTTCTCAGAAATCCTATTAAGATAAAGGGCTGAGAATTATGGGGCTGGCCCAGTTCCCACCGTTGTCTAACTGAACTGCAGGGATGACTGTGGATACTCAGAGGAGAAAAAGGTAGACACGGTTGTGCTGAGCACCTGTGAGAAAACAGGCTAATTTATCCTATTGTCTTCAGAAGGGATGTAAGTGTTCCCAGGGGGCAACCGTGAAAGCCACTTGACAGAGAAAAATGTTAGGTGGATTTTTTCTAGTTGTCATTCTGCTACAAATTCACCATATTCTTTTCTACAATTCTTATCTTTTTTGTGATTTTTCTCTCAAACAAAGCGTAACAATAAGATTCTTAAACATGCGTATATTTAAACTTCAGGAGATATTCCTCAGTGGATAAAGCACGGCATGGCTCAGGAAAAAAAAAAAAAAAGAGAGAGAGAGAGAGAGATAAGGTTTCATTATATTAGTATCTCATTCTAGCTTGGGGTGAAAGCCAGCCATAACAAAACAACAACAACAACAACAACAACAACAACAAACCACCCCCAAACCTGTCATTTGCCTTTTCCACTCCAGGGGCTGACCACCTTTGTCACCTGAAAACTTGTTGGCTTTTACTTTCTGTAAAGGGCTGACTGGTAGACTTCACTCAGGGGCTGCAGGGAGTGAAAGTGGCCTTTGTTTTCCTGATTATGAAGCTGTTGGCAAGAGGTAAATTTATAATTGCCCACAGAACCTTGGAAACAATCTGTTGTTCATTATTGAAGAGAGAGCTCAGATAGTAAGGGTCTCCTTCAACATACTGGAAGAGTCTCTGAGCTTGCCATTTGCTGGAAGGGTTCATTAAGAAACGAGGGCATATTACTGGGGACAAAATCCCATTAGTGCTATCCTGCCTCAGCTATGAGGGTTAATGTCCACCTGGGGTGATAGAGTTCAGGCTTAGGATATATGTCTTTTATCTATCTTCTTGCACAGAGCAGATCTCTTCTGTTGGGATTTCTAAAAGCCAAATGCCCTGGCTTAGTGGTTGTTGAGGTATTTTATCTGTTTGCTCTAAGAAGAGGTTCTCCAGACTTTGGGCACATAGCTTTTTAGATCATAGTTTAAAAGGCACTGGAGAGGAATCAATCATTCTGCTCTTGTGGCTTTAGAAGCTACAGCTGGGCACCACCAGCTGTATCCTCATTGATAGTGTTTGACTCTATTGGAAAATTTCAGTTGATAAGATCTGAAACTGAATCTTTTTCTGTTAATGTTGAGGGTCAAAATCACAACACACGCACATAGGTACACGGCTTTGTTCATCCCAATAAATCTGTAGAAAAGAAAAGAACCAGTATTTTAATGAGTGTTTTGGGGATTATTCTTAGTAAAATAGTAAAACTAATGGTGATGACTCCTAATATCTTGAGTTCTGTAAATTATGTATTAAGTTACATTTAATTCTCAATTAACTATAAGTTATAGTTAATTGTATTATATATACATATATATGGTAACTGAAATATTTTATATTATATACATACAAAATATTGTGTGAGTGTGTGTATGTAAGTGTGCATTTATTTGTTTATACAGTATGTTATATATCTTATTATTTCCTTATTGCATCTTTTCCTGGGCGTGCTGATGAACTAAGTTCTGGTAAGTAAGGAGCTGTGTTTTGAGTTTAGCAAAAGATACCCTGCATAAAGAACTTAAATAAGATAAAGAATTATCTTCTATTACATGAAGGAAATTGGGAAGCTGATGGTTTGGCATTGGTATGGTGGCTCTATGGGCCTTAGGACCCAGGCTCCTTGTCTCTTTCTGCCTGCCACCTTTAGTTCTGGTCTTCATCCTTGGGTTACCTCATTGTCCCCAGATGACTGATGGAGCTTTTTTTTTTTTTTTTTTTTTTTTGGTTAACATGGTTAACATTTTATTTATTTATTTGAGAGACAGAGATTGAGCAATAGAGAAAGAGAGAGGGTGAGCGAGTACACAAGTGAGGGGAGGGGCAGGAGAGAAGAAGACTCTTCCCGCTGAGCAGGGATCCCCACACGGGACTTGATCCCGGACTCCCAAGGCAGACCCTCAACTGGCTGAGCCACCCAGTCACCCGAGCCACTGGAGCCTTCTAAGCTGAACAGAGGAGAAAAGGTGGGAATGGCAAAGAGTGGACCCAGCAGCTGAATTACCCTCCCTCAAGGAGTATTTAAAGGAAAAGGCCATGGAGAAGGTGAAAGGTGGTGGTAGATTTTTCTTCCAACACATAAAGCACATACCAGCTGGGCAGCACAGTGTACTGATATGGAATTTATCCATCGTTTCTGTTTGCTAGGACCTGACCATGTCAATTTTATAAGAAAGAGACAAATAGGGGTGCCTGGGTAGCTCAGCCATTTAGGTGTCTGCCTTCGGCTCAGGTCATGATCCCAGGATCCTGGGATCGAGCCCTGCGTCTGGCTCCCCACCCGGGGGAGTCTGTTTCTCCCTCTGACTCTGCCCCCTCTCATGCTCTCTCTCTCTCTCAAATAAATAAAATCTTTAAAAAAGAGAGACAAATACTTGAAAGTTCCCCGTGGCACCTATATTTAATATTAATCTACAAATACTACTTGGTGCTGTACCAAGAGTGGAATTACATTGCCTTTGATAAGTAATAATTCGTGTTTTCCAATTTTGCCTTAGACTAAGATCTGTATAATTTTTGATCCACAAGTTTAACATGTATTAACATGTATTTAACAAGTTTAATATGTATTAAAATAATGTCCTACAATGCATGTTAATGTAGTAGATGTTACACAATATATATCAATATCATATTATGTTGAGCAAATATATTTACAGTGAAAAGCAAAGAGACTATATTATTGTAGCTTTTATTTTTATTTTTTTTTAAAGATTTTATTTATTTGAGAGAGAGAGAGAGAGCATGAAAGGGGTGAGGGGCAGAGGGAGAAGTCGGCTCCCTGATGAGCAGAGGCCCCGATGTGGGACTTGATTCTGGGACTCCAGGATCATGACCTGAGCCGAAGGCAGTTGCTTAACCAACTGAGCCACCCAAGTGCCCTTATTGTAGCTTTTAAAGCTTAATGGGCAAATGCATGAGTTCCAGTAGGGTTTGAAAAAAGCAGAGAATCAGTCCTCGTGGAACTAACTGAAGTTAATTGGTAAAGAACAGTTCTTTACCTCCTACCCCAAAACAGAGAAGAGACATCCCTGCCGAACTATTTCCTCACTGGTAATATTTAGAAGTTAAATGGTCTTTCTTCCTATGCTATTCCTTATGGTTGGTTATCTACCTTGCCCTAGGGGTTACAGCCGGCAATGCTGAGTTGAAGATCATATGGAGTTGAAGTACCAAAATATATATTTAAAAAAGCCCTTTATAATTCTTTTTAAAAATTAAGTTATGATTATTATTATTTTTTAAGATTTTATTTATTTGACAGAGATCACAAGTAGGCAGAGAAGCAGGCAGAGAGAGAGAGGGAAGCAGGTTCCCTGCCAAGCAGAGAGCCCAATGCAGGGCTTGATCCCAGGACTCTAGGATCATGACCTGAGCTGAAGGCAGAGGCTTTAACCCACTGAGCCACCCAGGCGCCCCAATTATTATTATTTTTAATCCATCACCCTTACCACTACCAACAAAATGAGGAAGGAAGGATGGAAATTCATTCAATCTGTTTCTTTCCCCAAGTCCATTTGCTTTTAATATATTTGCATGGTCCTCACACATTTTTTTGTAAATATATTCTCTCATTTTAGCAATTTCCAAAAGATGTTGGCCCTAACAATTTTCCAGTTTTCAAATATGCTCACAGGAGTTTCTCATTTGACATGTACATGGATTTGTGGCTTTCAGCCTTTAGAGACTGGGAATGATTTACATGAAGCATGCTAAATTAATTTTCATCGGTAACACTCCTAAGAGTCAGAAAGTTGAGCACGTGCAGGCAGACGGAGCGCATCTCCGTCTCACCCTCTCAGACAAGGTGCCTGCAGAATGAGATTCGACCCCAGGACGCGTGTCCAAGGGCAGCAATTTCCTTTCAGCCTCGGCTCGAATGTAGAGCTTCATTCCTGTTTGGCTTCAAATGATCTCCTTGCAGAAATTATGTCGTGTTTTCAATATCCAGAACTTTTTCTCCTAGAACAAGACTGTAGTTTAAACAAAACCATGCTGGTTAAGGTCATTTCGATTCTGATTCTTAATCTCTAAAATCAGAGAGCATGACAGCTCGTTATTAGCCAGTCGGCTCTCATTCGCGGGTTCCTCCTGTGGCTGTGTTTTAAGAACCAAGCCCTCTGGAGATTGTCAGCTTGCGTTCCTGTACATTGCTTAGGGAGAGCATGATTTCTAGCACTTACCACCCATCTTGTTGCATCATTAACTTTGGGAATATCTTTACAGCTACAGAAAAAAGCTTGAGGCATAAAGTTATGGATTTTTTTTTTTTTAAGATTTTATTTATTTGAGAGAGAGCATGAGCCTGGGGGAGGGAACTCAGGGAGAAGTGGACGCCCTGCTGAGCACAGAGCCCAGTGGAGGCCTCGATCCAGGACTCTGGGATCGTGACCTGAGTCAAAGGCAGACACTTAACCAACTGAGCCACCCAGGCGCCCCAAGTTAGCTTTTAACAAAGAACATGGATGGCTGGCTCAGTCGGTTAAGCACCTGCCTCTTAGTTTTGGCTCAGGTCAAGATCTCAGGGTCGGACACCTGGGTGGCTCAGTGGGTTAAGCCTCTGCCTTCTGCTTGGGTCATGATCTCAGGATCCTGAGATAAAGTCCCCAAGCGGGCTCTCTGTTCAGCGGGGAGCCTGCTTCCCCCCTCTCTCTCTCTGCCTGCCTCTCTACCTACTTGTACTCTCTCTCTCTGTCAAATAAGTAAATCTTTAAAAAAAAAAAAAAAGACCTCAGGGTCATGGTATCAGCCCCACCTCGGGCTCCCCTCCCAGGAATATGTTTGAGATTCTTTCCTTTCCCTCTTCTTCCCCACCGAACATGCTCTTTCTCTCTAAAACAAAACAACAACAAAAAATTTTTAAAAAGAACAAGTTTTAGGTTCTAGTAGTTATATGCATAGTATGACATATTCCGTCTTACAGAAGATTATTGAGAGTGGGGAAAGATGAGCTATCACTTAGTGCCAGTGAGATAAATGATTAGTTATTTGAAAACATAAATTACTTTTTACCTATCCATATCTGTAAGATTGGGATGCAGTATGTGACTTAGAACAACAAAGGTATAATTTGTGATCACGCTATGTGCCCATTATGTGTGGCCTGGGACTCCGTCGTCTTAAGTCCATGAGCCAGCGTCCAAAGCAGCCACTGTCAGAACATAGCTGGCTGATTGGACAAGGGAAAGAGTTAAGGAGGGTCTTACAGGATGTAAATGCTTGCAGTGTTCCAACCCCAAACTGACAGTCACCACTTCCTTTAACAATTCATTGACTAGAGCTAATCATAGGGCCAGGAACTAGTAAGACCTCCTCTAGAAGGGAATCGAATCATGCAATAGCACTATGAAACTTGAAGGGAGGAACTGGCCATATTTGTTAAATCAAGTATTTGGCCCACTTTGCCTCCTAAGCAAAATTCCTTCTTCATAAGAGAGGAATAGAAAATCTTCTTTAATAAAATGACATTCAGCTTAGAGCACAGGCTCTCTACTCTGCTATGGGTGAGTGTTCTGACATTAGAGGTGATGTGTAGGATCTCTGCACTGGGTCAGAATGTGGCTTTTCTTTATCTGGAGACTTAAAACCTAAAAATAAAAAAAAAAAATGTTTCCTAACTTCTACAGAAGAATTCTTCAAATGGTAGACCACCATCACCAAATATTTGAAATTCTCAGCCCCTATTCCAGACCTGCTAAATCAGAAATGCTAGCTATGAACCTAGGAACTTATGCTTAATCCCCAGGTGATTCTGATAAAAGGTCAGGAAGCACCATCCTGACAGAGCGCACAGAGACAAAACAGAAACAGAGTAACCACTATGAAGCCTTCAGTGGGCATTGGTCTAGAGCAATTTCGAAGTCCTCTCCTGCTTTTTGATAAAGCACATTTTGGTTCTTAATATTCACAATTAAAACACACATATAATTTCAACAGTTTATCTGAACAATTTTTCCAAGTCAAAACATATATTTATATCCCCCAAATGCAACTGAACATTTTGAACAAAATTATGTGAGTAAAAAAGTCTTGCATTACATTCTGATTACCATTTGTTAAAGGGCAGAAACATATACAGTTGCTTTGAAAAGTGTGCTGAGGATCTGCAGAGATGTGTGGCCTTCTTAGGGAGGCTGAAGTAATTGTTTGACAACATTTTAAATGGCTTGATCATCAGGAAATGATGTTTTGAGCATTGTATATCCTGACATGATAGCTTAAAACTTACATGTAGATGTTCTACTCTATTGTTTAGGAAACTGGTGGAAGATTGAATGTTGGCATTTAATGTACTAAAAAATTTTCCCATTTAAATATTAGGAAGTAGGCTTCCAGTTTTTATTTTCATGTAGAATTTCTGATTTTCAAGAATGGATTCCTGATAGTTAAGAGGAAACATTTTTTTACTTTCTTCCAGCTATGCTGTTCTATGTCTCTTTTGCCCGGATTGATGACTTTTAAAATGTGGCCACAGGTTCCTAGACAGTCATTTCTTTATGAGTTGGAGTTTCTCTCTTCCCCTTTGAGTCTGGGTGGATTTGAGACTTCTTTGACCAAAACCAGAGGAAGTGATGTATATTAACATCAAGTAGCTTATGACATGTTTGCTAGCACGTTCATTCTTGGAGTGCTGAGCCATCAGGTAAGTCCAGTCACCTGAGGTTACCACGCTGTGAGGAAGTCCTAACAATGTGAAGAAACTTCGTGTAGCAGATGCTCTGGACGACTGTCCCCACTGACCCTAGCAAAGGGGCACCCAGCAAAGGTGCTAGATACGTGAGTGATTAACTTCTAGAAGATTCTAACCCCCATCCATTCATATCATACCATCTGAAGCCCACATCACAGAACAGAGTAAAGCCCTCCTTGCTTGCCTTGTCCCAATTCCTTACACACAGAATCCACGAGGGTAACAAAATGGATCTTGCTTTGTGTTACTAAATTTGGAATGGTTCACCATGCAGCATTGGATATCTGGAGCAGAATACCTTGGGCATGTCAGCCACATGATTTTAATCCCTTCCCCAAGTGGCCTTATTCATATGAAAAGATTGATTACCATATTCTTATTTGGGTCTTGTCTGAAATGGATGAACTTACTCAGTTGTATTAATAAGGAACGTGAGGACTTTGTCCTAGATTTGATCCTTGCACAGAACTGAATTTTTTTTTTTTTCACAGAACTGAATTTGAACTGGCCTCTACACACAAACATCTTTTAAATTTTATTTTTTATTGATAGGGTTTGGCAACCACTAGTCTCCCCAAGGTTTTTCAAATCCCAAAATTTCTGAACTCTCTCTTTGGAGACTCTTTTGTATTTTTCCATTGGAGAGTCTTTCTTCCCCCTGTGTATAATCCAGTCAAACCTTTGTGAGTTTATTTTTCTTGTAATAATTCACCCAATGCTGTCAAAAGTAGCCAACTCATGTTGCTTATTTTGCTTTTCAACTCCTTCTCTTAATAGTACATATTCATTAAGTACATAATCTGCCTCCAAGTTACTACAAATGACATGAATCATAATGGTTTTGCCACTGCATGACATGAATTTTAATCCTCTTTCCCTTCAGTAGTTTGTCTAGCACTCACCCCCCTCACCAAATACTTAATTTTTTTTCTTTTTTGTTGACTCTTTCTGCAATACTATGGTTTAAGTTTGTTAGAGTGTGTTGGATTATACTGCAGCAATAAAAACTTCAAAGTTTCCTTGTCTTAAAACAACAAAAGCTTATCCTTTCTCACACTACATAGTCATTTTGGTTTGGCTGGAAGTTATGTTCTATTGAACATATATTTGGGAACTCAGGCTGGTGGACCAGTCACAATTTGGAATATTGGTAATTACTGTGGCAGAGGAAAAGTTAGCCCCAGAAAGTCTCAGTTGACAATTAAATTCTCAGTTGATAAACTATACTTCCACCTGTGATTCCTTGGACACAACAGATCTTATGGCCCAGCTGTACGGGGACAATTCAGGACATGCAATCCCAAGATGGGCTTAGAAGTCAAAGAGACCTATTTGCCGAAGAGCAGTAATGACAAGCTCAGTGCACTAAGATCAGTTCCAGATGGAAGAAAATACAGGAGAATGCTTTTATGACCTCTAGGGGAGTTTTCTAAATAAGACTAAAGAGCCCAAACTAATGAAAAATTTGATTACAGTATAAAACTTAAATTTCTGTACAATAAAAGACCCACAATTAAAGAAAAAACATAGAGTCTGGCTTTTGAAAATACTGTGGATTTGGTTTGCTAAAGAAAAAGTCTTTCGCAAAACACCTACAGATGTGAGAAGATATTATAAGCATATTTTAAAATGTGTTGCTGAAATGGCCTAAAAGTAATGGATATCCTCGAGAAGCCAAACAAGTAAACAAATAAACATACCAAAAAACAAACACAAAGATAAAAACTCAAAGCCAAGCAAAAGCCCAGCAAGCTGGTAAACAACACTGAAGCTGAAGGTTGTCCAAAGGACTTCTGCAAAGTCCTGTCCACTGAGAGTCTGGGTATGTGGGGTGAGGAGAAAATTAGCCATGGAGCTGTGGAGCCACAGAGCCACGGAGCCACGGAGACTCCCATATAAAGATGGGAACCTGAAGGGCCACACCCTCAGTGAAAGGATAGTGGTGGTGAGTTGCAGGGAGGTGGGGAGCAAGGGGACTCTGTTTCCATATCCTGGACTGGGTAAAGAAGGAAAAACAAAACTGAACTAATAATTCATGATTACCAGTTAGTAATCAGATGACTTGTCACCCAAGTTCCTACTAACTGAGTGATCTAAAACATGTCAATGTAATCATCCTGCTGGAAATGATTTATAGTTATTTTAAATGTAACACACATATTTCTGAAGGTGTCGAAATGTTCATAAAATAATTAAATATAATTAAATATAAAATATAAAATAAGGAATCAACAGACCAAATATTGGATGAAAACAAAAGCCTAGAGAAGTAAGCAGAACATTTTATCCTCCAAGGGATATATGTTAAAACTAATATTGGAGCTCTATTTTAAGAACCCCATGGACCTTGGGGAGGAGAAGACAAACCATACCACTTTAAATGTGGACATCAAAAGGGTGTTCATGAAGGGTAATTAAAAAGCACAAGCAAACTCTTCATATCCCTCATCTCCATCTTGAGATCACCTCCAGATGACTGCTTGCAAAGTCAGCCCTCTTGCACAGCATAAAAGAGGAAACCTTTCCAAAAGTATGTGATGATTGCATGCACTTTCACCCCAGCTCAAAGCCAGGACCTCAGGGGCAACACATTTAGTGGATGAACCAGAGGGGGGGGGGGAAATCCACCTAGCTTGAGGTAGCTTGCCTGTCTAGAACTTTGGTCTAATTAGAACAAGGAGGGAAAAATAAAAGAGGGATAATAATAATAGAATGAGGAAGAGGAAGAAAGGGAAGAAAAGAAGAAGAAGAAGGGTTAAAAGAAGGAGAAGAAGAAAAAGGAGGAGGAGGAGGAAGGGGAGAAAAGTAGGAAGAAGAGGAGGCTCAGGAGAAGGGGAAGGAAAGGAGGAAGGAAAAAGGGAAGGAGGAGAAAGAGAAGAGGAGGAGGAGGAGGAAGAAGAAACAAAGGAAATGGAGTGGAAGATGATCCAGATAAAGAGATAAGGGAAGGGCATGAGAAAGTGTGAAGAAGAACGAAAAAGAAAGGAGTTAGAGAATAGCTAACCACATGCTATCCATCGCACAGCTTTGATACTGACCTTGGCATTTTCCTGTGTGAATCAAGCCAGTAACTTAGTAAACATGTACCTTATATACATACACCCACAAAGGATCTATATCCAAAGTATATAAAGAAATTCTACCACTAGATGCCAATAACAAATCTAATATAAAAAATAGCCAAAGACACAAGCAGGCATTTCACAAAGTGGAAAAATTAAAGGCCAGTAAATACGCTTACAAAAGATTATCAAACTCATCAGTAAGCAGGAGAAAATACAAATACAAAATACAACCGCCATGAAAACGCTTCCACCCATGTGAGACACACTCTCTCTAGCTCTCCTGGGAGGCTGGTGTCTTGCTGGTGTTGGTGCCCATGACGATACAAACATTGGCCCCTCCTGGTGCCTAGAAACAGTCCACCAGCCCTACACCTCAGGGAATATGAAATGCCTCTAAAAATGATAAAGACAGGAAATAAGACATTCTCCAAGCAATCGTCTAAATCACACCTTAAGACAAGAGAGTGAAGACCCATTTGAGGACATGGAGATAGCGAGCACTCTTACAGCCCAGGGTTGAGTTGCCCTTGAGGTGAAGGCAGAAGAGGTCCCCAGGGTTTGGAAAGTATCCAGGGGTTATAGAGATGGGGAGACATGCATGGGTCTGCTGCACATTTTATTGGGATATTCCAAAGGGCTGAAAGTGAGTTAAGATTTTTTTGAGTCTAGTACAAAGGAACAAAACAAAACCAAAAAATCCCTGTCCTTTGGCCACTTAGAAAGGAGTGTATGTCTCTCAAAGAATGTAAGGTATTGAAACGAGATCATTATCACAAATTAACAAAAGCTTTCTAAGCTCCAGCCACTTCTTTTAGTTCTTTCCACCAAGAGACTAATTAAGTAAAGTGGGGACTACAGTTTATTCATGAAGATGGTACTCCAAACCAGCTGCCATTGCGTAGAATAAGAGTAGATTCCGGTTTGTTTTCATTCAAGCCTTTAAAAACAAAATCTTCCTTTATTCTCCATCTTGCCAAAGCAGTGGTTCTCAGACAATCTTGTGCATCAGAGTCTCTTGAAAGGCTTATTACGGTACAGTAGCTGTGGGATTTCTGATTTGGCAGGACTGGGATGGGGCCCGAGAATCTGCATTTCTAACAAGTTCCCAGGTGAGGCTGCTGCTGCTGGTCCTGCTGGTCCAGGACCACACTTTGAGAAGTGCTGGGCCTTATTGTCTTCCTTACTTTCACCAGAAACTGGCTTGCTTAAGGTTCATTACAGAATATTAAGTTGCCTCTGCACCAAAATCATATTAATTGCAAGGTGCTGACCGTTTTAACAGTTATAAAAGTTGGAAATGAAAACATCATGCCTTAATCTGCAGATTTTGAATAGTTCTCAGCAGAATTAAGATGCCTTAGATCAGCCTTCTCAGTGACTCTGGTAACCGTAAAACGGAGTTACTTCTTTTAGGACACCCTTATATTAGCAGATATTCACATTCCAATAGCAATTTTAATGTTCTTCTACCTATTATCACACTGATGCAAAAATATAAGCATTTGTGAACTTTTGGAATAAACCTGTGTTTAATTCAATGCTGATCCTGACTGCTTAAAGCTTTTTGATTGAATTAAGGAGTAGGAAAGTGAGATTGGAAGGCAAGGCAGCCAACCAGCAGGTTGGGTCACCAACCAGCTAACACTGGGGGTACCTGAGCAACCAGGGGAGTGGGGAATCTGGGGGGATTTATGCACCAACTCCCTTGAGTCCTTGGTTGAGGACTTGGTGGAGGGCTGTCCGCTAGGACATCGACTCCTTAGCACTGTCTGCCAAGTGCATGAAAAAGCAGGGTCCAAGTTGTAGAGAACATTCTTGCACAGAAGTAGGCAGTTAGAATTCAACTGCCAAATGACTGGTGAGCAGTTTCACGTGGAGGATCCTAGACAGAAATTCAGGTCTGACTGATGTCAAAGCCGAAAGTCTTAATAATACAAGTCTCCCTCAAAGTGTTCCATGATGGAGTGAAATTTTAGATGGAGACCACAAGGTCTTTAGAATTGCACCTCCTTATATCCTCCCCAGAGTGAGATAAGACTCTTTAAGCATAAGCTGTAAATTTGGGCTTCATGTTCCTTGTTAAAGACAAATGTTTATAATCAGCTGAATTTTATATAAAGACCCCATTTTCACTGGATGCCCCATTCATTCCATAAGCTCCTTGTCACATGATATGTTGATGTCCAAATGTGGAAGAAAAATGAGTGGGCAGCCCATTCAGGGTTCCAAGCAAATGCACAAACCGTATGGGAGAAGCAGCCTTAGCCAGAACGGATCCAGGAGCAGATTCATGCAAGTACCTCTTAAGTCCTTAATTTTTGATGTGACAGACAATTAGTCCCCTCCTCCTGCCTCCCCAACCCCACCTTCTCATGGCTTAGGTGTAGCTGTTCTTTGGCAGACAGATGCAAGGGAAATTGCAAAATCTAAGCTATGTATTTACTCACTTAATGTAAGCAACAGAGAAGTAAATCTGAACTTTGGAAAAATTCTGTTAATAATTGACAAGTAGTGGAACTATCAGGATGTAGAAGGCTATGCAGGGGAGAAAAACCCCAAACCTGGGGTTGCAATACCCTGTGAAAATGTTTACGCGATTAGTTTGTATCAGTGATTATGAACAACATGCGAAATCAGTCCTTCAGAAGTCTATCTATGACTATTATAGGTCCGGGGCAAATGACCAGGAAACTTTGGTTGATAATGTTGCTGCATTTTCCAGGTAAGAAAATTTTATTTTATTTATTTTTTTAAGATTTTATTTATTTATTTGACAGAGAGAAATCACAAGTAGACAGAGAGGCAGGCAGAGAGAGAGAGAGGGAAGCAGACTCCCTGCTGAGCAGAGAGCCTGATGCGGGACTCGATCCCAGGACCCTGAGATCATGACCTGAGCCAAAGGCAGCGGCTTAACCCACTGAGCCACTCAGGCGTCCCAAGAAAATTTTATTTTTTAAATCATGTTTTAAAATTACATGAGGACATTCTACCGAAATAAGATCTCCAAGTGGTAATGTTAATGATGTGAAATTATTTGTCTAGATAGATGCTTAGTAGAGAGGCAAAAACTCTGGGGGCCATGAGAAGTCTTGGGCTAGTAGGTTGTTTAAAAATATCCCAAGCCGGGGCGCCTGGGTGTCTCAGTGGGTTAAAGCCTCTGCCTTCGGCTCAGGTCATGATCCCAGAGTCCTGGGATCGAGCCCCGCATGGGGCTCTCTGCTCAGTGCAGAGCCTGCTTCTCTCTCTCTCTCTGCCTGCCTCTCTGCCTACTTGTGATCTCTGTCTGTCAAGTAAATAAATAAATAAAATCTTTATAAAAAAAAAATCCCAAGCCTAGGAATTTCAAACAATTGACTGACAAAACCAAGCCTCATTTGCCTCACGTGGAATTACATGGATACCTCATCTAACTGTGTATAAAAATAGTGATGCATTCTGGTGACTATTCTTTTTCTCTGAGTATAACAGGGAGGCTTATCCCTCGCTCATGGTGTAGGAAGCAGTTAGCATGAAGGGCAAGATAGCCATCTTATCTGGTTGAACCAGATCGAATTGTTGCCTCGAATGTTCCTATCCTGCCGCCTTCCCGTTATCATTCATTTTGAATACTGTTGTCTAAACTTTCACTTTAGGTTTCAATTTGTCTCTATAGCATTCATCTTTCAACAGGGCTATTTCATCCCTCATCCAAAGTGCTTAATCTCCCTCTATCCCCAAATTAGTTCTCCTTGCCTTTCATATTTCAAAGCACAACCCGGTGGGGGTCATGGTTTATGTTTCTGTGTGTAATAAAAACAAGAAACAAAATAACTTTAGAGGAGTTTTTTTTTTTTTTTTTCCTCTTGGCAGTTACAAAATGGTTTATTTGCTGAAGCCCAGGAGGAGAGCCCTTGATACGCTAGGCGATTTCAGGTTTCTCCATCTTACAGGATGGCCTTTAGTAAAGCCAGCGAGTATTGTGGGTATTCATTGATGGTGATAAATTAAAGAAAAAAGGAAGAAAAGACCCAGAGGAAAGTCTTTGCCTTCCTTCTTGGCTTTGTCAGTCTAGAGCAAAATCTCCCAGAAATCACTTTTCTGGGGCATCTGGATGGCTCCATGGGTTAAACCTCTGCCTTTGGCTCAGGTCAGAAGATGTCCCTTTCTAGGCTCATAGCGGTTCTCTTCACCAGGTAATACGGTTTACCTCTTACTAGTCTCCTAAAAACAACACTTTAACCCCAAACTGGTCATTTTAACCAAGGAAATTTTGGGCCCTTGACAGGCTGGTGTCTCTTTTAATTTCTCAGGTCATAACACTCAGGGGACTACCTATTTCCTGACCCACCCTCCAACCCCCTTCACCTCATGCTACTTAATTAATTAACTCACAGTTACTAGGAATCTCTGTGGGCTAGACTCTGAACCGCGTGCTGAAGATCGAGCCATGACCCAGACCGACAAATTCTCTGTTCATGGGAGCTTGCCCGCCCATGGAGCACATGGATCTTTAACCTCCGTATTGCTGGTGGGTTGAATTGAAGCAAAATATACCCAAAACAACTGCCCCCCCCCCCCCCCGAGGCCTTAAAGAGGGAACAAAGGGCTGCAGCAAATACAGACGCCACCGCAACCCTGGAAATTCTAGAAACTTGGTGAGACAGAGAAGACAGCATTGACTTCCAGGTTGTGAAGGGGAGGCGTGCCTCATGCTTCTGTGGGTCACATGGAACTCCAGTGACCACTCCCAGCCTAGGCATGGCCTAAGTAACTTCAGGACTGAACACAGATCCTGAGGATGAGTTTGCCACACCATCCTTTCCATGAGCATTGACCTTTCCCTTTGGTTCAGCTTGAAAGGGGGGGGGGAAATGGGGATTAATCAACCTTCTCTGGAGGTTGGCGGATGCTTTTTTATTATCAACTGCTTGAGGAGTTTTTATATCACAACAAAAGTTAGGGGCCATTGCCTATCTAACCCTTCAATTCCTCTTTTGTTGTGCAATCTGTTGGGGGACCCTTCATTCCAAACCTTCTAGCACAGAACTAGGAGGTGGAGCTAAGCATAGATTTCCTGCGGGGGAGGGGAGGTAGTGGGGAGGTGGTGGTGGGGGGTGTCCTGGTGTCTTTGAGTTAATGGGATTAAGCAAATCAAGCTGAACTCTCTCATTTTGATTCAAACCAAGACTGCAGAACAACCAAATCCCAGATAACCCCTTGTGACACAGTGACAAGGCACTTAAAAGCCATTTATAAAATGCATCCACCTCCCCC
Organism: Mustela nivalis; assembly: GCF_964662115.1. Taxonomy (NCBI): domain Eukaryota; kingdom Metazoa; phylum Chordata; class Mammalia; order Carnivora; family Mustelidae; genus Mustela; species Mustela nivalis. Next base: position 111,796,386 of record NC_139027.1, read on the forward strand.
TCTGGCAAGCACAACAGAAAGTCATTCACAGTGACAGCGGTTACCTCTCTGTGCTCCAGTCCCACCAGACCGCCATAGTTTGGAGTTCTGGGGACCGAGCTCACTTATGTGATCTTGCACTTGCTTGTAAACATTTCCGGGGTAAGACTTGGGACTCTACTGTTATTGTGGCCAAAAAGTAATCAAATAAAATAAATAAAATAAAATAAAATACAACAGGACAAGTAAAGTCAAATAGATGGAACCAGACTGAAGAGCATAATTTCCTGTTGTAAACATGACACGAACAGCTTATGTCGGCTTGTTTCATTTTGCTTGGCCTGACCTGATTGGGGTTAACACCCCCCCCCCCACACACACACACTCACAACTACATGCCTTTTCAGGAGGATCATAGGCCTTTGGAACCCATTTACACACCAAGGCATTCAAAACCTGGTTTGGCTATTTATCTATTTATTTTAAAAGATTTTATTTATTTATTTGGCAGAGAGATCACAAGTAGGCAGAGAGGCAGGCAGAGAGAGAGAGGGGGAAGCAGGCTCCCTGCTGAGCAGAGAGCCCCATGTGGGACTCGATGTGGGGCTCCATGTGGGGCTCGATCCTAGCACCCTGAGATCATGACCTGAGCTGAAGGCAGAGGCTTTAACCCCCTGAGCCACCCAGGCGCCCCTGGCTTGGCTATTTAAATAGGTTTGCTATGATTCCCGCCTCCTTATTCCTTTACTGCAATACCTCAGAAGTTGAGCATGAGCCAGTTAAATGTTTTAAAGATCTCATGATATTAAAAGGATGAAGGGTAAAAAATGAGATTACTAAAATTGTGCTGTTTTATATATTTTACATATATTTCATTGGATGTAAATGCTTAGGGTAAAACATTGGAAATTGGAATGCAACAAGATCATCTTACAGGACTTATGAAACATTAATTCGCTGTGCTCAGTTGATGGGATTCAGTAACCGCACACGGCTTTAAAGCTTGGTGTTAAGTGTCTTCCTTCAAATAGAGTATCTCATCATGAGGAGTGTGGGCATCACCAGATTTTTTTGTAAATTAAATGTGAGGCTTTCATTGCATGTGCGGTGTGGGTCAAAAGCCCTATGAAAGGATCCTCCCCTCTCTCTCACGTCCATTGTTCCGGCATCTTATTTTCCATCCTTTGAAAGAGGTTTATTATTCAATTGGTTCAGTTGTTCTTCAAACCTTCATATCCTTTTTCCAAAGCGGAGGTCCTATAAGAGCACAGTCCAAGGTTATAGTCGGCTGTGATTTTATGTAAGATTGGTGAAAATTCACTTATCTTGGGGGAGGGGCCAGGTGGGACTTGAAAAGCTATTAGAACTACCTGACAAGGTTAGTTGTAATTGCTTTTCGGAAAATATCAAAATGTGGAGAACATTTTAGAGAGCACACACTTTCCTCTCCATTGATCTTACCTAATTTTGCGTGAGACTTGCATTTTGTGCACTGGTTGGGGAGTGCCTGTAATGTCACCCTCAGAACAGAAAGTAGTGCGTTTTGGAGGGGGAGGTGCGGGGGAGGAAGAACACACAGTTATTAAAGGGACTGCGCCACCACATGGACAAGTGTAAAACTACTGCCTGAAGATAGGACTGAGCCTTTGCCTTCTATGTAGGAACTGAACGTTAAACAATGTCCTCTCTCTCTCTCTCTCTCTCTCTCACACACACACACACACACACACACACACACACACACAGAGCTGATACCCTGCAGCTCTGTGTGTGCTCTTGGTAAAAGCTTTCATTGTTTCCTCAGCTCTAAGTAAATATTAATGCCTTCCAAGGCCAGCATGCGAACAGTTGCTATTTAAAATCTTTTTCTCTCATTCTAATAATACACTTAGAGATGATTGGTAATAAAAACTCTCTTCAAGGCTTCTGCCTTTCCCCGCTCAAAATGGAGATCAAAGAAGCATGCTGTGAGGGTCAGTCCAAACGAAAAGACTTCCAGCAGCAAAGCATGTGGTATGACAGAAAATAATGACAATTATGATGTTCAAAGGAATTGCAGAGAAATCGCACAGTAAAAACTTCTTTATTGTGCTTTTCAAGGGCTGGATGTTTTTACTTTATTATATGAGGAAGGGTTAGATTACAGACCTAAAGCAACATGAAGGCAGAATTTCTTCTGTGACAGGAAGTAGGCTTCAGTCAAGACTTTGGAGGTTCAATTTATTTTGGTTACTCTGGTTCTAAATCACACTTCACTGTATTAACTGAAAATCTTGGTCTCTCTGGAAGCAGAGCACAATCTTGGTAAGGAAAGGTGAGTGCTGGTTAGGCATGTATGTGGGTCTTATACACATGTTCATGGTTTTAGACCTCATTAGAAATAGAGCTGCATTTTCTTTCATTCTAATCGAGACTAATGAGAGAAATAATCCTGAACAAATAAGACATATAAATTTTGCTAAGAGGGAAGAGAACTTGTTCTTCTGTAAATCTGACTCTTAAAATTTTGGTTCTTGGTTTATTGATCATTTTCATTACAACACGAAAGAATTGCAGGAAGAGTTATTTAAGATCATGTTCAGGAGTCAAAAATTCTTCAAGCCAAAACTCCAGTTTCTGCCAAGTAACTTTTTTGAGGAAAATGCTCCATTAAACTAAAGAAAATTATCTTCCCTCATCACCATACTTCAAAGAATACTGACTTCAGTTTAAGGATTTTGAAGAAATATTATAAAATTGAAGAAATTTTATAATAAAATTATAAACCAATTATAATTTTAAAAGGAATTACCTAAGATTACTGTCTGATATATATGTATGTATGTATATGCATATATATGAGAAAAACTGGACATATATATATATGAATGAAAAACTAAACATAGTGTATCTTCTTATAGTCTGCCTTCCATGTTTTTGTATACCATCTTCAAAATGACTTGGAGGAAGTGAAATGAAAGCTATATTCACACAAAAGCATTTATGTGAATGTTTATAGTGGCTTTTTAATAGCGGCTTCAAACTGGAAACCTTCCAATGTCTCTTAGCTGGAGAATGGGCAAACAGACGGGGGCACCGCTGTACGGCGGAATACTATTCATCCACCAAGAGGAAACAATTATGGCCGCATTTGGCAACATGAACGAATCTGAAAAGCACTATACTTTAGTGAAAGAAGTCAGACTCCAAACGCTACATTATGTGTGATACTTTTTGTATATTCTTATAGAGTAAAACCATATGGACAGAAAAGGTATCAAGGGTGGTTAAGGGATTGGTTTCACTGCAAAAGGAAATGGGGCCATTTTTTCAAGATGGTGATCTGTTCTGGACTGTCTTGGCAATCCGCATGCTTGTATCAAAGCTCGCATGGGCAAGTCCTCCCAGATGCTAATCACACCTCACTAAGAACAGTCACTCGTGACATTCATTGTTCTCTTATCTTCACAAACATTAAAAATGTCCCTGTTCCTTTAACTTTGTAATTTGCCAGATGGAAAAAATAAAAGGATATTTTCTCTTTTTAACTAAAATGAAATGTCAACGCTTTGGTGATGATTTTAAAATTTTAAAACCTTTTCTTCCCCCCCAAATTCTAGATGGAAGCTATATCCACGGATGCTCCGGAATGTTGCGGAAGTAGACCTGTCGACTTCAGTTTTGGGGCAGAGGGTCAGCATGCCAATATGCGCTGGGGCTACGGCCATGCAGCGCATGGCTCATGAGGACGGGGAGCTCGCAACCGTGAGAGGTAGGAAGGGAGTCCTCCCCAAAGGCACAGAAGAGGACTAACATTTAGTGACTTCTTTCTCTGTATGCATCAAGGAAACACGTCCTTGGATATTTTTACGCTCACAGAAATTAAGATCATGGACGCTGCCATCCAAATACCTGTTCTTGCCTATTCTGCTCCTCTGTGACGCTGGGCAAGGTATTCTTGGTGCCTCAGTTTGATCAGCTATAAAGTGGGCATAAAGATAGTACTCACCTCCCTCAGTTACTATTAGGATTAAATGAGTTCGCACATATAAAGTACTTAAAATAGTGCCTTGCAGGCAGAATGGCGGTTCAACAGCTTTTAGTTATATTATGTGTATTAATATCTGCATATCAGAAAATGGAGGTTTGAGAAATTGACTCCCCCATGGTCATACAGCTAGGTAGTGGCAAAGATGGGATTCAATTTTTTGGCTACCTTATTTCAAAACCCTTCCTACTTCCCCAAACCATGCGAGTCTCACAAGGAAACAGCAAATGTAGTGACCTGATTGGTTGAGTTTTCTGTCACCGTCTGGGACTACGGTTCTCTTTTACGAATGGGCTATATTCCCAATAGAGTATTCTAACTGCCTTAGGAGACAGAGAGATGAGAAATTCAAATATGATGTAAATAAATTTCTTATTAGGGCTAATTTATTAGCTTCCTAGTCCCCTAGCAAATATGAATATTTGAAAAGGTATGCACAGTTGATAAATCTCCCCACTCTGCTTCAGAAACTCATAGAAAAGTTAGTGATGAATTCTATCTGACTTCTTTTGATGCTAAGCAGGGCAGGAAATTCAGGCCCAAAGAGCAGGAATTAAATACTATTTTAAAGCCTTTTAGTTCCATATACCACAGATCTTAAGGATTTACTTCTCTTCTTGAAATGTCTGCCACAGAATTTTGCCTGGGATATCAGCATGACACAGGTTATCCTGGACAGACTTAGGTTAGAGTCTAGAACTTTTTTAATTCTAGGACCACACACAGAGAAGGGGTCTTGGATCCCCAGCCATTTGTCTATGGTAATCCTGAAATATGGGAAGGGAGAAGGGGGGGGAAAAGAAGGAAACTGATATCTTTCCATGTACAGTTGGGGTAAAAGAGGCCTTCCCAAACATTCTATAGATAACAGTCAACAAATCAACACAAACCCCAGAAATTTCCATGATGTCAAAGTTCTACAAAAATTGAAAAGACAATGGCAAGCAAAACAAATTGAAAAACTCTGAGGTGGCAAAGCATTAATGACCTTTTCGTGTGAGGAGCCCTTATACTTGAATAATGAAATACCATGAGCCCCCAATAGATGAAAAGATGTAAGTAAGAAAAGATGAATAGAAAATTCATCAATGGGGCACCTGGGTGGCTCCGTGGGTTAAAGCCTCTGCCTTCGACTCAGGTCATGATCTCAGGGTCCTGGGATCAAGCCCAGCATCGGGCTCTCTGCTCAGTAGGGAGCTTGCTTTCCCTCTCTCACTGCCTGCCTACTTGTGATCTCTCTCTCTCTAATAAATAAATAAAACCTTAAAAAAAAGAAAGAAAATTCATAAATGGACTCATGAAAATGGCCAATAAAAAAATGAAAATTAGGGGCACCTGGGTGGCTCAGTGGCTTAAAACCCCTGCCTTCAGCTCAGGTCTTGATCTCAGGGTCCTCGGATCGAGCCCCACATCAGGCTCTCTGCTCAGTGGGGAGCCTGCTTCCTCTTCTCTCTGTCTGCCTTTCTGCCTACTTGTGATCTCTGTCAAATAAATAAATTTCAAAAAAGATTTTTAAAACAGAAAATTATTCATTTCCCTAGCTACCAAATAAACAAGTTATAAGTATATATTTTATTTTCTGAATATCAAGTTATTATTTTCAGATTAGACTGTGAGGAGGGTGGAAGGAAAATGTGCATTTTCAAATATCCCTAGGAAGAGCATAGAGTGGAATTGTATCTCTAGAAAATCACTGACACTTGTTTATCAAAGCTTTGAAAGTGTGAATTCCATGTGATGCTCTAACTGCTCTTCTAGGAATTCCAAGAAAAAAATTATGACTTTGAAGAGTGACATCTCTGCAGGGATTCTCAATCCTTTCTTGTTTTTAATAGGAGAAAAATTAGAAAAAAAAAAAACCTACCCAAATGTCCCGTAATCGGAGGTTGGTTGTCAAAAACAGGGTATGTTAGAAATGGGGTACATTTTTGTAATGATATCAGAGAAGGAGTGTATTGATATGGAAAGATGTTGCAGTACCATTTTTAAAAAGAGGTTACAAACCATGGTAAGGCCCTAAAATACATTTATTTATTAAGGCAAAGAATGCAGACTAAATTTTATATGTGTTTATTGATGAGTGATGGGATTACTCTTGACTTTCTATTCTTCTTCTTCTGGGTCCATATTTAGAAATTTCCCTTTGAACTATTTTGTAAGATAGGAACAATAAAAACTAAGCAAAAGATGGATAAGGGACCATGAGGAGAATGGCAGTGAGGGAGGGGAAATAAAAGAAGAAAATAAACAGAGCTCACTTGGTTCGACAACAACCACCAATCCTGGAGATTCCAAATATATGTATATATCCCTTTATGTGATACCTGACAAGTGTCCCTATGTTCATTCTGTGGGCAAAGAGCTAGAGCTCCAGAGAAGGCAGTTTTCTTGATGAGTAAATGACAGGACTTACTCTCCACCTCTTTTGTGATGGTTCCAAGATCAGAGCTCCCTATTTTTGGTGGGGATGGGATGAAAGAAAAATGAGAGGAAAACTCATTTAGAAACATTAATTTGCTGGGCGCCTGGGTGGCTCAGTGGGTTAAAGCCTCTGCCTTCAGCTCAGGTCATGATCCCAGGACCCTGGGATCCTGGGATAGAGCCCTGCATCAGGCTCTCTGCTCAGCAGGAAGCCTGCTTGCCTTTCTCTCTCTCTGCCTGCCTCTCTGCCTACTTGTGATCTCTGTCAAATAAAAAAGAAAAGAAAGAAAGAAACACTAATTTGATGGCCTAGATAGGACTATTTTGTGCAACATTATTTCCTCGTAGTACTAAGCAGGGGGCATTCTTAAGTAAGTAATTATTGGAGTCTTTCTTTAGATTAATTTATCAAACACTTACAAAGCAAATACTATGTTCCAGGTGCTATTCTAAGCACCGTATTACAAATATTAAAACACTGAATCCTCGGGGCAGCCCAAGGAAGCAGTAATATAGTAAGCCCATTTGACACACGGGAAACTCGAGGCACCCAGCAGATGAATAACTTGCCCGGGATCCCACAACTCATACGTGACAGAAGCAGAATTCAGACTTGGGCAATCTGGCTCCAGAATCTTTGCTCCTAACCATCTTGTGCTGCTTTCCATTTCCAGAAAATCCCATACATGTCATGAGGGGAAGCCCATTTATCTGTCAATTACAGTCCCCTAAAAGTAATTGATTTGTTGCTGTAGGTGCATGCAAAGCAGCCCTGGTACTCCCCCTACCCCCCACAGGAGAGCTGGATACAGGATCAGTATTGGGACAGGGTTGAACAGTAAGAATGCAGAGGGTGTGATGACCCTGAGGACACAGAGGAACTGGTGATGGAAGGTCACACACAATGTCCTTAAGGATCTGAGACTGGATCAGGTTCCTGTGAGGGCGTTATATCCAAACTCGTGGTAGAAACCTCCTTGAAGGATTTCAACATTCCTTAAGTTTTTTTCTATGGTCCAATTACCATGGGTGGATGGATGGTCTATTTAATGTTTAGATTAACCCTGAAAGCTGATGGTGATCAGTCCATGACCCGCCTTGGTTGGTATATTTTGGTTGTGGGATGGATATGTTCTTTGGAAGGAAAGAAGGCATGTGTGCCAGGAACAGATGCTGTTGGTGCTCAGGATATATCCCTCTGTTACTTATGATTTCTATCAGAACCTGCAGATTTTTGCCTGACACTTTCTCTTGCAATAGGAGCAGACAAATAGGAAGGTTAGGCATTACGTGGCCATTAACATACCTTTTGTTGACTGCCTTCCCCTCCCTCTCTCACTTTTCAACTCACCTTGTGATTATTTCTAAATAAAATACTTGTACTCCTATCTTTGTGTCATTGTTGGCTTCTGGAAGAATGGAAACCAATGTGAGGGCCGCTCAAATCCCCAGGAAATGGTCAGGCTTGAATAATTAGAATGGGCATCCAGAAAGTTCTGGAAGTTGCTACAGTACCACAATCTTACCCTCTCAGTTGGCTCTCCAGACTTCACAGAACCTGGCTTCAAGGGTCTTTTGGACTTTTTCTTTCCCCACCACTTTGGGGCCTGTTCCCAGTGTGAACTGGGCTCAAGAAGAGAGCTTTTTTCTTACACGGCTTTGTGGTTGAAGAGTGACTAATGGAACTACTCTTTCTTCATTCTCAAAATGGCTGTAAATGTAAGGTTGCCAAATAAAATATGGAGCCAATTACATGTGAATTTCAGGTAAACAACAAATCCTTTGTAGCTGGGTCATCCTATGTGTTTATTTACTATATCTGGCAAACTTAGTTGAATAAGAACTCTTACTTCTAGGTGGTCCTTTGAGAATCACATGAGAATAATGCTGGGAAAAGCTTCCCAAAATGGGGTGCACTTTTTATTTGGCCCCAGGGTCCCCCAAATTTCTTTCACATATTAAAAAAACCGACTTTCAGAAAAGTACACTCTATTTGCACTTTAACGGTTGTGAAAGTCCCCCTTTTCACTTTGCTAAAGGTATTTTTGTTTTAAGCTTTAATGCAGGGACCTCAAAAATGGCTTTGAGGGTCAGACTGGTAACATAAATATCCAGAGAGAGATGAAGTTAAGAAAACAACAGTGCAGGCTCAGTGGTGGAGACGGTGGCGGGGCGGGGGGGGGGGGGGGATTGCAGGTTCCCCGGAAGGGGGCAGCTGCATTTCAGTGCTAGCTAACTACCACCCGCCAAGGGAATGAGGATGTGGGGATCGCCAGATATCCCAACATTTCAAGAGAAGCCAGAAGCCTTGATTTTTATGTGTAATCTCCTGGTATTTAAATGTTGGCAAATAAATCAAAATTCTCTAAAACACTGTTTGAGGCAATAACGTGTGGGCCAAAGCAAATACTTTTGTGGGCTACAAGTGTCCCCTGGGCTGTCAAGCTGGGACACCTGATTTATGTGGAAATTCACCACTAACTAGTTTCGCTTCTGTGGCAGGTCATTTTCACTCTCTAGGAGGATTACGTTTCCTCACTGATAAAGTCAGCTGCTTAAGCATGATCAGTGTTTGCTTACCATGTCCCAAGGAGGTCAGGGCTCTCGGGAAAGTTAGGTGCGTCACTGAGCACAGAGGTGCTCCTGTGGTGTGCTGGGGTTCGACAGGACAGATAGGATGGTTCCTTTTTTTTTTTTTTTAAAGATTTTTATTTTATTTATTTGACAGAGAGAGATCACAGGTAGGCAGAGAGGCTGGCAGAGAGAGAGAGAGAGAGAGAGAGGGAAGCAGGCTCCCTGCCGAGCAGAGAGCCCGATGCGGGACTCGATCCCAGGACCCTGAGATCATGACCTGAGCTGAAGGCAGCGGCTTAACCCACTGAGCCACCCAGGCGCCCCAGGATGGTTCTTTAAAGAAAGGATTCTGCTAATGAAGGCAAGCACGAAGATCAAATCTCCACTATAAGAAAATGTCAGAAACCAAAACAGGGAAATTCCCAAAAGGAAGATGATCTTAATTGTTTTTTGGCGGGGGTGGGGTGGGGTGGTGGTGGTCAGGGTATAAATAAATGATTCTGTCCCCATTTAAGATTCCATTAAATGAGAAAGCATTCAAGGTAGACAACTGCCCTTCTCAGAGCCCACCCTTTCCTCTAGCCCCTGCCTTCCATGCCAGCCCCAGAGAGCGTAGATGGTGGAATGAGCATTTGTACGCCTTTGATTTTCATTTCTCATAGCTGCATGCTGGGGATAGAGGAAAACCAGCAGCCATATTTATTGCTGGATCTTGCTGAAAATACAAATAGATGTTTGAGAGATGCCACGCAAATTAACTGTTGTGAACAATGATGATAGCCCATTTAGTTGGCTATCAATGTGTGCCAGGCAATTTGCATTCATTAATTCATCTATGTCTTACTGATCGTAAAATGTGAGTCCAAAGCCCTAAGGATCTTTTTCCAATTCCTGTGCTTATGGAAACTGAGGCTTGCAGAGGATAAATACTTTCTTCTGGGTTATTAATCACTTGTGCAGTGCTGCTTATAAGATCCTGGTCAGGGACTGATATTTCCAAGTATCATTAACTGCAGCAAGAACCCTAAGGCAATTCTATGTTATACTCTTGGAATATTAACTGCAAACATTCTGTGTTTTTACAGTTATCCCTTTAGTTTTGAGAGGATGGAAAAGCCACAGAATATGAAACTCATTAGGAAATACGAGCCTTGAGCAAAATTCAGAAGCATTAAATAAAAAGGCTTGAATTTTAAACAAAAATTAGAACTCCTAAAAGTTAGGGTGCCTTGGTGACTCAGTCACTTAAGCCTCTGACTCTTGGTTTTAGATCAGTTCATGATCTTGGGGTCGTGGGATTGAGCCCCCATCAAGCCCTATGTTGGGCTCTGTGCTCAGCTGGGAGTCTGCTTGAGATTCTCTCTCCCTCCCCTACTCCCCTTCCCCCGCTTGTGCTCTCTTTTTCTCTCTAAAATAAATAAATCTTTAAAAAAAAATAACAAAAACAATTCCTAAAATTCTTTTAAGATGAAAAGAAACTGGGGGTCTGGGTGTCTCAGTCGGTTAGGCATCTGCCTTCCACTCAGGTCATGATCCAGGGTCCTGGGGTGGAGTCCTTCCTCAGGCTCCCTGCTCAGTGGGGAATCTGCTTCTCCCTCTGTCTCTCTTCCCAGCTTGTGCTCTCTCTCTATAGCAAAAATGAATAAATAAAATCCTAAAAAAAATGATGGAAACTAACAGAGAAGCACTGAGTGGAGAGCAGTTTGCCATGCACTGTGTTATGAATAAGACATAATTGACAACTCTTATAATATTTACAAAGCCATACAAATGTCTCTACTTATAATGGTGCATCCATTTGAAACCTTATTGGATTTTTTTGTTTTTGTTTTTGTTAAGTTTTATTCTTCTTATGAGCTTCCAGGATGACCACAGAATCATGTCTCCACATACTCCGCGTAGTAAAGGAAATATCAATGATATACATAAACCCTTGTGCCATGTAAAGCAGATAGTCTCCTGAGGCGAGATTTCCATCTCACAAGAGAAATAAAGCATCTCTGACTTCTCAAAGAATAAATAAAATGCTTATTAGACCACGGAGGCTTTTAGGACATGATCATGGAACTCTCTCCAGTGTTAGGCACTGTGGCTGTAATGAAATTAAATTTCAGCCTTCATGGAATGATAGGAAAAATCAAGAGGAAGGAGAGGAGAAGGAGAGATTGTTAATTCATCCCTTTGCTTCTGGCTGTTATGTGCGCAAGTGCCACATGAGGGAGTGCCGGGACCTCAAATAGAGAACAACTAAAACCCGCCTAACGCGTTCCAGGAATGCTCAGCATATTAGCAAATTCTTAGTAAACTGTCAAAAAAAAAAAAAGAAAGAAAAAAAGAAAAAAAGATTTTAAAAGAAATTCCTGCCCCTGGATGCAATTAGAGGCTACCACACAGGATTTGATGGGCCATAAAACCATTAAATCTAAACACGTTCTTTTTGAGCCTAAAAGGCCAGAACATTCCAAAGTGAAGTTTTGGGACTCAGCTGTGACTTGACCACCTATTAAGCTGCAGGTGGAACAGATTGCAGAGTAACACAAAGAGCCATACAGACCCCAAAGCACTGAATTAGGGTGTAGGTGAGAGCTTTAGCTGTTGAATTTTCTGGATTTTCCGAGATTAAGTGATCGACCTTAACATTGAGTGAAAGACCATTCAGCAAGAAAAATTGTCATTTCCTTTGCTCCAAACCCAAATGATGTATTTTTGAAGGCTTTATTGATTTATATATTTATGTGTTGTACTAGGTGACCGAGTAGGTATACATTTCAGCATACCGATGAGGAAAATATCCCCATTATTCTCAATTTTACCTAAACCCAGGAAAAGCAGGAGATTTACTTTAAATGAAACTTTTACTTTTTCTGAAATGAGTGCCTTTTATGCACCAGATGCTGGACTTTACATTCCTATCATTAATCCTCACAAAAGATCTGTGAGGTAATTATCATTTATCATTCTCCTCATTTGACAATGGAAGACAAGGGCGCCCTTGACCAAAGTCTAGGGCTGGTCCATGATCAAGATGGGGTGTGAACCAAGATACATTTCACTCCAGAGTCTGATTCAGTTATTTGTCTTCATCCATTATTTTAGCCATTTTTACTGAGAAAAAATAAAACAAAATTAAAGAAGAAAAAGAAGAAAGGACAGTTCACTGAAACTTTGTCCAAATTACATCATTAAATATTTGGCAGGGAATACCTCTTGGTTTCATTGTAGTAAAAAAAAGAATCGATTCTCACCTTTGTTTTCGACCTATTTCAGCTCAACTTTATGTTTTGGACGTATTTTTCCAGCAATTAAAATTCAGTAGACACACCCTCTGCATACACAATTCACACACAGTACATATGCATACACACACACATACACATACACATATACATATATACACATATATTAAAGGATTATGGACCTTCTTTGTATATATGCATAGATAAATATAAAGATGGGCCATTTATATCCAGAAAAATTTCGAAAAAAATGGTAGATTCAGTGTTGAAATCACTTTGCGCTAAGACCAACTTTATCAATCAAAAACAACTAGTAAAAAATTAGGCTCTTACTACATTGAAGACCAGCACTGAATGGTACAATTTCTAATATCTCACAGCAGAATTTAAACTCCTGGGGCAATTTTCTGGAGAGCATGAGATTTCTCCTTCTCCAGTGATTAGTGTGCCTGATGACATTAAAGCATGACAGTGAGAAGTCAGAGACTCCCTGGGGTGTCCTGACACCCAGACTGTTACACTTTGCAAGGTTGACTGAGGTCAAAGGCGAGCTTGATCTTCCTCGAACCCGTCATAATAGGCATTTGACTCTGGTGTGGTCTCCATGCGATCCTGCCAGTTATGCCAGGACCTGACAACTTAATAAGATGACAAAATAATAACCTGGGGATCATTACAGTAAAACTGATGTTTAATTCTAACCCAGAGTTCTGTCCCAGAAACAAAGCAGATGCAAGAAAGGGAGGACACAGATGTCACGAGGACTGTTTCTTGCAGATCTTTCCATACAATCAAAAACAGCTCTCCAAGGGAGTGGCTGTGTGATCCCTCAAGGTTAAACTGCTCCTGATTCAGACAATGGGCCATCCTGAAAGCACTGGAAAGATGAACTCCGGTTTCCTTGCCTTTCTTGGCAGTGTTGAGATTGCTTCGGTTCTCTAAATCATAAATTAAGATTTGTTTGACCACATCTAAGTATTTCACACAAAATTATAGTGGAAATTTCACATTATTTTTCCAAGTAATCGCAAGAGTAATTTTAGACACGCAGACAATAACATTCACTGCCTCTTTCGTAAGCCTGTGAATGGCAGTTCCTGTGCGAAGAAAGGATGACACAGCCGGTGGATGTTAGAGTGCCTGTTCATGCAAACACCCTAGTGGGTCAGATGCTGAGTTTTGAACCACACAACTACTTGGTACTTTGTCATTGCATATTTTCCCCATTGCACAATGACTTCCTGTGCAGAGGACAGAATGCATTTTCTCCACAAAATTTTCAGCACAGCTGTCTTGGTGACTAAGTTTTGCAGGAGCTTTGTAAACAAATGCACCTAAAAATAACTTTAGACGCTTTCATCATGTTACCCCTTTTTCCTTTAAACACACTATTTCGGAAATTTAACTCACCTTTCCTATAAAAGAGAACTATTTTCAAAGAAATAATTTGGGCTCCACGTACCACATTGCTTAATCGTTCTGCTCTAATCTGGGAATATGATTTGATCTACACGAATTAATGCTTCAAATAATAGACATTTTACTTCCACTGATAAGCCACGAATTTTTATTTTCCTCTGTTGTGGTGGTTGTGGTAGCTGTGGATGAGTATCACTTTAGGTGTATGATCCTTCTCCCTCTTGTCAAGCCTGGCATGATAAACTTCAGTTTTATTTGGTGATACATCTCCTTTATATGTGTGATAATGTTGGGCTGGACGTTAAAACATTTGGAAGCAGTAAATCATGCTGCCTCAGCCTTGAGAAACTTCTGTCTCATCTTCTGCCATTTTACTTTTATTTTGTTGTTTATTTTTGCTTCTAACTTAAACTCTAGGAAGCTGGGCAAATTCTAGATAAGCAAGGTTATAAAACACATCTGTTAATGGTGAAATGTGCCTAGGGGCTGGCTGTTACGATAATGTGATTTAATTCCTTGACTTTAAAATGAGCAAGGGATGATGCATGAGAAAATGTGGCACATTGACCACACCCTCCTCCGAGGGACACCAGTGCAGAGGACAGACAGATGCCATGGCAGAAGGCGGCTGGCACTGGCAAGCTGGGAGCCAGTCGCTCCCGACCCTGCCATTCCTGGTCAGTTTCCTCTAAGGTCCTGGTTTTAGAGTACAAGAACTTGGGCAAGCAGGCTGAGTGTCCCCTACAGTTTAAGTTCACAGTCGTTTCCTGTCTTCTCTCCTGTACATCCAGACTACCTAGATCAGAAATAAATGTTTCCATTAAGACTTGATGGAAAATTAGACGCTGCCAACATCTAGAGGCGTGATGGCCTTCCTTAGCGATTTCTTAGCGGATTCTGCCCATTACTGCTGTTTCGCAAAGCTATTGACCTGTTCTAGCCCAGCTGAATCATTGTACACTAGAGGTCAGGATTTGTATCCACTGCAGAGGTGGTTGCTTTTATATCTAAGATGACTTGATGTCAACCTCAGTGGTTGATAACAGTTTCCATAGCATACAAAATTGAATTAACTCTACTGAATGGCAGTTTGGGGAGGCAGAACCACACTGGATCTGATGCCAGATTATTGCAGACCCTTGTAGACCCTACCTAGACCATGTGATTTAACGCTAATAAAAAACTTTGTTGTGGGTGCATCCCAAGATAGTTTTGATTCTGTTAAACAGAATGCACCAGTATTTTCCATACTAGCCCATAGTCCATTCTGGGGTGTGTGGGAGGGACAGTATTGTGGGTAATAGTAAACAATAATATTAAACTCATTTATTTCTGTATTATTATACTCGGAGTTTTATTGCAAATAAAGTAGAGAAACAACAACAACAAAAAAAAGTAGTGAGAATTTTAAAAATTTTCTCCCAGGTATTATTGTTGATGGCTGACTAAGCAAATGTTGATAGCCCCTCAGATCTGCTCTGCAGACCCTCCTTGGAAATCTGCAGACAGATAAGGGGTAGAAGTAGGAGGTAGGGAAAGGCACGTTTTGGTTGCACCTCTTAGATATTTGCTGTTGTCTTCTCCCTGGCTTTTCAAAGGAATGTATACCCAGGAATGCAGGAATTATGTCCTTTGATATTCTTTTCCTGTATCAGCCCTCTGACAGAGTTCCTTGGCCTGGAGAAGATTCCTCTCCATTTTGAGAGCTTTCTTGCTTAAGGTAGTGAGCATTTGATGCTATCTCTACAAAGAGGAATGGGTGTCTTGATCAAAACCAATGCAGGGAAAAGCTGGGTATAGAGAAGATTATGAGGAATGATAAGAAACCCAGGTCCTTGGCAAAATTCTGAATTTATAAGACTATCTAGGACTTCTTCTTCCAAATGGCGTTAGGCATTTTCCAACTTACCTCTTTACAATTACGTGGTTTCAGAATTTACACGGAAAATGTTCACAAACCTTGTCTCAGTGGACTGTCCAGCTAGGAAATGGACAAGAGAGCAGCTGTGGTTATAGATATTTTGCAGATAAAATGTGCCTCATAGATGACAAGGCTGGGACAGTAGCTCAGACCTTCTGACTCTCGATCCATTATATCGCGTTATCTTTTCAAGGATGTATATTATCACCTGTTATCATTTCTAGGGCTTTAATGTCCACAACCTTACTTGTGTCTCTTTCAGTGATATGTGTGTACATGTATCTCATCTGCATTTTTTATAGCGATGGCATAATGTATGACTGGTGTCCCTAAATAAAGAAGAAAAAAAAGTCTGAATACATCTAGAACACTAAAAGTTTAAGAGTTTTGTTTTAAAGATTATTTATTTATTTATTTATTTAAGAGAGTCCAGAGGGAAAGGAAGCAGCAGACTCCCCACTGAGCTGGGAGCCCACTGCCAGGGCTTGATCCGAGGACCCTGAGATCAACACCTGAGCTGAAGGCAGACACAAAACTGACTGGGCAATCGGGGCATCTCTTAGGTGTTTATTTTTGAAAATATAGCTTAGGGATGATAAAAGAGGGAGGGAGTGAAAATAAGAAAATAGAGTTTTGGGACGTCCTAGGGGATCAGTGTTTACTTGATGGTGCTGGATACTTTATCTCTAGAATAAGCTGATTATAATGAAAGCCAAGATTTTTAGAATTTGATTGATGTTAGGGGCAAGAAACTGGGCCTTGTCTTCAACTACCTCAGATGGG